>NC_141627.1:11729030-12031530 GCF_047967505.1 Dipteris shenzhenensis | reverse complement strand
GTCTTCTTAGGATTTAATTGACCACCATTATTATCTATCTCATAGAATACCTGATCCAGCTTTCCACAGTGCTCCCTTCTTCCACTGTACACACAGATGTCATCAATAAACACTTTACAAAATTTATCCAGGAAGGGTGATAAGATCAGATCTTAATTCTCCTGATAGTGCGAGGGGCCGTTGGTAACTCCAAAAGGCATTTTCCTGTAACAAAAACAGCCCTAGGGGGTAATGAAAGTAGTCTTGATTTGATCTTCCTGGGCTATGGCTATCTGGAAGTACCCTGAATATCCGTCACACAAGCTGTACATTTCATGACCCACCACTTTATCAAGAATATCATCCAAAAAAGGCAGAGGATAGTGGTTTCTCTTTGTCACTGCATTCAGAGGTTTGTAATCAACATAGACTCTTCATTTGTCTACACCTTTTGGCACTATGACCACAGGACTTATCCAATCAGAGTGAACTACTGGATAAATTATTCCTGCCTTGAGAAGCTTATCTACCTCTTCCTTCAGCACATCTCTCTGTTCCGGGTTTAATCTCCTTATTTTCTGAAAAACAGGTTTGGCACCTTCCTTCAGCTCAATCCTCAGAGGCTTCCCTTTAAATCCCTTGATCTCCTCATAAGAGGTGATAAACAAATTGGGGTATTTCTACAACATCTTCAAATATTCTTCTCTCTCCTCAACATTGAGATCAAGATTCAATGATTGCTCAATCAACACCTGGGTTGATTCTTGAGAACATTTGGGCTGCATTAAATCCTCAATAACCTCAAACCTATCCACTTCTTCCTCACAGAACCCTGTTGCTCCCACTAAATCCACCTGTGATTCCTCATCTACCAAATCCACCAATGCTATTGTTCCTTCATCACTTTCTGAAATCACCGAACTCTCATCCTCACTGTTGGTTTCACTTCTCTCTTCCTCTTCACTTGCTGAATCTGAAACTTCAACCCTGCTTACAATATCGAAATTCAATTTCTTCTCATTCGTATGTACAAAAAAGATTCCTTTCTGCCAATTCTGAATTGCACCTAACTTCCTCAACCATGGCCTTCCAAGAATCAAAGGATAGGCTCCCAACCCCGCAGGCATCACATGACAATCCACTCGACATGAAGCACTGAATGCCTCAACCTACAGACCAGGTACTATCCCTAAAGTCTTCACCTTGGAGTGGTTTGCCATTCTGATGCGATAACTAGAGGAGCGGGATATCTTCAATCCTAATCTTTCCACACAAGCCTGGGTAATCACACAAATCTGTGCACCTCCATCTATATAGGCCTCTCCAAAACCCTTTCCTTTATGCCAGGCTTCTACAGTAGGTAAAAGATCCAGCAACTCTGAGACAGACATCAGCTTAATTGTACCTTTATGAGAGTTCTTCTTTGCTGGATTTACAGCCCGCCTCCATTCTTTTTTAAGCTTTGGGCATAGACCAATCATTTGAGCAAATGTAATGTCCGGTTTCCTCGCTGGAAGATCTTCCACCAAATCATAATCTCCCTGCTCCTTCCCCATGGGATAATCTGCAGTTATGTACTTCCTTCTGGGCTTCCTGCTCTTCTTCTTTTGGTAGGTCATCATCTCCTCAGACTGCTTCCCCTTCTTTGCACTTGGACCAACCTCTTCCTCCAACTCCAACAAGCCAAATGTAACTGCCTTACCTTCCCTTTCTCTTCTGCAGTGGCTTTACAGATTCCAGAGGTACTAGGCTGACCTGCACCTTTTACTTCTACACTATGATCATTCACCCTATTATTCAACCCTGTTGGCAATGGATGAACATCACCTCCAGCACGAGGAGGCTTATCACAGTGTGTGCTGTAATGTCCCCACTCTCCACAATTAAAGCACTGGACACAAGGTGCAAATGACCCTTGACCTCGTCCTGCCTGCCACGGGCCTGAATTATTTGAAGAAGGTATGCTGCCATTCATAAGCACACGATGATCTACCTCTTCCCCTACCGTTCATCAAATTCAAACTCAAACTCTTCATAAGCTCCGACATTTCATGAATTTCTTCTTTTATATTCTCCTCCTTCTTGGCTTCAGGCTTCTGTATTTCTAGCTTCACATGCGAGAGAATTTCATGCACATGCTAAACCATTGGCATCTCTTGCATCATTTGTGACAATCTTATATGCTTCCTCTCCTTCTCTTTTGCTACCCTGAGAGCATCCTCATACGTGACCAGCTCTTTACATTCAATCTTTATCCTAATCTCCGGCTTCAGACCAGCAACAAACCTATCCTTTTTTAAGACTCTGGGAGGAATCCAAGCCAGTCAATGGCTGATTCCCAAATGCTCCTAATCCTAAAATGCACCTGCAATAGAAAAGAGTTGTACAGACATGTGTATGGACAAAGCTGTACAGCAGTACAGAAGTGTACGGAATAGTCGTTCGGACAACGGGTAGGCAGGTGCACATGATCGTATGGCGATGTACGATTGTGAGCATAGGTACGGCTATCAACGCGGGTACAGTTGTCAGTACGGACACCATACAATGTACGACGTAGTCAGGTGTGCGACTGTACAGACGAATGTGAGGACTGTGCCGTTGATAGGACAAAATCTGTATCAAGTTTTTTAGCACTGTACATAGATGTGGGTAGGCACATAGTTGTACACATCTAGGGTAGGTGTGGGCTTTTGGCATTTGTGGGATTTTCTTTCACAAGCATGATGGACTGATGTATATTTTTTTGAGATATAAGAAGAAGAAGCCTCTTCAGCCCCTTCTCTCCCTTCCTCTTACCCCGATCAAGTTCTTTCTTTCACCATCTCTAAATTTGGAGAGTTTGGGGAACTGGATAGGACTAATTATCCTATCTGGAAGGTGAAGATCTGGAGTCATTTAGTGGCTCGAAAACTATGGAAACTGACAACTAGAGCGGAGGTGAAGTTGGAGGATGTGGTGGACAAGGGGAGGATACTTATACCAGTAGATGGAGAGGAACTCGAAGCATTGGCAGATAGAGATGCCTATGTCCTGGCATTGATCACAGGGACTACGGCGGACTCTATGCTCCCTCACATCCAGATGACCAGCACGCTAGTAGAGGCGTGGACCATTCTGAAGGATCTGTATGAGACAAATAATACATCCCGGATCTTGCTTCTTCAGCACCAGCATCAGCTCTACAACTTGGATATGGATGAGGGAGCTGCTGCTGCTCCCTGCCTTCCCTGCTGCTGCTGTACCTCCCTTCCCCGCCACTCTCTCCTCCCTCCCCTCAGCCCGACTTCTTGCAATAATGACAAACACCGCATGCTGCTTATGCTGCCCCTTCCCATTGGGCTTGAATTTCAAAAGCATCGCATGTTCACCAGCTCGTTCTTTCTGGTTTGTTCTTCCTGCAACAAAAGTACTATCAACTCATGAAAAGTGAGAGGGTTGCCACCCCCCCTCAATGACAAATTCCATGAGGTGTGAAAACCAAGATAAGACTCAAGAAGAGAATACAGAGTGGTAGTGACCACCATCTCTGAATCTGGAATGATCTCATCAATATTCAACAATTACTCTCTCAAATCTGGAAGTTTAGTGAGGTGCTTAGACATTGAGTCACCCTCATCCATATGAGGATGAATCAACTCTCTCTTTAGGAATGAGACTCTAGCATCATTGCGGGCTGAAACATACTCTCCAAAATATCCCAAGCTGCCTTCGAGGTCTTGCATGACTGAATGTGCAGAATGATAAACCTTTTTAAAGAAAGGAGGATAGCTGATTGTTCTGGGCCATAACTGCCAATGAAATTGCAGCAAATACCAACCAAAAATTCCCTTTCTGGGAATGAAAGTGCACAATACAAATCCCTGCTAGGAGATTGATACCTACCCACTTCTGAAAAAAACAGCCAATCAATGGCTCAAAATGCAACAGCCCACAAGCATAAATTCACTTGAATCTCTGCTAGATCTCTCTGCAAAACACCTACAAAAAATCCAAAAGCCCCAAATATAGGAAAATGGGTGTCCAAAACCAAAAGACAGCTTGCTGTCTCACCCTATCAAAGGCTCAAAATGCACCCAAATATCTCTGCTGCTAAACCACACAGCAAAATCGAAAAGCAAACTCAACCTTCTGTAGACCAGAACTCTGTACGCACCTGACTGAACAAGAGTCACCCTCCTCACAAGGGAATTGTCCTCCGGTCATGGAAGTCGATTCCCAAGAGCCTCTGAATCAGGGTCATCCTCCAGCAAGGTCCCTTCCTTCAAGCTCCCACACTTGTGAGCTTCCTACTTGGGCTCTAATACAAAGTTAGAAATCCACCACAAGAGACTATGTGTGGGGTGTGGAATCACAAACTTCTTCACTTATGTACTTCAACTAGATGTGCAAACTCATAAATAGACAATGATCCAGCCAGATATAGAAGCTACCAAAAGAATATATTTCAGTCCAAAGTATGGACACAACACAAAAGAGATAGATCCAAAGTCCCACTAGAGCTTGTGTCCTTTGATCTTACCACCATGTACTTCTACGATCTGCCGGATATCTCTAGAACTTGAGCCTGCGTGCTCAACCTCGAGCATATGTAGACTCTCCGTCCTTTGACCTCGGCTCTTTGCTGCCCTGGGAGACAGCCAAGATACCAGCCCTAGTAGAGCTCAGTCTGCAGCCTCTCTTATACTCCTCTGCCTCCTGGATGTAGGCCTGGGAATGTGTGAACTGCTGCTCCTGCTGCTCCCAAACTTGCTAGCCTGCTGGATGTATGAATGCCCTCCAATGGGCTGCTTTTATAAGGTGCAAGGACCAGCCTCCCTTGATTAGGCCAACTCAGCCTCCTTGAAACCACCCCCACCAGCCCTATATCTCAGGCAGTGGGCAGCTCCTCTTGGGCTGTGTGCTCTCTCCAGATAAATGGGGGCCCAGCCCCCTTGCTTTGTGTGCCAGCTGCCTGGCTGGCCCCCTCCACTCCCCCCTATGTATGGGGCTGTGGGCTGGCCCATGTGGCCAACCAGATTCATCCCCCCCCCCCCCCCCCCCCACAACCCTATGGAGCTATATATAGGGGGGGTTTGCCAGCCTTTTGCTGGCCTCTGCTCCCCCGCCTTGACAAGTGGCTGTTTCTATTTCAGGCCCTTTACCAGGACCAAAGGCCCTTCCAAGTAGGCGCCTTTGTCCTCTACAGAACCTGCAACTGTTTCAGGCCTCTTTCAGCCTTTGGATCCTTACTTCTCGCTCCGTACTTGCTGTCCCATACCTCCGTACAGCTCCGTACTGTTGCTGGCCTCAGATCCTCTTGTCCTAGGTCTCCCTCCCCATGCTCTCCTCCTTTGGGGGCTTACAGATGGGGAGGTGACCTTTCCAACACACCCCCTCTCAGCTCTTGGATGGAACACTCGCGCCAAGGAGCTGGGTGCTGCTGGAACAATTGGAGGAATCCACCGTGTGATACTCCATCGCTGAAGACAGGTCTTGGACACTCCGTTGTTTAGTTCACCAGGGCTGTCCTCTTAGTGCTATTCTATATGCTATAGCCACGCATCCTATGCTTCAATATATCGGCCAATTGGTAGCGACTGCCATGTTACATGGCTTGCATATTCCTGGAAGTCGCCCTTTAGTATCTCAGGCCTATGAAAATGATTCCTTTTTTGTGCCACAGAATACTGAAAGGGACCTTTCTTCGCTTATGCAAGCTCTCTCATTGTATGGCCTGGCTGCTGGCTTTCATGTCAATTTTCATAAATCTCGCTTGTTGCCATTGCATTCTAAAGATTGGCACAGTCTGGTATGGCCGAGGGAAATTGTCCCACCCAATCAGCTGATACGTCATCTTGGTTATCCTCTGGGTTGGTCAATTACTCGTCGTCATTAGATTGATAGGATTCTTAAGAAAAAGCTGGAATATTGGAAGTTAGTGACTTGGCCATTGCATGTCAAGCTCCGAATTTTTCAATCTATTTTAGTGGCCTACATTCAATTTATCTGCCATTGATCTTTTTTACCAAAGGAGATCCTACATCCTTTATGTCTGCCATCATCGACATTTTCTGGCGTTCAAAGCATGGCAGGAAAAGCTTGCACTTTCTTTCGGTACAACAGTTATGTTCATCAAAATTGCATGGAGGGTTGAATATTCTCAATATTCATGTGCAAATTATGGCTCACAAAGGGAAAATGATGCTACAATTTCTACATGGTGATCACCCTTGGGCTGCTATGATACGCTACTTACTTCTTCAACTTACTACTACTGCTTTCGGCTATTGGCAACCCGCTCAGTGGGATTTTCTATTGGGCAGTATTGAAGGCAAGGTCAAAGGTTGCCCTATTGTTACTCAAATGTTTTTGGATTGGAAACATTTTCTCTCGCATCTGGCTTGGCATGGCCAGGACTTTTTGCAAAGTAACTCTTTGAGAGATCAGAGCATCCACTGGTCACGGGTTTTTTCTTAGCCATTGGGCTTTACAGGAGCCCAGACGCTCGTATTTTCTTAATTCAAAAGGGATTTCATCTGTTGCAGATGTCATTCATGATGATGGCATTTTTTTATCCTTCCCTTTGGCTGCTGGAAAATATGGTTTAGGAATGCACTATCGTCCTGTATGGTAGATCATAACTCAGATGCTTCAGCCATATCATCTCGTTCTGCCTTTAGAACTTCAAGACACGCTTCAAGATTGGACTCTTCTTCCACTACACTCATCCATTCTTCCTTTGAAGCTGTCTCATATTATAGTCTCATCTTTATATAAAGTTATGTTGTCTCCACCCTAGGCATCAGACAAGGCTAATCAGATTTAGTGTTTGCATCGTCCGGTCAAATGGTGGAGAAAAAGATTGAAACACATCTGGCACTCCAAGGTCCCTCTACAACGAGTCTTTCAAGGCATGTTCTATTGGGGGTTGTTCCATCTGGACAGCTTTTACCATGTAGACGTATTGCTCCAGCTATTTGTCGTAGGTGTTTAGCTCCGAGGGAATCTATATCTCATAATTTTTTGCACTACCCCCAGACACGGAGCTTCTTGGGCATCCTTCGGCAAAGATTGAGACTAAGATTTCCTGAGGCTTCTTTTGGAATGCTTTTTTGGTTGTTTGGGATCTATCCTCGACGGCCGGATTTTGAGTTATTCTTTACCTGGGTTCGCTACTGGGCACTCTGGACTCTCTGGAAAGAAAGAAACCATAGGGTCTTTGGTGATCCAGTTTTTTCTACTTCTGTTTTCTTCCGTCATTCTTTGCAGCAATCACTCTTCGATTGTCTGCAAACTCGCTGCATAGATCATGATGTATATTTGTCCTACATTGAGATTTTCTCTTGAAGTAATCTTTCAGCATACCAGTTTTTCTGGGATAGCTATCTTGTAATATAAAGCATTCAAAGTTTTCACTATTTTATTTTAGTTTTTAAAGTGAGTTGTGTGTGTATGTGTGTGTGTGTGGGTGGGGGAGAGAGAGAGAGAGAGAGTCATACATGGTCCGGCACTGGACATATATGCACAGATACAAGATGAATGACACATTTGCTGTTGTGTGAACTCATGTCTTAACATGACAATTGTAGATTCAATAAAAGCATGCCTTTTTGTTTTTGTGGCTGTTTTTGCAACAATAACTGGGCACTATCAAGAGGTTACCACTTCTGGATGTACGATGTTTGCTTACAGCCCTTCAGAAGACACACACACACACAGACGGGGGCAGGATATGATGAGCAAGCACTCTAGGCAGGTTGCCACTCCTAGTGATATACCATCATTTGCCTTACAGCCTAACATGCATGCATGCATAGAGACACACACGGACACACACACAAAGCCACGGGCAGGGGAGATGAACCTTCTAAAAAGGAAACTTACTTTCCATGGTTTATCCTCAAAAAGTATAGAGCCCATGTGTAGAAGATCAGAAAGTTCGTTGGCATTGATTTTTTCTTTTTTTATTACTTTAATCAGTTCTGCATCGCCTCCTGCATTTCTATATTTCTGTCTTTTGATAGCATCCCTCACAAGATTCCTCCATAAATTGTCTTTTGCAGAGAGAGTCCTGCTGTTACCCACAATCCAAAGGCAATATCTGCAATGTTTTCACATGACCATCCATCAAGGCTAATTTGTTTTGTCTTTCAGAATGGCAATACATCATCTGAAGTCATGCCATCCACAAGCTCCTTGTAAATTATACTTTATTGAACAAATTATACATCGAAAGATCTTATTTAGAGTACAATATACAGAGGCTTATTTGGGACATACATCGAAGAAATATCAAAACTTAAAGCAACCATATTTTGCAAAACTTGATTCTATCAAGCCGTGCCTTTCTTATCTGCCCTGGATGTTCCTAGTGTCTAAATGCCCCTTTGAATTGCCCAGCAATTATTAACCTGACATTCTTCTCTCTTTATCTGCCTTCATGCTCCTGTACTCTCCATCCCTCTCCGTCCCTTTATCTCAGCCTCCTCCTCCGCTCTTCTCCTCTTGCTGCCCTTCTGCCAATCCCCTCCCGCCCCTTCATCTCCCCAGCCTGCTCCGTCTCCCTACCCTCATTGGCTCAGCCCCCCACCCCTCATTGCCTCAGCCTCCACTCCTTCCCCAAGCCTCGGCTGCATTAGCCACCCCCACTTTACCCCACCAGCCCCCGCCATTCCTCTAATCCCCCCCCCCCCCGGCTGCTGGAGTGCACTCCACAAACCCCCACCAACTCCTTTTCTCCCTCCTGCCCCTGTTTGGGTGGCTCCTGCTGCCTCCACATTTTGGAAGCCCCCCTCCTCCCTTACTCTCCATCCCTGCGCTGCCCCTCCCTCCCTTCACTTTCCCTTTTCTTCCTCTGTGCCTTGGCTTCTCTTCCTTTCAACTAGTCCCCCCTTTTGTTACCATTTTCTATCACCTTTTCCCATGGGAAGGTACGTTTTGAAAGCTTCTCTTGTCTTGAAAACACATTTGATTTGGCGACGTTTGCCTAACATGAGGAACTCTCTTGACAGTTCTCTTGAATCCCACTTATATCTAAATCTCACTCTCACCTCAAGAAAATCAGTTGGCCGGGGGCTTTATTTAGGAACTTTAGACAAAGAAGTGGTAGAGTGCATTGTTGGCCTCAATCTCACCCACAAGCAAGTTAGGGACTGGTTGTAAGCGAGCCTCACTCTCAAGGGCAGCCACATCCAAGTCTTCACCGTTTATGGGCGAGGCATCTTCATTCTCGAGCTCACCTCTATGGAGAACACCTTACCTTGCTTCCACACAGCCCTCTATTTCTTGAAACCCACTTGGCCATTATACTTATATGGTAGCACGTCTTAATGGTCAAGGACATAGACACATTCCGCAATTGCCCATGACTATGTTTCCCAAGTCTTCCATGGGAGCCATCGGTTAGATTGGTATACATTTTGGCACGGTCCTAGCTACCCTTATTAATAGTTTTGCTTCTCATGGAGGATCAAGTTTCAAGAATCAAGGTGGTATTCTATGACCCCAACATCCTTCCTTTAGAGATCATTCTCCAGTAGACCCTCTCAAGCACCGAACATTGTCAATAGGTGCATGTGGCTGGTTTGCCATAATAGGGCCTCAAATGCACGGGGCATTGGCCCACCGTGCCAAAGCTTGCCCAATTATTCAATTCTTCCCCCACCTTGCAAAGAAAGTTAATTGAGAACAAGGTAGGAGTCTCTTCAAATCCTATTGGTCCCCCACCCCCCCAATAGATCCCTCCGATCGCCTTCTAACAGACCCCACACCTCTTGCCCAACTTCCCCCTTTCCACCCCAAGATCCTCGTATTCCCCCTACACATATTCTTCGAATATCCTTTATCCTCCAACCTAAGAAAGTTAATTGAGGGCGAGGTAGGAGTCTCTTCAAATTCTATTGGTCCCCCCCCCTCCTCGTTAGATCCCTCCTATCGCCTTCTAATAGACCCCACACCTCCTGCCCAACTTCCCCCTATCCACCCCAAGATCCCCGTATTCCCCCTACTCATATTCTTCGCTTATCTTTGATTTTCCAACCTAATCCTTCTCTCAAGCCTTTACTAACTCCATCCCCACCTTTCTCGCTCCTCTCCTATCTTGTTCCTCCCTTGCCCCCAACCTTTAGCCAGTTTCTCCCTATTATACATATTCTTTGTTATTCTTTAGCCTCCTCGTCCAATTCCCTCACTGCCGCACCCAAGATTCCCCCCTTATTTCCTTTCTTCTTCAACAGGAGCTCCTTTTCCTTAGCTCTCCAAACACTAGCCCTACATCCTCTTCACTCCTTAGCATGGAATCCATTTGTTCCTCGAGATTCCTTGCACAAGAATCCTTGGAAAGAATTGAGGGTCTCCAGCATACCTCCACCCTATCATTGTTCTTTAGGCAAGTAAGGGAGACATGGAAAGTGCAACTGATAAGCAACAACACTCCCTCGCTAGTTTCACTTATTTGGCTTGCCACAATGAGACATAAATACCCAGCTCCAGCTCCACATTCAATTATGACTTTTATCGGTGACCGGATTCAAATCTTCAAGCTCTAGCTCCACATTCAAATCATGAATTATATGGGTGACTGGATTGACACCAAGCTGAGCAATCATGGTAGCTAGGCTAGAACGATGTCCATTGGGAGCTTAGCCTTGACGAGAACTCTTTAAGATATCAATGAAGGGTATTTTTTCTCTTATCCAATTCTCATCAAGAGGCCATTCAGCATTTCCCTTAGAGGTATCAAGCAAGATATCAAATCTAGATACACACCAAACAATTCTAGCTTGCTTATCAAAGGGCCTAAGGATAGTGACTTGCAATCGGTCTCTTGGATTTCAAAGACAGATTATATTTAACAATTTGAGGCCATGGACAACATCCCGGCTTATTTGACCAAGAATGTCTCTACAATCTAGTTTGAGATCACTCGAATAGCCATCAAAGAAGCCTCTCGAGTCTCATCCCCTAAGGATGAAGTTAAGAGTCCATTGCCTCTCATCCCCTTAAGGATGAAGTGATGAAGTGAGGAGTCCATTGCCAACAAGCATCTTTGGGTTTCATACTATAACCTTGTGATGGGTAGCAATTTGGATTGACTTGTAGTCACATTGATGGCATCTAGCTCAACAATGTCTACACCTTGAACTCTATATGGAAGCAAGGTCACAATGATTTTGCAAGGCATCTAAACATCAAGGACACTTTCAAAAGACCTAGCCTAGTCTGCCAATATGGTTATTTGTGGGCTGAGAACCCTTTGAAAAACTTCACAAGTATGGTCGGCATGGCAGTCTAGGACACCTAAGCTGTATTTGCTTTTTAAAGCTTAATCAAACCTTCTAATTTTCTCCAAAAAATTGATAGAAATTTTTTGCTACATTGATTGTCGTGTTTCTTTGGTGACTATAAGTAGCCAATGTTATCACCGTTGGCCAATTGTCAACTTCTTTCTCTTGCTTACCTAGCATCATAGCCACTAGTGGACTGTTCATTAGGTCTGGAACTCCTAGGAATAGTATTCCCGAAATGTGTTTCCCAGCATTCTGGGTATTGGCTTGGTGCTGCCATAGGACAGGGGGTAACCTGTTTATCATCACCCTTTGCTGTGGGAGCCTCCTCTCAGCCCTCACCCATAGCCCTCTCTGCCCCTCCTTCTCTCAGCCCCCCTACTCTCATCCCCTCTTTCCTCCTCTCATTGTTCATCCCCCTCCTCTCAGTAGAGCTCTCTCCTCTGAACCCTCTTCTCTCTCTCAAGTGACGAGTCCCGAGTTCCTCACCCCCTTGCTTTGAATTTTGTAGAATACAACAAAATTTTCAGCCTTTTTTGCTGTCCCTAGTCTCTCTCCATCTCTTTCATCCTCTCTTTCAAAGGCTCCTCCACGTGGTATTGAGTCCGACCATAAGTCTCCTTGATGGTTGGGGGGTTGATCCACTCGTGAAATACGACAAAGCAAAAGAAGGAGCATGCAAGTGGAACTGTCGCTTTTGAGAAGAAACAAAAGTCGAGGCAAGACCAAATATAGGCTCATTTATTGGGAGTGAGGAGGCAAGGCATCTCCCCTTACACTTCAACTCCAATAGAGCAAAGGGGTGGATGGACCATAGGGTGGTGTGGCAGCCACATGGGCAGCACCTTGGCTGCATTGTGGGCAGCATGCTCACAACAAAACAAGACATATGGAGCTGCCACATGAACAGAAAAAATGCTGCCACATGGCACCACAAAGGTCATACCTGACAGGTCGGAGGGTCTTGGAGGCCCGGAGCTGTACAGATCTGCCACATCATCAGTAAGGGATTGGCACATCAGCAGTACGTAGATCTAGGAGCCTGGATCAAGGCTGGCAGATCACGGGATGTTGCCACACATGTACAGAATGATGGTACACAAGTATGGGCTGTTAGGAAATGGAGTCAATTTGAGTGACTTTTAGTGTGTTCTAGAGTAGTACTATACTACTTTATATCCTAGAGTGCCACGCGTCACTATGGGACTTATCCCATATACATTTGACACTTAGAGTGTGTGTGCCTATCCTATAAAGGCATTGTACTTTCTCATGTCAAATCATCAAGCCTCAAGCCTTTCTTGATCATGTAAGTACTTTGCTTGGTTGTACATTACTTTCTAGCATTATTTCAGTTCCATTATGTTTTCCTAGTCTTGCTTTTCTACTTTCCTTTCCATTCCATGTCTTGCATCTTCATATGGTATCAGAGCTAGGCTATCTTCCAAGAGGTTGAGGTAAGAGATTGAGTACATTGAAGCCTCTCTCCCTCATTCCCCTTGGAGGAATGCCTTCTCCAATTCCATCTTGAGCTCAATCTTCTCTTCCACCCTGAGCCTCACCATTGGATAGCTTCACCAACAAGAGATCGTCACATCAGCTCGTGCCATTCAGCTCGCCATTCAGCTTGTGGTTCAGCCCGCAGCAAGCAGCAAACAGTCCGCCACTTCTGCTCGCCTCTATGCCCGCAAACAGCCCGCCATTTCTACCCGCTTCTGCTCGCCTCTCTACCCGGAAATAGCCCGTCATCTTGCTGCTCTTCTACTCACCTCTCTGCCTGCAAACCCCCGCCATCCTGCTTCTCTTCTGCTTGCCTCTCTGCTCACAAAATGCTGCTGCTGCCCACGCTGCTCCAAACATAGCGCTGCTTCTCACATTGCACTGCTGCCCACACTCTCCTGCTTTTGCTCGCCATCTCCTCTTATACAGTTCCATTGTGCCTGCCATCTGCTCTTCCTCTTCTATAGCTTCATGGATTCGCTTTCCACCAACTCTCTCCTTGTGGACAAATTCAAGGGGGACGGATTCCCAACATGGCAAACAAAAGTTCAACTTCTTCTCATGAAGGAAAATGTTTGGAATGCCATCGAAGATGATGAAGCACTTGAAGCATCAACGGAGCCTCAAATATGCAAGATTTGGAAGCAACACAATTCGAGGGCCATCGCAATCAGCGGGCTTTGTCTAGATGATTCATTGATCCATCATATCAACTTCAAGTCCAAGGCTAAGGAGATTTGGGCACGCCTCAAGAATCACTTGGAAGAATCCACGTCCCAAAAGTCGAATATCCCTGAGGTGTGGGGCGAGGTCTCCTAGTAACGCCGCTAGCATCCAGTCTCTAGCCTGTGATCTGGAAGGGTGTGACCCAAAAAGATGCGGGCGAAAAGTGATGTGGAGCCCTCTAATTCCACATCTTTCTTGAGCTGCTGCAACTCGTCTTCTGAAAAAATGACGGTTCTTACGGCCGATGGAAGTGGACGGAGATTGGATGAATGGGGATCCATTCGCCAATCGATGTGAAAAGGCTGATTCCAACACTGAAAAAGCTCCGTCCGTGAATCTACTGCCCAGGAGGCCCTGAACGCGGATAGACTGAAGGGGGAGACGGAGGTAGGCTGAGGGGGAGGCGTGGGGAGCTGAGTTAGGAAGGAAGGGGGCGGGGAGGGAGAGAGGGGAGGCTTTTTTTTTTTTTTTAATAATAACTGAGGGAAAGGGAGGTCGAGGGAGAGGGGGGGGATAGGAGGGAGGGAAAGAGAGGTAGGGGGAGAGGAAGGAGGGGGAGGGGGAGAGGAAAGGAGGACGGGTTAGGAGGGAGGGAAAGGGAGGGCGGGGCAGAGGAAAGGATGGAGGGGGAGAGTAGCGGGGGGGGGAGAGGGAGGGCGAGGCAGGGGGGCGGGGAAGGAGAAGGGGGCGGGGGGGGCTGGCGGGGGAGAGGGAGAGCGGAGGAGAAGGGGGCAGCGGGGAGGGGGGCAGTGGGGGGGAGGAGAGGGATGACGGGGGAGGGGGCGGGGGAGGAGAAGGGGGGCAGTGTTACACTCAAGTCGAGGTAACATGACCTCGGAAGGGTCAGTCGGCATTTTCCTTTAAAGGATCAATGTTTGTATTATATTAGTTTGGGCTTTATGTAAATGATCAAAAAGGAATAAAGGTCAAGGTCCTTGGTGAGGGTGACATGGCACTAGACTAGGTGGATCTAAGGCTAAGGGACCTAAATGCATTAAATGTGCCCAGGGGCAAATGGTTTTAATGATATCCCAAGAGGATGCATTAAGGAGGGACCCTAGAAAGAAGACATGTGGCATACTAGATCCATCTAGGGAATTTTGGGGCTTGGTGGAATTTAGTAGGCAGGAGCTTCACATAACAACAGGATTTTGCTGAGAGCTTGCTACCACCGAGGTTGGTTGGGAGGAAAATTGAGGTGCCTATGCCCGTGAATCAAGAACCAGTTAGGAGCAAACAGATTAAGTTGTGTCATTTGGTATCAGAGCGTTCAGATTGATCACGAGAAGTAGGGCGGAACTAGCTAGAAGAGCTATGACCGTATGGTCGTTGTAACCAGACGTTGTCGCAGGAGTTGGAACTCTGGCTTTTAATATCCACGTTACGTGATGAGGAGTAGCGCTAGTGGTCACGGAACTAGCTGTTGTGAATCACGGCATTAATTGTTCACGGACGTCATCGTAGCGCTGGTCACGGTTTGGTCCTCCTTGACATCGCGTGAGGAATTTGGTTAGTTCTGAATACTGGGCTCCTTGGCGTCGCAGGGGCTAGCTGTTGTCATATTTACGTAGAAGCTGGCTGGCGAAGCAAAATATCAAAGTGCGCTCCAGCTGCGGAACATAGAGCCACTATACGGCTTTGCTGCGGGAGGCCGTTACGAGTCAAGAGGGCCCTGGGCCACACCGATTTGTTCTATGTCGATGATCGCGATATCAATTTCAAAAATGTCACTTTTGCAAAAATAAAAGACGAAGACTTTCCAGTTGAAGTCAAACTTCCTATCAGACATGGTCTATCTAGAGAACTGCAGCTTTATTTCGACAAAATAACGGAGCTTATAACGACTGGGGCTGATTCTGTGCTATCTAAGGATGTTTTGAGAAGTTTGGTAACTGATTCTGGTCTCCATCCTCTGGTCCCATATTTCATACAATTTATTGTAGATGAGGTTACTTGGAGTTTGAATGACTTAGCACTTTTCTGTTCACTTATGCGAGTTGCACACAGCCTCTTGCTCAACCCTCATATACATATTGAGCCCTATATTTGGAGTGGACTACAGGGACTAGTTGATCTCTTCATGCAGCAAGAATTATAACCAAGGAGCTCTCTATGCCTTCTAAGCTTTGTTGGAGCATATGCTTGTTTATTTGCCTCCGTGTTTGAGTCAACTTAGATTGCAGGAGTTTCCCTAGTATAGGGAAAAGCGAGTTTGGTTACAGTGTGATATATGCCTAGTTAGCTATAAATTTGAAAGTTGGACTTGTGATTTGTAATTACAGTTTCAAGCGGTGTTTTATTGTTTTTATTTTTTTTTTAAACACCCATTGACCTAAATGGAAGTAGAAGAAGAAGCTTCTAGGATGGATCCCGTAGAGTCCGGAGTCCGCCGGCCAACCCCGCAGGTGTCGCGCCCAGCAGGTCATACACTGTCTGGCAGAATTGCAATGTTAGAGGATGCCTTGCAACAGATTTTAGCGCAGCAGTTACAAACAAATGTAGGGCAGTCTGAGCTCAAGAAAATGGTGCATAGTATGTCTGCCAAACCATCTCGTGAGGAGAAATCTCTGATGGAACCGGAGTCCAGTGTTCGTATGGTCGAGCCTAGGAGGGCTAAGGTGCCTAATATTGCCAATTATAGGCCAGAAAAGTATTCTGGTCGGATGTCTGACCGTAGTTCCGATATCATTGAGACCTGGTTACACAAATGGGACGAGGCCTTCGCCATTTGTGAAATCAGAAATGATATGAAGAAAATCCGCGAGGCCACCCATATGTTTAATGAGGCAGCGGATAGATGGTGGATAAAACAACAGAAAGATGGAGTAGCATCCACTACTTGGGAGGGATTTAAAAAGGAATTTAGGAAACACTTCCTACCTCCTGACGAAGCATCCCGAGCTTGGGATTAGTATCGAAACCTTCGTCAAAGAAATTTATCAGTGGCAGAATACATTGATAAGTTCAGAGAAAGTGTAATGAAGGTTGATGAACCCCTACCTCAGTCCATCCAAGTAAAAGATTTTATCTTTGGATTGAATGATCGAATCAAGATGGAAGTTCGGGCTAAGTATGCGAACACGCTAGATGAAGCAATTGCCATAGCCCTGAACTATGAGGATGCAAAAGGGAACAGACCAAGTGGGTTTGTGCAGGTTGGGACTCAGTATGGGTACCCGAAGAAAACTGGGTTTAAGAAGAAGTGGATTAGCAAAGGGAGTGCCTCACAGCCTAGTGGTCAAGCCAAGCAGGCGAAACCAGTTGAGACTCCTAAATCAAGTACCACCATTGGAATGAAAAGAAAAGTAACACCAATGGCAGCCCGGGCTTAGTCGAAGTCTTCTTTGAGCCCAGGGCAAAGGGAAAAAGCGAGGAGAGAAGGCTTGTGTTTTGGATGCCTTCAACATCATTAGTGGAAAGATTGTCCACGAAACAAAGATCGTCGGATGGCTGAGATGGTAGTCTCAGAATGCGACGTGGAAATTGAGGGAAGTCCCAGAGCAGAACAGATGCAGATTCAGCTAGCGGGATCTTCTCAAAGGTCAGTACCTTTTTTGTTATGTGTGTCTGTTGCTAAGTTAGTAACTAGTGCACCTGATAATATCATGTCAAAGCCCGCAGCAATGGGGTATACAGCCTTTAAAGATACGGAGTTAATTAAGATGAAAGGACAAGTAGCTAATCATGAGGTCATTGTGTTGTTTGACTCAGCGTCAACGCACAATGTAATTAACTCCAAGCTTGTAAAGAGGCTGAAACTAAAGACTAGCCCATCTGACTATGCATATACAGTCAGGATGGCAGACGGAAGTTCAACTGAAGTATGGGACCAAAGGGTTACCCAGTTGGAGCTTCGAATTCAGGACTATGCTGAGAAGCTTGATTTTGAAATGACTAAGCTTGCTCATGCAGACATAGCCCTAGGTAAGGCTTGGCATTCTAGGAAGAATCTAGCCATAGATTGAAAAAAGCACATTTATCAATTCAAGATGAATGATGTGCTGTATGTCTTACGAGGTGAAAAGGATATACCTCAAGGACCGTTGGTTTCCGTGATGACAATTCGAAAAGCTCAAGAAGAGTTTTTGTTTCTTTGTACAGCATCGGTAGAGCCGATTGATGATTCTTCGGCTAGCACTGATGTTGCTCAAAATAAAGAGATGGCCAAGCTGGCTGATCAAATAGCAAAGGAGTTCTCTGATCGTTTTAGGGATGAGCTACCTTATAGGTTACCTCCAGAGCGGAATGTTCAGCATAAAATTGAACTAATCCCGAGGGCAGAACCTGTAAATAGACCTCCCTATAGGTTGAGTTTTACCGAAGAAGTGGAGGTACGAAGACAATTGAAAGAATACCTCAAGTTGGGGCACATTCAACCAAGTTTCTCACCTTTTGCTTCGCTAGTGATATTAAAGAAGAAGAAAGATGATACTTTTCGCCTCTGTATAGATTACAGAGCATTAAATAATATCACTATTAAGCACAGGTATCTGATGGCTTAGATCAATGATTTGCTAGATGCATTACATGGGGCCGTAATTTTCAGTAAGATAGATCTTAAGTGTGGCTACCATCAGATCCGTATTACAGCCGAGGATGTGCATAAAATCGCTTTTAGAAGCAAGTTTGGACATTATGAGTTTTTGGTAAGGCAGAGCGGGTGACACATTGTTTTTCATGTTAGGTAAGTAAGGCACAGCGGGTGAAGCCACCCGGACTTTTACAACCCTTGGAGATACCACTAGGTAAGTAGGAGAGCATTTCCATGGACTTTATTGTAGGTCTGCCTACGACACAAGGTGGGTATGATTCTATCCTTGTGGTGGTTGATCGTCTTACCAAGATGGCTCACTTCATTCCAACTAGAGAGTCTATTAGTGCCCCGCAAGTGGCGGATTTGTTTATTAGGCATATATTTCGTTTGCATGGATTACCCAAATCCATAGTGTCAGACAGGGATGTCAAATTTACCGGTCATTTTTGGACTGCAGTGTTTGAGACACTAAGGACTGAGTTGGGAATGAGTAGTGGAGATCATCCAGAAACGAATGGTCAGACGGAAAGAATCAACCAAATTTTAGAGGATATGCTTAGAGCATATGTGTCATTGAGACAACATACATGGGACAAGTGGTTGCCATTGTTAGAGTTTGCCTACAATGATAGAAAACATTCCTCTACAGGGTTCAGTCCGTTTGAGCTGAACTATGGTTATAAGCCAGCGAATCCAACTATAGTTGGAATACCTCAGAAAGTGCCTAGTGCCGCGAACTTTGTGGTTCAGATGCGGGAGATGCTAGCACTTGCGAGAGCTAACATCCGCCAAGCTATGGATAGAGCTAAGGCGTATGCGGATCAAAACCGATCCGCTAGAGAATTTAAGGAAGGAGAAAAAGTTTTTCTCAGAGTTTCTTCGCACTCTAAGTCTTTGACTGCAAGAGAGTGTGCTAAGTTATCACCTCGATATTGTGGGCCATGGTTAATTCTAAAAAGAATAGGCAAGGTAGCCTATAAATTAGAATTGCCACAGGGTTGTAAGATGCACCCAGTGTTTCATGTTTCTCGTTTAAAGAAATTTTTGCATACAGGTGACTCACTAATCGAGGGTGTTGTTTTGTTTCAGGAGATAGAGGATAATGCAAGACGCAAACCAACAGGAATCCTGGACCGAGGAACAATGCAAGTACGCAATCGGAAGATACCCACGGTGTTGGTTGCATGGCATGGTCTACCTCTATCAGAAGCTACCTGGGAATCCATATACCAATTACAGAGAGTGTTCCCAGACTTTATCATCGAGGACGTTGATGCCTAAAGAGGGAAGGAATGTTACGCTCAAGTCGAGGTAACATGACCTCGGAAGGGTCAATCGGCATTTTCCTTTAAAGGATCAATGTTTGTATTATATTAGTTTGGGATTTATGTAAATGATCAAAAAGGAAGAATAAAGGTCAAGGTCCTTGGTGACGGTGACATGGCACTAGACTAGGTGGATCTAAGGCTAAGGGACCTAAATGCATTAAATGTGCCTAGGGGCAAATGGTTTTAATGATATCCCAAGAGAGGGATAAATGATGCATTAAGGAGGGACCCAGGAAAGAAGACATGTGGCATACGAGATCCATCTAGGGAATTTTGGGGCTTGGTGGAATTTAGTAGGTAGGAACTTCACGTAACAACAGGGTTTTGCTGAGAGCTTGCTACCACCAAGGTTGACTGGGAGGAAAATTGAGGTGCCTATGCCCGTGAATCAAGAATCAAGTAGGAGCAAACAGATTCAGTTGTGTCAGGCGGGGGGGGCTGACGAGGGGGGGGGAGAGGTAGGGTGGGGAGGGAGAGGTAGGGGCGGTGGGGAGGGAGAGGGAGGGCGCAGCGGGGGGGGGGGGAGGGAGGGCGGGGAGGAGGAAGGGGAGAGGGAGGGTGAGGGAGGAGGGAGAGGGGGCTGGCGAGAGGGGAGGGAGAGGAGGAGCAGCGAAGGGGGGAGAGGGGGGGCAGCGAGGGAGAGGGAGAGGGAGAGGGGGCTGGCTGAGAGAGGGAGAGGGGGTAGTAGCTCACGGGGAGGAGCAGCAGCTCATGTGAAGTTTGCAACTTTGAATGAGCATTTGCTATTTCAGATTCACAGCTTGCTGAAACTCATCTTTGGCATGAGAGAATGGGCCATCTCAATTGTAGAGCTTTTGCAAAGCTACATTCACAGCAAATGGCAAATGATGTACCTCAAACTCACACAGTTTCCAAACATGTGTGTGAGGGTTGTCTTTTGGGTAAGATGCATCGGTTTCCTTTTCAAAAGAATTGTCCAAAACTCTCACAAAGGAAATTGCAGCTAGTGCACAGTGATGTGTGTGGCCCAATGAGGACAAATGCCATTGGGGGGTACAAATATTTCATGACTCTCATTGATGATTTCACAAGATATTGCTGGGTATATCCTTTAAAAGCCAAATCTGAAGTTTTCTCATGCTTTCAGAGGTGGCTGCATATGGTTGAGAATGAATCAGGATGCAAGCTTGTCACCCTCAACACAGATAGGGGGGGAGAGTATATGTCAAAGGAGTTTGATGCATTTCTGTCTTCACGGGGCATTATTCACTCATGCACTACTCCTTACACTCCTCAACAGAATCCTATTTCCGAAAGGAAAAACAGGTCCACAATGGAGATGGCCAGATGCATGCTTAAGGCCAAGTCTTTGCCCAATAAATTTTGGCTTGATGCAGTGATGTGTGCCAACTATGTGCTGAATAGATCACCTACACGGGCATTGAAGACTGTTACACCTTATGAAGCATGGGAAGGCAGGAAGCCTTCACTTTCACACGAGAGTTCTTGGGTCTCTTGCATATGTTCATGTACCATCTCAGCTGAGACATAAGCTTGATGACAAGGCAATCAAATGCATATTTATTGGTTACAGCCGGGAGAGCACAGGGTATCGGTTATATCAACCAAATACTGGGAAGATTATTGTCAATAGAGATGTAATCTTTGCTGAACATTCAGCTTCTCCTCTTGTGGACTGCAAAGCTAAGCCAAATGTTGACATGTTTGATGCCTTTGAATCTTGGTTATCTCTGCCATCCTCAGAAGAGGACTTTGACCAGCAACATGAGCCTCCTGCAGACCCTCCACCAAGCAATAATCAGCCACTACCCCATGCTGATTTGCAAGTTCACTATCATTATGTTCGGGAGCGGTTGTCAGCAGGAGACAGAGAGTTGTCCTATCTTCCCACAGAGGACAACATAGCAGGTATGTTTACAAAGGCACTCCTCGTCCCAAGTTCGAAGTCTTCCAACAGGCTTTACACTTGGTTCCCTTTGTTACATGATCTGACGTCCCTTGTACATTCATAGGTGGCTATATCCTTTTGGATGAACATGTGCCACCATGACTAGAAAATACTAAGTATTCTGAGACGTTTCCAGAGTACTTCAGCCCATCCCATGGAGGGGGGTTTGTAGGCCATCTCCTGGTGGTTCTAGTGATGCCCTATAGTATGTGCCTTGTAGGCATAAATATAGACACTTGTAGTGTTGGTGCCTTTTAGGCCACATAGGACACTTAGTCCTATGTGACACCTAGGACACTTAGTCCTAGGTCTAGGTACAAGTACCTTGTACTCCTTTTTTTCATCTATCCTAGTTGACGTGACGGCTAAGACTCGTGCGACTCTTTGCTACCTGCACTCTCTCTTTCATTTGATCCTACACGACACTTAGTCCTAGGTCTAGGTACAAGTACCTTGTACTCCTTTTTTTCATCTATCCTAGTTGACGTGACAGCTAAGACTCGTGCCACTCTTTGCTACCTACACTCTCTCTTTCATTCGATCCTACACTCAGCCCCCTCTCCTCCGCCCCCTACCCCCGCCTCTCAGCCCCTCTCCCCCATCCTCTCCCCCCGCTTCTCAGCCCCTCTCCCCCGCCCTCTACCCCAGCTCTTCAGCCCCCCTTCCCCCGCTCTCCACCCCCGCCCCCTCAGCCCCCCTCTCCCCCGCCCTCTCCCCCCGCTTCTCGGCCCCTCTCCTTCGCCCCCTCCCCCCACTTCTCAGCCCCTCTCCCCCGCCCTCTACCCCCATCCTCTACCCCAACTCCTCAACCCCCCTTCCCCCGCTCTCTACCCCCGCCCCCCTCCCTCGCCCCCTCAGCCCCTACCCCCGCGTCCTCCCCTCACCCCCGCATCACCTTCCTGCCACCTCCCACACTTCCTCTCCCTCCCTTTCAGCCTACCTCTCCCCTCCCCTCCTCCTCCATCCTCTCTCCCTTCATCCTCATCCTCACCCTTCTTCCTCCCTTCATCCTCACCCTCACCCTTCTTCACCCTTCATCCCCTCCTTCTGCCTGCACCCTCATCTCGGACTCGCCTTCACCCTCTTCCTTGCAGCATTTTAGTCGGACGGAGTTCAACTATGTTCGCGTTGGCCTTTCCACCTTGATTGACGATGGCTTTGCCTTCAGCCAATCCTCGTCCGCTTTCACCGGCCGCAAAAACCATCATTTTCTCAAAAGACGAGTTGCAGCAGCACAAAAAAGATACAGAGCAGGAGAGCTCGACTTCGCTCTTTGCTCGCATCTATGGGTCCCACCCTTCCAGGTTACAAGCCAGGGACTGGATGCTTGCCGCTCTACCTGGAGACCTCGCAAGGCACTTGTTAGATGTTCGTCTACTTGGGCGAGGTTTCTTCCAAATTGTTTTTGACTCCTCGGAGGTAGCACGTACAGTGCTTCAGGCTAGTCCGCTAGCACTGGGCTCCACGAGGATTTTTCTGACCCCTTTTTCACTAGGATTTGATCCTGTCGAGGAAGACAACCGGACAACGTCACTCTTCATCAAATTTCTAGGCCTTCCTCAAGTGTACCATCAACTGCTACATTCCATTGGAGCCGCCTTTGGAGTGGTTACTGAGATCCCCCCTCTCCCTGAGATGCCTACTTCAGCAGCAGAGTCAGTCAGGTCCGATGGGGTACCATGTGTTAGGGTCATTGTCTCTGACCCTAACATCTCGGATGGCCACATTATGCTTCAGTGTCCAGATGGCTCCTTTAGACAGAGTTGAGATTGCAGGGAGACAGGATCAATGTAGGATTTGCAGGACCCTTGGGCACTTTGCCAGAGATTGCCCAAGGAAAAAGAAAAGACCAAAAAGATCCACAGGTGCGCCTCATAGCTTCACCCGACCTGGACCTTCTTCACGACCAGTTCCTACCGCCTCACACGCTGCTAGACCTTCGACTTCACAACCAGGACCATCAGCCTCTTGTCCTGGTACTTCTACAACACGGACAAGACAATCAGCACGTCCTGCTTCGATCGTCTCCCATTTGCTTGTCACCACTGCCAGGGCCGCGGACCCATCTCTTTAGGCAGGAGACATCCCTGTCCTGGTTCCATGTGCAGATGAGACTGCACCTGACCCTATTCAGATGCAGGAGCGCTCATCTTAGGGAGAACCTTTCTGCAGAGGCCTGTGCTTTACGTGAGGAGAGTGACAGAATTGTGGCTAAGGTCATGCAGATCTTGCCACGTCTGCCTACACCTAACAGAGGTAAGGGGGTTATTGGTTCCACTCCTCCTTCCGCAGGGCTCCTTCGCACCGCTACGCCAGAGGTACTCCTTCACACTCCTGCGCCAGAGGTACTTCACAGGAATTCATTTTCAGTTCTGGCAGACTTGGCTGAGTTTGAGGAAAAGGAGTTTGTACCCTCCACGCTTGGGGAGCATATCTTCCAGGACAGAGTTTCCCCCTTAGCCGGGGGGGGGGGGTGCTTTCCCCAATTGACTTCCCTCCTCTTGCTAGGAGGAATTTTTTGCAGGAGAGGGCTTTTTCCGCTACCAAGTCGGGTAGGATCTTCCATCCGGCCTCCTCCTCTCACAGATGAGGATTGTCAATTGGAACATTCAGGGCCTCGAGGGTGTACCTCACCGCCGCCACAAGCAGCTGATTTGTAACCAACTTCATCAAAGTGTTACTGGGGGTCCCATGGACATTCTGATGATTCAAGAACACAAATTGAATGCCAGGAATTGTTCCAAGTCGGATAAGCTTCTTTCACGCCACACTTTTTGGTCACCCGCCTTGGGCACCAGGGGAGGTACTTGCATTTCTGTTTCTTCTTCTATACTCCCCTTGGTGATTGGACACGGGACCATAGTCCCTTCTAGAGCTCAATGGATTATACTTTTGATTGATGGGCATAAGGTTGGTCTCTTAAACCTTTACGCACCCAATTCTAGAGGGGATCGTGTTCTTTTTTAAAAGGAATTGCTCTCTTGGTCAGATATTGCAGATGCTTGGATTATAGGGGGCGATTTCAACACAGTTGAACTGCCCTCAGACAAAAGGGATGGTAGGAAAGGTGGCCTTCACTCGCTAGAGAGAGCAGCGTGGGATGCCTTCCTTTTTCAGTACAGCGGTAGGGATGCTTGGCATGATGATGCTTTTCACACTCAGCCACATTCTCTCCTGATTTCTTGGTCGAAAAGGAGATTGTAGATGCCTATACATGCACGGATTGACAGATTTTATGTGGATGATTGGGCTCCTGATAGAGGTGGTACTGTTTACATTGCCGCTCGGGTGTCCACTTAGATCCCCATGTAAGGCGCCACTCTACCAATGTCAGGATTCCAGATTCTTTCTATGCAAAGGAGGGCCTTACAGAGACAGTGTTGAGGACCTGGGTATCTCATTTGCAGGATGGGTAGCTTTCTCCTTCAGACTTAGCCATAGCCCTCTCTGATATCAAAGACTTTTATCCTTCAGTTGCTCGTATCAGAAGGGGTGAGATCCTCAGGCGTGATATAGGTATCCGTCAGCAGTTGGCTGCCCTCTAGAGGGAGGAGTAGAAGAGGCCTACAGATGCTTGGATTCAAGAGCGCCTTGCTGCAGCAAGGGCTCAACAGCAATCACTTTTAGATCAGAGAGCAGAGTATGCCTTTCAAGCCAGAGAGTCATTTAGCACACAGAAGGGAGGTAGGGTCAACACGCAGTTCTTCTCTTCTGTTGGCCCCAGGCATAGTAGGGAGAGCGTCTCACAACTTGTTGACTCAGGCGGAGTTCTTCAGACACATCCAGAGGCCGTCTTGCAGGTTGCCACTGATTTCTATGCCTCCCTTATTAAAGCAGATCCAGAAACTCAGGCCACAGATGATGCTAGAGTGGATATTTGGCCACACTTACTTGGGTTGGTGACAGGGGATATGACTGTTTCACTTGATGCACCCTTCACCAATGTAGAGTTCAAGACTGCTCTCTCTGCCCTTCACAAGGGCAAGTGTCCTGGTTCAGATGGACTTACTTATTTTTTATTACTTTTTGGGATCAGATTGGCGATCACATCACCTCAGCCCTGCAGGGTGTATGGGACTCGGGTGAGATGCCAAACTCACTTACGGAGGGCCTCATTCATTTGATTCCGAAACGGGGTTGCAGGAATTTAGTGTCTTAGTGGAGACCGATTACCTTGCTGGGTACCTTGTACAAAATCCTAGCTAAAGCTATCAACCTTCGTCTACAGCCCTTTCTACCAGATCTTATCCATGATACGCAGACGGGTTGTGTGCCTGGCAGGAGCATCTTTAATAACATCTTCTCATTTTGGGAGGCTTCGGAGTGGGTCATGCATAATGGCCATAGGCTGGCCATTCTACTCATGGACTTTGAGAAAGCTTATGACAGGGTAGAATGGGACTTTCTGGAGGGCACACTTACTCGCTTTGGCTTCTCAAATGCATGGATCAGAGGGGTGTCAACCCTCTACACATCAGCCCACAGCCAGGTTCTTATTGGTGGAGTCAGGGAAGACAGGTTTGAGATTACCAGATCAGTCCGTCAGGGTTGCCCCCTAGCCCCCTTTTTATTCCTTTTTGTGGTTGAGGCTATGAGCTATTACATTAGAGCTCAAGCTAGAATCGTAGGGCCCAGGCTTCCTCTGAGGCAGGAAGATGAGCTCTTAGACAGTGAGTTGGCAAATGACACGGCTGTATTTTTGGATGCCACTCCGCAGACACTGAATTCATTCAGGACAGCATTGGGTTTCTTTTGCATTGCTGCAGGTGCACACATTAATTGGAACAAATCCAATGGCTTTTGGATCAGAGATGAGGACACTCCAGTCTGGGGGATTGACATAGGGTTCACTTGGTTCAAAGGGGAGTCTCCGTCAAATATCTGGGATGCTAGGTTGGGCTGGGCATCTCTCCGACACAGCGGTTCGCTCCCGTGTTGGAGGGTATCAGGAGGAAACTCATCTTTTGGAGTTCAGCCAGACTTGACCTTGCATCCAGAGTTGTGGTTGTGAACCAGGTATTGTTGGCCACTGCTTGGTCTGTTTGCTCATGTTGGTGCAAATCTAGAGATTGTATCGCTCAGCTCATGAGACCTATCAAGAACTTCCTATGGAGCGGTTTAGATGGCGCCTCAAATGTTGTAGCTAGGGTGGCTTGGGAGACCCTCATTCTCCCCACAGGAGAAGGGGGTCTCAATATTATTGACCTGAGCTTGCAATGTATGGCCTTGCTTTGCAAGTTTGTAGTACGTGGATTGATGCCTGGACAGGAGCCCTTGAAGGATTTTTTCTCATGCAACATTCAATCTTGCACCCCTTCTCATGGGGGAGATTGGTTGGACAGCAGCAGATGGATCTTTACTTCATCCCATCTCAAATCCCCCCCTTCCCCTCTTATGGCTGCTATTCTGAAAGCTTGGGGCTGCTTCAAAAACACACTTCGCAGAGTTCCACCCACTTCTCGTGAAGAGATCCAAAGGCAGCCAGTCATGTGGAATGACTCGATTTTGGATCATCATGGCAGGCCACTCAGAGTGTCACATTATATGAAGTGGTCTAGATGGGAGAGGGGACCTGCCTCTACTGTAGGTGCTTGGCAGGCCTTTATGAGACTTCCAGAGGATCAGAGACTCTTAGCAATTGGCCACCTCGAGTGCACTCAGGATACAACAGATACAGGCAGCCATTCTACCAAAGTGGATTGACAGAGATGACATGCCGCTTACAGAGTCCACCTGGTGGGGAGCGTTCTCAGGGACGGGCATTCCATTACAGGTCATTGCATTGCAAGATGCACATGAGGATACCCTTGTCTTTGATATTCAGTCGGGAGGCAGACTTATCAGATCTTCTGATGATATTCTTTTGGAGGTTGCATTTCATCCTGTCAGGATTGCAGGATTCATGGAGTGGGGGAGGGATTCACAGTGGTATCTTGACCCTGATCCTTTTCTCCTTGCGTTGGGGTCTTGGAGACTCTGGCTGTATGGTGGTTCCCCTATTAGGTTCTTGCAGTGGGACCTAGGGGAGTGGGAATGGATTGATGAGGGGCACCAAGAGAAGAGCTTTCCCTTCTTTTGCTATACAGTTAGAAATGCCCGGAGATTTCAGCTCAGCAGTAGAGGTTGGAGGCCCTCCAGAGCACCACATTGGGGCAGTTTTCAGATTTCCGCAGCTGTGTGGAAGAACTTTTTGTGTAGGCTCTGGAAATCCCTCAGGAATAAAAAGATCACTCTTTTCTTTTGGCTTTCTATTCATGGAGGGATTGCAGTGAACCTGTGGAGATCCAGGTTCAGGGCTGACCCTACTTGTCCTCGTTGTCACATGGCAGTTGAGTCAGTACAGCATTGCCTTTGGGAGTGTAGACAGGCGAGGACGATCTAGAAAGGTGTTGCTAGGATTTTCAGCATCTTTCATACAGCACCTTTCTATATGACCTGGGGTTCAATGGCTTGGTTATCTCTTAGTGGCCCACAAGTGCTTTTCGAGGGACATGATCCATTGTACGGCAACATTCAGTGGAGTCTTGTTCCCTCCAGGATGTTCTCCTCACTCCTTTCAGAGCTGATCATGCCTAGGTAGACACGTCTTGGGAGATTTTGGCTAGCATTGCAGCTTGGCATATCTAGAGAGCCAGGTGTACAGAGGCAATGGAGGGTATCCAAGTTCACCCTTCCCAGACTATGGCCAGTATTTGGACTAACACAGTACACAGGCCAGTATTTGGACTGACACAGTACACACTCTGATGGCCATTTGGGCAAGTATGCAGGGATCCTCCAAAGCAGCCACTGCCAGGAGAGTTACTTTTTTCAAAGTTTGGAGGATCTCCTTTCTTCCCTGAGTTTCCTTCAGGGTTGAGATGGCATTTTCAGCCTCTGCCTTGGTTCTTGATTAGCTCACTTTGAGCTGTTTTTTCCTCATGCATTGCATGATGTACTCCCACATTTGAGCTTGCTCTCGCGGTTTTCATTCATTCTTAATGAAGTAATTTTCTTGAAAAAAAAAACCATGGTTTAACCTCCAATACTCGCCCACAATTAAACTAACAAAGGAAGGTGCCCACCTCGGCTGATATCCAAGGCAGCAAGGTGGAGAGATCACGGCACGGAGACTATGTCTACAGAAGCTCAGTGAGGAGCACGTGGGTCCAAGGATCTAGAGGTGCCAAGGACATAGTAGGACACCTTTTGGTAAGGTTAGAGGCCCACGGCTTGGTGGGACTCTGAACCTTTCTTTGTATTGTGTCCATTTGAGGACGGAAACATATCTTTTGCTTGTGCTATATCTCTCTTGTAGCATTGTCTATTTACTGGCTTACACACACATATGTTTACAGAGTACACAGAAGTAAAGAAGTTTTGGATTCCGTAGTTAAACACTTCCGCGTGTCATTCCTGGGATGCTCTATCAGTCTTTTGCTATGGGATACCCTTTGTATAGGTCATTTCTAACATGCTACCACTTCACTAGCCACAAATAGCTATATAGGCTAGCCTTATGGCCTCATGGCATCCTGGGAGGAGGGCAGAGGTGGATACAATCATAGGCTGTTTCTTTTATGGAGTAGATGTATCCACAACAAAAGCATGCAATCCTTAAACCATAGATATTGTGAAGGAAATCGCACCCTTCAGACCATCATACACTCCTCCCCTATGTGATGCCTTACACACCGCAATTTTGGAGACACAGAAGTCAGCGATAGAGCAAGCTTTGAGTCCCATCAAAGACATATAGCTAAGATGTGGCGTTGCAATGATGGGAGATGGGTGGAGCAACAGTAGGAACCACTCTATTTAGGGCATCATTGTGTACTTTGAAGGAGCCAGTAGTTATTGAAAATTCAGAGAAGAGAAAATCAATCGAGAGATTGGCAAGCGTTTGGATGAATCCCATTGAGTACATGGATACAAACAATGTTATCCAGTTTGTTTCCAATGATGAGAATGCCAATAGGGAAGAATGGAAGCCTCTTGAAAATAAAGGCTCTCACAAGACTTTCACTCCTTGCATGGCACATGGTTTGAATAATCTTTTGAAAGACATTGGTAAGTTAAATTGGGTGCAGACTTGGATCCTGCCCACGATGCTGTAGACATTGGGCCACAAATGTTAGCATGAACCAACTCAAGTGGTTTGCTGGCCCGAAACAAGGCCTCTAGTGGGAACTTGCCCCTGTGCTGCTTGCCTTCTAGACAATCCCTACAGACACCATCATTGCCTGTAATGGGTGGAAGTCCATCCACCATCTTTGACTTTGACATTTCAGCCAAGGTTCCATAGCTGATGTGACCGAAGCGCTCATGCCAAAGTTTGGACTTTCCGTTGTCTTCATGAACCAACATTGCACTGAGGCGGTACAGTCTGTTTTCTTCAACTCCTTGGGCCACCATCTGTCCATTTGCTTTGGATGTCACGGTGACCTTGCCATCCTCAAAGAGAATTGACATGTTGTTCTTGTCCATCTAACTTACAGACAGTAAGTTCTTGCAAAGGTTGGGTACATAAAGTACTCCAGAGATATCCTTCTCCTCACCCCTAGTCGTAATGAAAGGAATGCTACCAATGCCCTTCACAGGACATGTACGGCTATCCCCGACAAAAACTTTGGAATCCGGGTGTGTACTTTCCATGGTTTTGAACCAAGTCTTTCTGTTAGACATGTGCTTTGAAGCGCCGTTGTCAACATACCAACCCTCTTTTCCTTCACTGACTGCATACGCTGAACAATGTTCACTGATTAAAAACAACTGTCGAGTCGTCACATTGGCAGAATCATTCTTAGGCTCTTCTTTGTTCCTGGTTTCTCTCTTCCGCTTCTGATCTGCCTTCTTCTTTTGGCATTCTTTGGGGGAGTGGCCAAGCTTTTCACAGTAAAAGCACTTCATTTTCTTCTTTCAGTCAACGTCCTCTGACTTCTTGAACTCCTTTGACTTGCCTTTTCCAGGCTTGTCTTTGGCCACTAATGCCTTCTCGTCGGTTTGCGTAAAGAGTTTCTCTCGAGCCTCCTCCTGAAGTAGGAGTGGGCCAAGCTCCTCACAGGTGATTGGCTTAGTCCGTTGACCCGCAGTGACCGTAGTCACAAAACTTTTGAAACTCCGTGGCAACTTGTGGAGTGTGAGCAACACCAATTGACTCGAGTCCACCTTTTGACCAACCACTGCGGCTGGTCCCGCACAACTTTCACCTTTGTCAGATGGTCATGCACACTATCACCCTCATTCATATCAAGATTATAAAGTTGATGCTGAAGAGTAATGATACGGGCTGTATTGTCGGTTTCATATAGCTCCTTCAGTATGGCCCACGCCTTTGGAGACGTCTCTGCAAACTGGATATGAGGTATCACAGCATCTGCTGTCGTGCCGATTAGCATTGCTAAGGCTTGAGCATCCGTCTCCTCCCATGCACTGAGTTCATCCGCATCTGCTTCAAATAGAACATCACCTCTTTTGTCCACAATGTCCTATGGCTTTACCTCGGTCCCAATCACTATCTTCCACAGCTTCCGTGCCACCAGATGGCTTCGGATCTTGACTTTCCAGATTGGATAGTTCGTCCCATCGAGCTTTCCAGCTTCACCAAAATTGGGAATGAATGAAGAAGAAAGATGACTGGAGGAGGAGGAAGGACGAGAAGTGGGTGTAGAGGCTTCTGAACGCTGATCCATCTTGGTGAATAGCAAACTGAAAAACTGAAGCAAAAAAGATGTACTGACCTCCCGTGCTAGCCTAAGCTGAGAACGGAATCGCCTTTCTGCCAAGGGACTCCTTCCTTCAGAGAGTGCTTTGATGAAGAAGAGTTGAGAGCCTATGGCTCTGATACCATGTTAAAAATGAAGAGGGAATGAATCACTCAATCCTCCACCCAAGATCTCTCTAACTCTTACACACTCAGCTTAGATAGATGACCACAGATGCAACAGAAACACACTCAGAGATAACAGCAAGAATAGATGGAGAGAGAGAGTATATTCATCCACCCGATGGTGGGCAGAAAATGGCTCCAAGGGAGCAGTACAAATCACAGCAGGGTGCTGGAGCAAACTGATGAACTCTCTCTCACAAACTCTCCCAGATCTGAGTGCTGAATGCTGCCTTGGAGAAGGCTTTCTGTAGTGCACTGGATGCAGGGATCAATGGAGAAGTGGGCCTTTTATAGGCACTGCCCAGGCCCTTTCAGATGACCGACCAGCAGGGTCGGTACCCTGTCTGGTGGCCGACTTCATGGGCCCCATAAAACTGACCAGGGTTGGCCCTGGTCGGTGGCCCTGGTTGGGCCGACTTGGCCTGCCACAGGCCCCTATATAAGGGTGCCCTGTGCAGCCAGTCTGCACTGCTGCAGGAGCCTCCATGTGAGGCCTAAAGCCCCCTTTTACCTGCTGTTGCAGGCTGCGACCAGCCCGTGTGCTGGTCGCCTATATCTGCCATTCTCTCCTCCCTCTGATTCTGGCCTGAGTCTCTCTCCCAGCCCTCCTACCTCTCACTGCCCCTTGTCCCCTCAAATCGGGGGCTCACAAGTGGGCACAGTGAGAATCTAACAGCAAGGAGGGGCTGTATGAAGGCGACACATAGCGGGGTACTGTAGTAGCAAAGGCGCACACGTGCGGGGCAGGATTGGGGCCTGTTGATGGCGGAACAGCTGCAGCAAAGGGCTATCTGGCTGGTTCATTGTCTATTGATGAGTCTGCACTTATATGTGATGCACATTGAGTTAAGAAGTTTGTGATTCCACACACCACACCACACTGTGTGAGCTCTTGGGCTATTCTATCAGCCTTCCGCTGTGCGTACCCTCTGTTGGTCCATTTCTTACATGGTATCAGAGCCCAAGTAGGAGGCTCACAGGTGTGGGAGCCTGAAAGCAGGGACCTTGCTGAAGGACGACCCTAATTCAGAAGCTCTGGGAATCGACTTCCACCACTGGACGACAGTGCCCTTACGAGAAGGAGGATCACTCAAGTTCAGTCAGGTGCGTAAGGAGTTCCGGTCTACGGAAGGTTGAGTTTGATCGACTTTGTTGTGTGGTTTAGTAGCAGAGATGTCGATTTCAAAAGCCTCTTCTCTCCCTTCCTTCTCCCCCATGTTTCTTTCTTTCACCATCCCTAACTTTGGAGAGTCTGGGAAATTGGATGGGACAAATTACCCGATCTGGAAGGTGAAGATCCGGAGTCATTTAGTGGCTCGAAAGTTGTGGCATTGATCATAGGGACTACGGTGAACTTTGTGCTTCCTCACATCCAGATGGCCGACACGTCAGTAGAGGCGTAGACCATTTTGAAGGATCTGTACGAGATAGACAACACATCTCAGATCTTGCTTCTTCAGCATCATCTCTACAACCTAGATATCTATGATGGAGATTCGGTACATGACCACTTGACGAAGGTCAAGGTGGTGAGGGATCAACTGACATCAGTTGGTCAAAAGGTGGACTTTTACAGCCCTTGGAAATACCACTAAGCAAGTGGGAGAGCATTTCCATGGATTTTATTGTAGGGCTACCTGCAACACAAGGAGGGTATAATTCTATCCTTGTGGTGGTTGACCGTCTAACCAAGATGGCTCACTTCATTCCGACTAGAGAGTCTATTAGTGCCCCGCAAGTAGCGGAGTTGTTTATTAGACATATATTTCGTCTGCATGGATTGCCTAGATCCATAGTGTCAGACAGAGATGTCAGGTTTACCGGTCACTTTTGGACAGCGGTATTTGAGACACTAAGGACTGAGTTGGGAATGAGTAGTGGGGATCATCCTGAGACGGATGGTCAGACGGAGAGAGTCAACCAGACTTTAGAAGATATGCTGAGGGCATATGTGTCATTGAGGCAGCATACATGGGACAAGTGGTTGCCATTGTTGAAGTTTGCCTACAATGATAGGAAACATTCATCTACTGGGTTCAGTCCGTTTGAGCTGAACTATGGTTATAGGCCAGCCAATCCAACTATAGTTGGAGTACCTCAGAAAGTGCCTAGTGCCGCGAACTTTGTAGTTCAGATGCGGGAGATGCTAGCACTTGCGAGAGCTAACATCCGCCAAGCTATGGATAGAGCCAAGGTGTATGCGGATGAAAATCGGTCTATAAGAGTATTTGAAGAAGGAGAAAAAGTTTTTCTCAGAATTCCTTTGCACTCGAAGTCGCTGACTTCAGGAGAGTGTGCTAAGTTATCACCTCGATACTGTGCGCCGTGGTTAATTCTAAAGAGAATAGGCAGTGTAGCCTATAAATTAGAATTGCCACAGGGGTGTAAGGTGCACCCGGTTTTTCATGTTTCACGTTTAAAGAAATTTTTACATACTGGTGACTCACTAATCGAAGGTGTGGTTTTGTTTCAGGAGATAGAGGATATTGCAAGGCGCAAACCAACAAGAATCCTGGACCGAGGAACAATGCAAATACGAAATCGGAAGATACCCACGGTGTTGGTTGCATGGCATGGTCAGCCTCTATCCGAAGCTACCTGGGAATCCGTATATCAGTTGCGGAGAGTGTTCCCAGACTTTATCATCGAGGACGCTGATGTCTGAAGAGGGAAGGAATGTTACGCTCTAGCCGAGGTAGCATGACCTCGGAAGAATCAGTCGACATTTCCCTTATAGGATCTATCTTTGTAATATATGTGTTTGCGCTTTATGTAAATGATCGGGAGGGATTAATGTCAAGGTCCTAGGTGAGGGCTGATAGCACCAGACTAGATAGATCTGAGACCAAGGGCCTAGTGCAAAGATTGTGCCTAGGGGCAAGGAATTAAATGCATCCCAAGAGAGGGGTGAAATGTTGCATTAGGAAGGCCCTATATGGATGACATGTGGCATCTAGATCTATCTAGGGAATTGGGGTCTGTCAAGGCTAGTGAGAGAAGAGTGGAGAATGGTTTTTTTCGACGTGATTTTCTGGACAGCTCTCTCTCTCTTGCTTGGAAGTCTTGGCAGAGTTTGGCTGGGAGGTAAAGTAAGGTGCTACTCCCGTGATATCTGTAGTGAGATCAGAGATGAGTGAAGAAATGCTGTAACAGTTGGTATCAGAGCCCAAGTCGTGTAGGGGAAAGGCATGGAGCGTAAGACCTGTGGGCAGCGCAAGTCGATGGGCTGATAGCGTGGGGTTGACTTGACGGAGCGCAGGAGCCTGGGGTCCCGTAGGTTGGTGGAATCGCTGGTGATTCGGCGATGCCCACAAGCAAGGACTATGGCGATCTCGCAGCGGCCCGTGAGCAGTGACGGGCTGATGGTAGTCTGGTCGATCGTCCAGACTGTAGATGAGGTGACGCGTCGATCGCGACGTCGCTGTGCAGCGCACTTTTGACGAAGACAGTTCGAGGGGTTAGCTGGAGAGTAGGTCGTTAGCGCAGGTACTAGTCCAGGAGTGGGAGATCGTCATCGACTGGAATGGAAGCAGGGCTCCCGTAACCCTGACGGAACAGGGACCCCTGAAGGCACGGCGCCGATCAGTAACTCAGAGATTACAAAGGTTGGACAGACACGTATCATTCACAAGCAGGCAGTACGTGGAGGGTTGATCCGTGACAGAGTTTAGACCTGAGTCCCTTATACAGGTTTCGATCAGAGAGCAGGTTTCGTGGACATCTGGATTTGTGACTATCTCGCGGGCCTAACTGGTGAACGAGTTCATAGACCAGGGAGCTCTCTGTCACTTGTGTCAATTCGGTGTTTCCTTCTTTTGAGTCAATTTGCTGATGCTCCGCTTGCATAGAGTTTACGGTCTACGATGTTATAGGGACATATGATGCCTGTGTGCTTCAGTTAGAATTTGAATCCAGGAATTTCCCTAGTACAGGGAAAAGCGCCATATGTGATACATGCCTGTATTAAATGCGTGATCAGCGTGAATGTGGGATTGCAGGAATTCCCTAGTATAGGGAATTGTGTTCAGAGTGTCAGTACCCTGAATTGTGTCAGTTTGTGATTACAGTGTTCTAAGGGTGTTTATTTTTTTTTAAAAAAAAAACCCCAAAACAAAACACCTATTGAACTAAATGGAAGCAGAAGAAGGGGCTTCCAGGAGGGACCCTGGTGAATCGGGAGTCCGGCCGACCCAGCAGGGATCGCGCCCAGTAGCTCACACTTTATCTGGCAGGATTGCATTGCTGGAAGATGCCTTGCAACAGTTGTTAGCGCAGCAATTACAAGCCAACGCAGGGCAATCGGAACTTAGGAGAGTGCTACAGAGTATGTCTGCCAGACCTTCTCGAGAAGAGAAGGGAAAGGCTCCAATGGAACCGGAGTCTAGTGTTCATACGGTCGAGCCTAGGAAGGCTAAAGTGCCAAATATTGCTAATTACAGACCGGAAAAGTATTCTGGTCGGATGAACGACCGTAGCTCCGATGTCATGGAGACCTGGCTACACAAATGGGACGAGGCGTTCGCCATTTGTGAGATCAGAAATGACATCAAAAAGATCCGCGAGGCCACCCATATGTTTAGTGAGGCTGCAGATCGGTGGTGGATTAAACAACAAAAAGATGGCATAGCATCCACTACCTGGGAGGGGTTTAAAAGAGAGTTCAGGAAACACTTCTTACCTCCTGACGAAGCATCCCGAGCTTGGGATCAATATAGGAACCTTCGTCAGAGAAATTTATCAGTGGCAGAATACACTGATAAGTTTCGAGAGAGTGTAATGAAGGTTGACGAACCCCTGCCTCAATCAATCCAAGTGAAAGATTTCATATTTGGATTGAATGATCGAATAAAAATGGAAGTTCGGGCTAAGTACGCGAACACGCTAGATGATGCAATAGCTATAGCCCTGAACTACGAGGATGCCAAGGGCAGCAAGCCAAGTGGGTTTGCACAAGTCGGAACCCAGTATGGGTATCCGAAGAAATCTGGGTTTAAGAAGAAGTGGACTAGTAGAGGGAGTGGTTCGCAGCCGAGTGGTCAAGCCAAGCAGGCGAGACCGGCTGAAACTCCTAAACCAAGTACCACCATTGGAGTGAAGAGAAAAGTAACTCCAATGGCAGCCCGGGCTTGGTCTAAGTCTCCCTTGAACCCGGAACAAAGGGGAAAAGCGAGGAGAGAAGGCTTATGCTTTGGTTGCCTTCAACCTCATCAGTGGAGAGATTGTCCACGTAATAAAGATCGTCGGATGGCTGAGATGGTGATCTCAGAGTGCGACGTGGAGATGCAGGGAAGTCCCAGAGCGGAAGAGATGCAGATTCAGCTAGCGGGATCTTCTCAGAGGTTAGTACCTTGTTTGTTCTGTGTGTCTGTTACTAAGTTAGTGACGAGTGCACCTGATAACATCCTATCTAAGCCCGCAGCAACGGGTATACAGCCTTCAATGATACGGAGTTAATCAAAATGAAAGGGCAAGTGGCCAGTCATGATGTCATTGTGTTGTTTGACTCAGCGTCAACTCACAATGTGATTAACTCCAAGCTCGTGAAGAGGCTGAAATTAAAGACAAGTCCATCTGACTATGCGTATACAGTCAGGATGGCTGATGGAAGTTCAACTGAAGTATGGGACCAAAGGGTTACCCAGTTGGAGCTTCGGATTCAGGACTATACTGAGAAGCTTGATTTTGAAATAACCAAGCTTGCTCATGCGGATATAGCCCTGGGAATGGCGTGGCATTCTAGAAAGAATCCAGCCATTGATTGGAAAAAGCATGTATATCAATTCAAGATGAATGATGTGCTTTATGTCTTGCGAGGTGAAAGAGATATACCTCAGGGACCGTTGGTTTCCGTGATGGAAATCAGAAAGGCTCAAGTAGAGTCTTTATACCTTTGTACAGCATCGGTAGAGTCGGTAGATGAGTCTTCGGCTAGCACTGATGTTACGCAAAGTGATGAGATGGCCAAGCTGGCTAATCTTATAACAGAGGAGTTCTCTGAATGTTTTAGGGATGAACTACCTTATGGGTTACCTCCAGAGCGGAAAGTTCAGCATAAGATTGAACTGATCCCGGGGGCAGAACCTGTAAATAGACCTCCCTATAGAATGAGCTTTACTGAAGAAGCGGAGGTGCGTAGGCAACTAGAAGAATACCTCAAGTTGGGGCAGATTCAACCAAGTTTCTCACCTTTTGCTTCACCAGTGATATTAAAGAGGAAAAAGGATGATACGTTTCGCCTCTGTATAGATTACAGAGCATTGAATAATATCACTGTTAAGCACAGGTATCCGATGGCTCGGATTGATGATTTGCTAGATGCATTACATGGAGCCGTGATTTTCAGCAAGATAGATCTTAAGTGCGGCTATCATCAGATCCGGATTAGAGCCGAGGATGTGCATAAAACTGCTTTTAGAAGCAGGTTTGGTCATTATGAGTTTTTGGTAATGCCCTTCGGACTTACCAATGCTCCAGCGACCTTCGTCATGCTTATGAATGATTTACTACGTCCGTATATCGGAAAGTTCGTAGTACATTTCATTGACGATATCTTGATATTCAGTAAAAGTGTTACTGAGCATTGTGAACACTTAAGGATAGTGTTCAGTACTTTGAGGAAAGCCAGTCTTTACGTGAATAAAAAGAAAACTATACTGTGTATGGTTAGGCTTGAGTACTTAGGGTTCATAATTACTCCACAGGGGGTAGAAATGGATCCGAAGAAAGTGGCTGCGATACTAACTTGGCCAATCCCTCAGAGTCTGACCACATTGCGATCATTCTTGGGATTTGTCCAGTTTTATAGAAGGCATATCAAAGGATATTCCGGAATAGTATCGCCATTGACTGATCTGACCTCAGATAAAGTACCCTTTGTTTGGGGACAGAATCAACAGAAAAGTTTTAACACCATAAAACAAGCTGTGGTCTCAGGACCGGTGTTAAAAATAGTTGATCCCCAGAAACCGTTGTTCCTAGAAACCGATGCAAGTGGCATTGCGGTAGGAGCAGTTCTCCTTCAAGAGGGAAGGCCAGTAGCCTTCGAAAGCAAGAAGCTTTCTCCCTCTCAAAGGAATTGGCCAACTCATGAATTGGAGTTGTATGCTGTTATCCATGCTTTGAAAACATGGAGGCATTATCTATATGGTTCAGAGTTTTATGTGGATGTGGATCATGATACTCTGGATCATTGAGGGGATCCATTGGATTCTACTATTGTTGTGCAAAAATTTGGAGTCACGATCAAGGATGTGGGCACTTGATGGTTGCTACTACCCACTTGAGATTTTGAAAGCCAGATGTGAAGAGCAGGAACAAAGGCTAATTTCTTCTCCTTGATCGCAGTCATAATATCTACCCACTTGGCTGTGGCATTAACTCTTTTTTGCAATTTCCTGGACTCATCTTGGCCTTCTGCCATCATGGCTGTCATGTGGGCAGCACATCTAGAGAAGTACCTGGAACCATCTGGGAGTATGGATCAGCACCATGGATAAGGCGACTGGCAGAAGCAGGTCCAGGAGCAGATCAGTGGCGGTTTTGAGCTCCAGACAGAGGCAAGGAGTGGCTGTATGAAGGCGGCACATGGCAGGGTACTGCAGCAGCAAAGGTGCACACGTGCGGGGCAGGATTGGACCCTGCACAAGGGCCTGTTATGGTGGAACAGCTGCAGCAAAGGGCAGCCTGGCAGCAGCCCAAAAGGGCCTGGCTAGGGCCCTTATAAAGGGCTGGTTGGACCAGCCAACCAGGTCAGCCAGCAAGCAGACTGGTCAGCCAGGATGATGCTGGCTGGTCGGCATTTATTGCAGGCCTTTGGGCCTATAAAAGGAGGGCAGCAGATCTACAGATCTACAGCAGACAGGAGCAGCAGTTAGGGCTTCCTTGGGCCTTTTCCCAGGAGATGAAGGAGACCTAAAGAGGGCTGCAGACTGAGCTAGTAAGTGCTGCCCACCTACGCTGGTTTCCAAACAGCAAGGTGGAGAGGATCATTCTGGACAGAAAGTCTACAGACGCTCGAGGTGGAGCACGTGGGCTCAAGTCTAGAGATAGCCGGCTGATAGGAGAAGTACCTTGTGGTAAAGATTAGAGGACCACACGATTGGTGGGACTCTGGATCTATCTCTTTTGTATTGTGTCCATAGCTTTTGATGGAAATATATTATTGTGTCCATAGCTTTTGGTGGTTTCTATATCTGGCTGGTTCATTGTCTATTGATGAGTCTGCACATCTATGTGATGCACATTAAGTTAAGAAGTTTGTGATTCCACACACCACACCACACTGTGTGAGCTCTTGGGCTATTCTATTAGTCTTCCACTGTGCGTACCCTCTGTTGGTCCATTTCTAACAGACCCGCCACATCATAAGCAATTGCCTTGGGTGACTGAGCTATTGTCAATGTGTCACATGGACGCTCCTGCAGCAGTGCAGACTGGCTGCACAGGGCACCCTTATATAAGGGCCTGTGGCAGGCCAAGTCGGCCCAACCAGGGCCAACCCTGGTCAGTTTTATGGGGCCCATAAAGTCGGCCACCAGACAGGGTACCGACCCTGCTGGTCGGTCATCTGAAGGGGCCTGGGCAGTGCCTATAAAAGGCCCACTTCTCCATTGATCCCTGCATCCAGTGCACTACAGAAAGCCTTCTCCAAGGCAGCGTTCAGCACTCAGATCTGGGAGAGTTTGTGAGAGAGAGTTCATCAGTTTGCTCCAGCACCCTGCTGTGATTTGTACTGCTCCCTTGGAGCCATTTTCTGCCCACCATCCAGTGGATGAATATACTCTCTCTCTCCATCTATTCTTGCTGTTATCTCTGAGTGTGTTTCTGTTGCATCTGTGGTCATCTATCTAAGCTGAGTGTGCAAGAGTTAGAGAGATCTTGGGTGGAGGATTGAGTGATTCATTCCCTCTTCATTTTTAACACTTGCCTCTGTCTGGAGCTCCAAACTGCCATTGATCTGCTCCTGGACCTGCTTCTGCCAGTCGCCTTACACATGGTGCTGATCCATGCTCCCAGATGGCTCCAAGTACTTCTCTAGATGTGCTGCCCACATGAAAGCCACGATGCTGTCCATGTGGCAGCCCCTTTCTTTCTTTTTCTGTGGGGTACTACCCATGTGGCAGCCCCCTCTCCACGTTCTTTCCTCTGGGCATGCTGCTCACATGGCATCCAAACAGATGCACACGTGGCAGCTCTTGCCCTAGGTCTCCCTCCCCCATGCTCTCGTCATATGGGGGCTTACAGATGGGGAGGTGACATTTCCAACAAGGTCAACCATGAGGGAGATTAGCCTACATATGGGTCAGCCAACTCACCTGCTGGTCAGCCATTTTCCCTACCGAGTTGGCCATGTGGAGAGCCTATACAAAGGGAGAACTGCACTCCCCTCTCCTAACACACCAACTCGGGGTTTACGCTCCTTCAGAGAGAAAGCAAGGAGCAGCTCTTGTGCCCGAGCACATTGCCCTTCACATCTCCCACCTCAAAGAGTTTGTGAGGAGATTATTGATATCCTGTAGAAGGAGGAGCTTCTGTTTTTAGCATCATTTGGGGAGCATCTATCCATCTCTCTCTCTCTCTCTCTCTCTCTCTCTCTCTCTCTTGTGTCAGCATATGTTGGTCAATGTTTGCAGATATTTGTGCATGTGTGCATGGCGATACTTCTCGCATGGTATCAAAGCCAAGTGGGTTCTCTTAAGAAGAAGAGGAATATAGAAGCAATCTAGGGTCAGCCAAGATCACGAGATACTCCAGTACCACCACGACTTTGGAGGAGCTGACCTACATCAGCATCAACATCAATTAAAGACTGAGAGTCTTTGGGAAGATGTATAGCATCTCCGGGATTATTATAAGCTCGCTATGGTCTACTATAAAAGATAATCAGCCTGCATTTACATCAATTTAAGACAGTCTTTCCGCTTAGATTTGAAGTCTCTAATCAGTGCTTTTCCATCTCTGTAAACAACCCATTCTCCTTCCTTGCAAGTGTCCTTCACTTTGCTCAATTCAATGGCTTTCATCTTGAGCTGAGATGGAGTGAGCTCCTCCGAGATCCATATCTTGGTACCCCTCAGCTTATTGGTTTCCTTAAGAACTTGTTTCTTGCCATCTTGTCATTAAGAACTAATTTGGCTTGTGCCCCCCTGCTAGATGACACAAACTATATCTTCTAAAACCCACTCAATCTAGGGAATTGCTTCTGTAATATGATCAATATTTTTTGTGGTGCTCCCAACATGCCAGCCCTCACGTAGTCCTCTTATGCGTAGACTTCAGATATTAGCAGCCTTTTTTTCCTGTTCTTGTACTTCTCCATACACACGTCCCATGGGTTAATTTTATTGTCCATTGTCACTGTAATTTCATCTTTCACTGACTTGAGCTGAGTGGTAACCATGCCTCGAACCGTGGTTACCAACTGTGGTGCAGGTGCTGCTTCATTGTGTATCTGCAATACTTCTTGTATTATTTCCTATTTTCGCTTGTTTTCCATGTTGAAGTCTTTCATCTCCAAAGAGGCAAGTCGAGCCTTAACCTCTCTAAGCTCTTGCTGTAGGTAATACCTAGAAAGATACATAAGCACAAAAACCCCCATCTTTTCAAAAAAGGTCGTAACCATATCCCAAGGAATCTTCCAACTGTTTTTTCCCACCTTGCCCAAAATATCCTGCCAGCCCCCCATCACCACTTCCATCTCTTACTAAGTTTTTTGTTTTGTACTCGACATCCAGTTCAAGCATACAGGCTCTCCTAGTTTAGCAGATACTTAGTCTATCTACTGTTGATCTCTTGGACCATCTTCATCCTTGGTAAACATTAAGAGAGCTTATTTCTTTCCCCTCCCTCCACAAGCCCCCTCTTTTCCCAAACAAAGAGGCTTGTGTAATCCTTTAAAACGTTGAGTACGCTGAACTTTTCTACACAAAAATAACATTTTTGAGTTGGAATGTGTGCACTTGTTTGCGCATGTCCGTGCATTTGCATCCACATTGCATATGAACATGTGTGTGCACATGTGTGTACATTTGTGAGTGAATGAATGATGCATGTGTGTGTGTGTGTTTTCTCTTGAAGAAAGCACATCTTTATGCCAAGCTAGACATTGTTTGCATAGTAATGATCATAGAAAAATTGCTAAATGGGAGACGAGCTCGTCAGCGAGCTTTCTTGGATAAAGGTTGCTCATCAAAGGGTTTTTTTAAGAGCTTACATCATAAGCGACACGCTACCAATATTTGTCGTACTCTGCTTTCTGATGAACATTGATCTCAACTTGTTGTAACTTGTGTTCATCATTTTTCCAGGCAGTTTGGACAAGCTGATCCTCTTTCTCCGGCAGTATTGGCAGCTTGGACTCAATTACTGCAGCATGTTTTCCCTATTGTTTCACATGCACAAGATCTTGAGCTTGAATGCCCTTTCACTGAAACAGAATTGACCACTGCTGTCCGATCATGTGGTAAATGGAAATCTCCGGGATGGGATGGCCTTACAGTGGAATTTTTTCTTGAATATTGGGATCTTCTCAAGCCCATTTTGCTGCGTATGATCAACCATGCCTGGGAACAGCAACATATGCCAGTTTCTTCAAAAAAAGGGCTAGTAAAGCTTCTTCCCAAAAAGCAGATTTGTGAATCATTGGCTGATTGGAGACCCATTACTATTATGCCTGTCATTTATAAAATCATCACCAAAATGGTGGTTGATCGTATTAAAGGATACTTGCATGATAGTTTACATCCTGCACAATATGGTTTTGTTCCTCGCAGGCATATCACTGATAATATCGCAAATGCTTATGTTGGAATTGAGTATGCCAAATACACAGAGCAGGATGTTCTTTTACTGCATATTGCCAAGGCTTTTGATACTGTTCAATGGGACTTCATCTCTCAGACAATGCATGCTTTGGAATTTGGGCAGAAATTGCAGCATATCATATGCTGTCTTTATAGTGACAGTCAAGCTGCTTGCAATCTTTCTGGGGATATCTCTCAAGCATGAACTCTTCGTTGTTCAGTGCGTCAAGGCTGTCCACTTAGTGCGCTCCTATATGCTATAGCCACGCACTCCATGCTTCAGTATATGGATCATCTCGTAGCTACGGATAAGCTACATGGTTTGGAAATTCATGACAGCAAACCATTGCTTGCTCAAGCTTATGCAGATGATTCTTTTTTCACTCCCCGCAATACAGAGCAGGATCTTTCTAAGCTAATGCAAGCTCTTTCTTTATATGGTTTAGCTACTGGGCTTCATGTAAATTTTCAGAAATCAAAATTATTGCCTTTGCATTCCAAGGAATGGCACTCTCTCTTATGGCTTGGAGAAATCATCCCACCAACTCAATTGGTTCGTCATCTTGGCTATCCTTTGAGTTGGACACTTTCTCCTCAATTGGCTGTCCACTTAGTGCGCTCCTATATGCTATAGCCACGCACTCCATGCTTCAGTATATGGATCATCTCGTAGCTACGGATAAGCTACATGGTTTGGAAATTCATGACAGCAAACCATTGCTTGCTCAAGCTTATGCAGATAATTCTTTTTTCACTCCCCGCAATACAGAGCAGGATCTTTCTGAGCTAATGCAAGCTCTTTCTTTATTTGGTTTAGCCACTGGGCTTCATGTAAATTTTCAGAAATCAAAATTGTTGCCTTTGCATTCCAAGGAATGGCACTCTCTCTTATGGCTTGGAGAAATCATCCCACCAACTCAATTGGTTCGTCATCTTGGCTATCCTTTGAGTTGGACACTTTCTCCTCGTCAACAATTTGATTGGATTCTCGCAGCTCTCAAGAAAAAGTTGGAGTACTGGAAATTGGTAACTTGGCCTCTGCATGTTCGTCTTCGAATTGTGCAATCTATTTTGATGGCGTATATTCAATTCTACTAGCCTCTTATTATGTTCAGCAAGGCTGATCTTGCCTCTTTTATGTCTGAGGTTCTGGAAATCTTCTGGTGTTCTCGCCATGGCAAAAAAAGCTTGCGTTTACTTCAGGTACAGCAGCTTTGTTCTCCAAAGATGCATGGAGGTCTTAATATTCTCAATATCCATCTGCACATTCTTGCCCATAAGGGGAAACTCATGCTGCAGTTTTTGCAAGATTCTCAACCATGGGCTGCCATGATTCGTCATTTACTCTTGCATGTTGAATCTCTAGCTTTTGGTCATTGGCAGCATTCCAGTGGGAGTTTCTTTTTGGTTCTATGACAGGCAAAATCCCTGGCTGTCCTTTGGTTTCCCATTTGTTAATGGATTGGAAACATATCCTTTCCCACTTAGATTGGCATGGCAGTGATTCCTTGCAGGGCAACTCTTTCAGAGCTAAAAGTATACATTGGTCTAGAGTGTTTGCCCTTCCTTTGGCTTTGCAGGAGCCTCGACGTTCGTATTTTCTGAGTCTCAAGGGATTTGTTTGGTTCAAGATGTTGTTGATGATGCTGGATTTCCCCTTACTTTTCCTTTGGCCACTGCCAAATTTGGCCTTAGAATGCATTATCGTCCACTTTGGCATAAGATTACTTTGACGCTCCAACCTTTTCAACCGGTTCCTCCATTGCATCTACAAGATCGTCTTCAAGACCGGACACTTTCTTCTATGGGCTTGTCATGCCGTCCTCTACAATTTGCACATATTACTGTCTCTTCTCTTTATAAAGTTTTACTTCCTCCACCATTTATCTCGCAAAAGGCAAATCAGCTTTGGCATCTTAATCGTCCTATGAAATGGTGGCGGAAACGTTTGAGACAGATTTGGCATTCTAAGATTTCTCTCCGTCAACAGGTTTTCTTGTGGAGAGTTTTGTTGGGTGTTCTTCCTCATGGACAACTCTTGGCACGACGACATATTGCTTCCTCTATTTGTCGCAAATGTCTGGCTTCGAGAGAGACTGTGCCTCATCTCTTTTGGCATTGTCCTCTTTTGGCATTGTCCTTCCTCTTGTGCTTTCTTGGACTTCCTTGGGCAGATTTTGAGAGCTTAGTTTCCTCAGATTGCTTTTGGCAAGTTCTTTTGGCTTTTTGGTGTACATCCACCCAGACAGGAGTTTGATTTCTTTTTTGTTTGGGTTCGGTACTGGGCACTCTAGACTTTCTAAAAGGATCGCAATCATAGACTCTTTGGTGATCCTGTTCTTTCCAATTTCTCTTTCTTCAGACACTCTTTGCAACAATCGCTTTTTGATTGCTTGCAATCTCGTATCTTTGATCATGATGTATATTTATCCTACAGTGAGATTTTCTCTTGATGTATTATAGCTCTCCCTTTCTGGGATAGCTTTTTTTGTAATATAATGACTTAAAGATTCCACACAAAAAAAGTGTGTGTTTTCTTGGGAATCTATGCTTCATCTCTTCTCGCTTTGTCCGCATACTCGTGATTTGCTGGGTATCATTGGATAGTATCTGAGAGCTCGTTTTCCAAATGTTGCTTTTCGAAAATTCTTTTGGCCCTTTGGCATTCATCCACGACAACCGGAGTTTGATTTGTTTTTTACTTGGGTTAGATACTAGGGGCTCTGGACTCTATGGATAGATCGCAATCATAGAGTCTCTTTCTTATACTGAGATTTTCTGTTGATGTATTGTCCATCTTTCCCTTTTTGGGAAGCTCTCTTGTAATATAAAGCAATGAAATTTTCATATGTGTGTTTTATCCTTTTATTTTCTTTCGCCGTTCTTTGTAGCAATCACTCTTTGATTGTCTGCAAACTCACTACATAGATTATGATATATATTTGTCCTACATGGAGATTCTCTTGATGTACTTTTCCAACTTCCCAGTTTTGGGATAGCTTTCTTGTAATATAAAGCATTCAAAGTTTTGACCCAAAAAACAAAACAAAAAAAAATACAATTTGGAAGCAGAGAAACCAAGTCTTTTTAGGAAGCCCACTTCTTCAGCCATATGAGTTCTTCGGAACATCATTGAGACAATCTCTATATGATGCTTGTCAGCAGGATGATTTGGATGTCTCTTGTCTTGAGGTGTTTTTCCACTGCTTCTGATTTTCACAATAGTCTTTTCCTAAGACTATTCGCATTGTAAAAATATTTTCTTAATGTAAATAACCCCAAAAAAAATGTGTGTGTGTGTGTGGGGGGGGGGTAGGGGGGGGGGGGCCTTGTCGTGTGTGTGTGTGTGTGAGTTTGTTTGTGTGTGTGTGTGTGTGTGTGTGTGTCTTCAAGTTCAAGCATTTCTTCTAAGCCTTTGCAGTCATTGACATCTATACAGGCTTATAGATTAATTTTACCTCCTCCTTGGATTGCCCATCATGCTAATTCTTTATGGCATCTGAACAAATCATCAGCCTGGTGGAAAGGAAGATTGCAAATGATATGGAAGTTGAAAATGCCATTGAAGCAAAGACTATTCTTATGGAGATGTATTGTTGGTATTCTCCCAGTGGGAGTGAAATTGGCTAAACGACGAATAGCTTCACCTCTCTGTCCAAGATGTCACCTTGCATCGGAGAGTATTCCGCATCTATTGTGGTTTTGTTCATATTCCAGAGACCTTTTAGATAGAATCTCCTATTTTTTATCTCTCAGATTTCCAGCACACAGATTCTACAGGTTTTTCTGGATGTATGGCAAACTATCAGCTTCTTTGTCACAGTATTCTCTCTTCTTCCACTGGATCAGATACTGGGCCTTATGGACCCTCTGGCTGCAGCGCATCCAAGCATACCTGAATTCTCCTCTTCAGCATCCTTATGAGTTTTTCAGAGCCTCATTAAGGCAGTCTTTATATGATGCCTTACATGAGGAAGATTTGGATGTTTCTTGTATTCAACTTTTCTTTTACTGTTTCTGATGGATAGGGCTGTAGCTCTATTTTGAGCATGGCCTGGATGTAAATGAATGTTTTATAATATAAGTATCTTGGTTTTACCAAAAAAAAAAGTGTGTGTGTGTGTGTGTGTGTGTGTGTGTGAAGGCCGTTTCCTTTTCCATAGTTCCCTAGGTCTTTGTGCTCTGCTCGCGTGGTGTTTCGTGTGTTCTACGTGAAGTTTACGCCGCTGTCTATTTTTGTCCCTCTCAGAAACCCTGTGCAGCCTCGTCCGTATAGCTGTACGGCACCCGTACAACGTCCGTACGCTTGTACGTTTCCGTACTTCTACGTCAGTTCCCGTTTTACCTCTGCAAATTCACGTATAAAGCCCGGCACCTTCTTCTCACAGTTTTTCCGTACACCTGTCCCCTCCGTACAGCTCCATCCGTACAATTCCTTACTTCCAGCCGTACAAATCCTTGGAGTTTTTTTAGGCTCTGCTGTCTTCTCTAACCGTCTTGTGTTCCAGCCAAAATCTTAAATTTCCCTCTGCTATCTTCTTCCCCACTATACTCTTCTTATCCTCTCTGGTGGACTTCCTGTGAATACTTCTTTGGGACTAGTTTCTTTGGCTTTCACTGCCCTTTTACAGGTACTTCATTTTCAAGCTCCCCTTCTTACAAAGTCATGGCAGAGTATTCATATGAAAAAACGTTTCAAAAGGAGCGCTCGGCTCCCTGCAAGAAACAAAAGCAGGTTGAGGGTCAGCATGACCCGATACATGAGACTCTTGAGGCTCAACTGGTATATGATATAATGCATGAAGGATTTGCAGATACTAGAAAAGAGTGGAAAGACTCGGTTCCTTCAGTTGGCCTCATCGTTGAGGTCGATGAAATTGTGGATCCGGTCAGAGAATATGCCAAGAATGCAGTCATTTTATTTTTTCCAGGCCGGATGCCACCTGCTACAGAAATAGGCAACTGGCTGACACGCACATTGGCTGGCTCTTTTGTTCGTAAAGTACACGATGCGGCCAAGGGCTTTTTTGAGGTTATCATGGTGGATGAGATCCACTGACAAATGCTTTTGGAACAATCACCTCTTTTTTTTTGGGAGCAAATGGTGCATGTCTTGCCATGGTCTCCCACAAGGGACTTTCAGGCTTTAATCCGACACAGATGCCCGGTTTGGGTTGAAGTTGTTGATTTCCCCCAATGTATGGCCTCGCTTTTGCCTAAAATTGCAGCATCTTTAGGTAAAGTGGTTTGCCCACCACGGCCAAATGGCAACTCAAACAGATTTCGCATTCTCTGGGATACTGATAATCCCACACCGGACTCTTATTCAGTCACGGTGAATAATGTGAACATGGGAAGTGCTTTCTATAAACTCAAATGGGGTTTATTTGCAGGGGCCTGTTTTGAATGCAAAAAGTTTGGACACATGGCTTCACAATGTCCAATGAATCTAGATAAAATGCCTCGTGCCACTTTGTCAGTTTCCATGCCTACTAAAGATGTTCCTACTCAAGTGGCCAACAAAAATAAAAGCAGTAGACAGCCTGCTGGGAGTCAGGATAAAGGCAAAGCTCCAGTGGCTCCCAATGGGAATCTCACTTCACATTCACCTCCAGTTATTCAATCCTCGACCAAAGGACAACAACCTTCAACTGATGGCTAGCAGAGTCCAAGAAAAGTTATTTCTGCTAGAAGAATTCCACCCCCCCGCACTTGGAATGGTGCCTCTTCCAGCGGGAATACCCCAGAGATAAATACAGGAAATTGGATTACATGGGCTGCAGTAACAGTCAGCAGAACACTCTTCCCTGAAGAAGAGGTTGCTGCTTTGCTGTCTACTTCTCAGGCGGCTACTTCTTCTCAGGGGCGAGGTCTCGACCCTGAGATAGAAATGCAAGGCTGACAACATAAATTTTGCTGCTGTACATAGTTGTTACCTTACTATAAATACCTGTATATATGACTGCTCACATCAAATGTTTTACACTCAATGTCCAGGGCATGTGTGACAGTAGGAAATGGAAATCTGTGTGGCTGTACATCAACAGATTTCAGCCCGACATAGTGGCATTACAAGAACACAACCAACATCTGTATGCAGGCAAGACAGGACACTACTGTGGATATGATATTTTCTATGCTGGGGAGCACTCTTTCTCAGGGGTTGTCCTTCTGATCAAACATGAGCTTCAACCAGTCATTGCATTAAATGACAACAAAGGCACATGGCTTGTTCTCCAATGCTTTATTAGAGGAGACGTGTTTGAATTTGCTTGAGTTTATGCACCTCAGTCCTCTAGAGAAAGAACTGCAATTTGGGATGCCATGCAACAATATCCGTGGAGATATCATGCCTACATATGTGGGGATTTCAATAATGCTCCACAACAGGGAGACAACACCTCCAGACATGATCATATGTTATCTCCTGAAAGGCATGCATGGTCTCAACCACTTCTGCATCTGGATCTGGTTGACCTTTCGAAGGAATTGCAGCCTTTGTCACCGGGCTACACTTTTCAACATAATGCTCTTTCCGCCTATCAGGCACATCTGGATCGATGGTATAGTGTTGCTCCCCAACAAAATGGGGAGTTCACATGCAAAATGTGGATTGACTATGCCTTTGTGCATTCAGACCATGCACCACTATGGTTCGGTTATCTTTTCATAACATGCCAGATGATAGATTGCCACACAGGAGACATCTAATCATAAACAATAGTTATTTGCAACATGCTGATTTCAACGCAATGGTTACTGAAGCAGCTCATTGTCTTTCCTCTAGCAGCCATCTCAATGTTGATGGTGCCTCGGATTCTTTTATTTCTAAAATGCAAGTGGTGATTAGAGTTTATGGCAGGTCTTACATGAAGACTCTGAGGGAAACCATTGCTCAGGCCAAATCTACTTGTCAAGACCTCACTGAACTCAGTCATCATCGTTCGTTGTCCTTGCATGAGCAAACAACACTATACCAGGCCAGACATTGTCTTAAACTAAATGATCACAGGAAACTGGCAAAATGGGAGACTAGAGCAAGACAAAGAGCCTTTACAGATAAAGGTTGCTCTTCCAAAGAATTTTTCAAAAGTTTACATCAGACGAGAATCATAATAGAAATTTGCAGAGTGCTTATGCCCGATGGATCATGCACTACTTCACGGTCACAGCTTGCTTCTGTTTGTGTGCATCATTTCTCTCAGCAATTTGGCTCTGCAGCTCCTCCCTCGCAACAGATTTTGCTTGCACAAAATTTATTGTTGCAACATGTTTCTCCTATCGTTTCCCCTCCTCAAGCTTTGGAATTGGAGGAACCCTTTACTGAGAGGGAACTGTCAAATGGGATCAAATCATGTGGCAGATGGAAATCCCCAGGATGGGATGGTTTAACAGTAGAGTTTTTTCTAGCCTACTGGCCTATTTTGAAGCATTCATTGCTATATATGGTGAATGCTGCATGGCAAAATCAGAAAATGTCGGACACATGGAAGAGAGGTCTTGTTAAGCTCCTTCCCAAAAAACAAATTTGTGAGTCTTTGGCAAATTGGAGACCTATCACTCTTATGCCCGTAATTTACAAAGTCACCACCAAAATGATTGTCGATCGGCTAAAGGGGATTTTACATGATGGGTTGCATCCTGCTCAATATGGCTTTGTCCCGCGCAGACACATCACCGATAACATTGCTAATGCCTACATTGGAATTGAATATGCCAAATATACACAGCAGGATGTTTTGTTATTGCAAATTCATATTGCCAAAGCCTTTGATACTGTTCAGTGGGATTTTATTTCATCGACTATGCAAGCATTGGGTTTTGGCACAAAAATGCAGCAGCTCATCACTTGGGTATATCAAGATAGTGAAGCTGCCTGTATACTCTCAGGAGATATTTCCCCATCTTGGACTCTTGCTTGTTCTGTCAGGCAAGGATGTCCCATGAGTGCTTTACTTTTTGCCATAGCCACTCATCCACTGCTTCAATATCTGGATCACCTCTTGGACACTGACCAGTTGCACGGTTTGGAGATTCTTGGTAGTCGCAGCATGATTGCTCAGGCATATGCTGATGATTCATTCTTTACTCCAAAAAATACTCGGGCTGATTTGTACATGATTATGCATGCTCTTTCAACATATGGTTTCGATGCTGGCCTTCGGGTAAATTTTCAGAAATCAAAATTGCTGCCATTACATGCACAGGAATGGCACAACCTTCTGTGGCCTGGGAAAATTGTCCCCGCTTCTCATTTCATTCGACATCTTGGTTATCCTCTAGGCTGGGGACTCACCCGCTCACAACAAACTGATTGGGTGCTAGCAAAGTTAAGGGCAAAACTTGAATATTGGAAGCTTGCAACTTGGCCATTACATGTTCGCCTGCGAATCACACAATCCATTTTGATAGCATACATACAATTTTATCTGCCTCTCACTATGTTCACTAAGGTAGATCTGGTTTCATTTATGTCAGCTATCATGGAAATTTTCTGGCGTTCAAAACATGGCAAGAAAAGTCTCAGATTACTCTCTATGCATCGTCTCTGTTCTCCCAAGATGCACGGAGGTATGAACATTCTCAATATTCAAATGCATTTACTTGCTCACAGAGGGAAAATGATGATACAGTTTATGCAAGGAGATCAGCCTTGGGCTTTCATGATCCGCTCTCTCTTATTACATCTTCATACCTCTGCCTTTGGGCATTGGCAGCTTACTCAGTGGGATTTTTTATTTGGCTCTATCCAAGGCAAGATCAGAGGATGCCCTTTTGTCTCTCGTCTGCTTCTTGATTGGAAACACATTCTATCCCATTTGGAATGGCATGGCAGGGCTCTCTCTCGGGCAACTCTTTGAGGGTAGAGAATATTTTTTGGTCTAAAGTATTCCACCCCCCTTTGGCCATACAAGAACCCCGACCTTCTTATTTTCTCTCCTTCAAAGGCATTTCATCTGTGGCGGATGTACTTCAGGATGATGGCACAATTTTATCTTTTTCCATGGCTGCTCGCAAATATGGCTTGGGAGCTCATTATCGTCCTTTATGGCATCGAATTTCAGCAATGCTCCAACCGTACTTGCCGGTACCCCATTTGGAATTTCAGAATCGGCTTGAGGATTGGATCTTACGCTCTCCTTCCTTATATGCCCGTCCTCTGAAGCTCTCACATATCACAGTGTCATCACTATATAAAGTGTTATTACCTCCGCCTTGGATTTCCCACAAAGCAAATATTGTTTGGCATATGGAACGCTCAATGAAGTGGTGGAGAAAAAGGCTGCGTCTCCTTTGGCATTACAAAGTCCCTGTACGACAACAGCTTTTCCTATGGCGAGTTCTTCTTGGCATTTTTCCATCCGGATAGTTACGCGCACACAGCCATATTGCTTCAGCTGTTTGTCACAGATGTCGACACTCTACTGAATCAATGTTTCATATGTTTTGGTCCTGTCCAAACACTTCTGATCTCATTGCTCTCATCAGACAGAGGCTTCGACAGCGATTTCCTACTGTTACTTTTGGCAGATTTTTCAGGTTGTTTGGCTTTCATCCACAGAGACAGGGATTTGATTTATTTTTTGTATGGGTGCGCTATTGGACCCTATGGACTTTATGGATGGACAGAAATCATAGAGTCTTTGGTGATCCACTATTTTCATCTTTTCTTTTTTTCAAACGATCTCTGCAACAATCATTCTATGATTGTCTTCAGACTCGTTTGATTGATCAGGATGTGTATACAGCTTATACTGAGATCTTCAGTTGAGTAGTAGCTACTTCATTTTTTGAAGTAACTATGAATGTAATTATTCTACAGCAATAAAAGATTTCTTCCCACAAAAAAAAAAAAAGTGTGTGTGTGTCTGTGTGGTGAGCGATGGCGAGCTCAGCCCCTCCCTCACCCATCCCTGCACCGTGCCCGCAGCCTGCTACTGCTGCTGCGCCTGCATTCGTACCCCATTTGCCAGCCCCTGTACATCTTCCGTCTGCACACGTCCCAAACCCGCTGCTGCCCATACCCTCTACGCAGCAGCCTCTGCACAGCCCGTCCCCAACCGTACCTTTCTTACTTGCCCCTTCCTTTGCCCCTACGCAAGCCATACCTACTGTACAATCGTCCGTATAGGCTGTACTCCCCCCTCGTACAGGTTCCTTTACCCGTCCTTTTTCCTTCTTCTGTACCTGCTCCCATGTCCGTACAGCCAGATTCCGTACCACATTCGTCTTCCCCTCTGTCTCTCCAACCTTTTGCTCTCCTCACGCCGGGTCTTGTACAATCTTTTCTTGATGTCTCTTCCTCCCCTCTTCCTGCTGCTCCAACAGATGGCTCTTTCTCTGCCTCAGCCCCCCCTTCTGCCTCTGCTCCTCTTGCACGTGTCTTCTTTCGGCGGAAGTGTGCCGGTTTGCCTCCTTCCACCTTGGTTAAATCGGCAAAGTTGGATATCGCGGATGGTCCTTTGTCTTCCCATCGAGTTCACAGCTTGTTTGTTCATTGGACTCTGCCCTTCTGGTTTCCAGTCTTCGACAGGCTCAACAGTTTGGGGTCTGTCTCTACTTTATGGGTAGGGTTTTATCTGCAGCTCAACTTCGTCGTTGGGCTGAAGTTGCAGTGGGTCAAGATTGCCTTTCCTCCTTTGTCTTTTTGGGCAAAGGTTTTTATTATGCCCACTGCTCTTCGACTGATGTGGTGGAGCAACTTGTCAGTCGTGCTGGTATTCATGGGGCTGGTTTCTTTGCTTATGTGATGCCCTAGGATCCACTATTTGATCCATCTGCCTCTCTTCTAACTCACTGTCCGGTCTGGATTACCCTCAAAGCGTTGCCTTTGCCTCTTCTTCAGCATCTTCCTACTCTTGCAGCTTTTTTGGGGAGGCCTCTACATGTTCCGAGACAGGAGTTTTTGCAAGCTACTCGGGATGTTCGCCTTTGTATTTTATGGGATATGATACAGCCCGTGCCCTCTACTCTGGATCTTGATTTGGGATTTGCTCATCCGATGCGCATCAGGCTGCATTTTGCCTCTTTTCCTACAACATGTTATCGGTGCCGACAGGTTGGTCATTTTGCACGTGCTTGCCCTTCGGCTTCCATGACCACTCCTCCTGCTCCTTCTTCAACAATAAAGTTTACTCTTTCTTCTCCTCAGGTTTCTACTAAGGCTTTACTGGATAAGCCTTCTTTTACTGCTCCAAAGCATTACTGGAAGAAGGTAGAAAAATTACAGGTTAATCTTTCTCTTGCTGAAGAAGTTTAGGATCCGACTCCCGTTGAGCATCATCAGCCTCCTTCTCCTCTAGATATGGACGTGCCCCTTGCAGAGGGGATCATACAGGATGCTGCACATGCTCTTTCTCAGGTTGATCCTCGAAGTGAAGCTGAAATGCCAAGTCCTACTTTATCAGATGCAGCTCTTTCGTCGGAGGATACAGATGTTGATTAGCTCCTTTGCCTCTGATGCCTGTGCCAGAGTCTTCTTCTGTTCGGGATGCAGAAGTGCCTTTTTTACTGGAATCTTTTCATCCCATGTTACAACAGGTTTTTGACCTTGTGATTCAGAAATTTCGGGTACCGGCCTATATCAAGAAGAATCGCAAGGGCAAAAAACAGCTGGTTTTTATTGATAGTGTGGTTTCATCACTGCATCAGTTTTTACAGAACAATAATTTGAAGCTGGAGGATGTTGTGTTTGATCCTCCTCCAACTTGAGATGTAACTTTTTACTTGGCTACCTCATGACTTTTGCTCTGAGGCTTTACTTGTAAGTTTTTTCTTGTACTTATTGGTGGGTTTTTACCTCTTTTTGAGGTTTCCCACACAGAAATATAAGATTTCACTTTTTTTTTAAAAGTGTGTGTGGGCTTGTCATACCGTCCTCTGTAGTTTGCACATATTACTGTCTCTTCTCTTTATAAAGGTTTACTTCCTCCGCCATTTATCTCGCAAAGGCAAATCAGCTTTGGCATCTTAATCGTCCTATGAAATGGTGGCGGAAACATTTGAGACAGATTTGGCATTCTAAGATTCCTCTCTGTCAGCAGGTTTTCTTGTGGAGAGCTTTGTTGGGTGTTCTTCCTCATGGACAGCTCTTGGCACGATGACATACTGCTTCGTCTATTTGTCACAAATGTCTGACTCCAAGAGAGACTGTGCCTCATCTCTTTTGGCATTGTCCTTCCTCTCGTGCTTTCTTGGACTTTCTTGAGAGCTCGGTTTCCTCAAATTGCTTTTGGCAATTCTTTTGGCTTTTTGGTGTACATCCACCTAGAGAGGAGTATGCTTTCTTTTTTGTTTGGGTTTGGCACTGGGCACTCTGGACTCTCTGGAAGGATCGTAATCATGGGGTCTTTGGTGATCCTGTTTTTTTCACTCTCTTTTTCTTCAGACACTCTTTGCAGCAGTTGCTTTTTGATTGCTTGCAATCTCGTGTCTTTGATCATGATGTATATTTGTCCTACAGTGAGATTTTCTCTTGATGTATTATAGCTCTCCCTTTCTGGGATAGCTTTTTTTGTAATATAATGACTCAAAGATTCCACAAAAAAAAGTGTGTGTGAGGGAGAGATATCCAAGGCATCATGCAAATCAGCTTTGGTCTTTAAATCGCAATGCCAAATGGTGGCACAAAAGATTGCAGGAGCTTTGGTCTTGCAAACTACCACTTCGTCAACAGGTTTTTCTATGGCGGGTGCTGATTGATGTAATTCCCTTCAGCGTTCTCTTGGCCCATAGACATATTGCTCCTGCTATATGCCACAGATGTTTGGCTCCCACGGAATCCTTGCTCCTCTTTTTTGGCTTTGTCCTGTCACTCGTGACTTCCTATTATTTCTTCATCGGCGCCTCCAGGCTCGCTTTCCATCTGCTGCCTTTGGCAAGCTTTTCTGGACTTTGGTCTTCACCCTCCGTGCCCAGATTATGATCTATTTTTCATGTGGGCTCATTATTGGGCACTGTAGACTATATGGAAGGACAGGACCATGCAGTCTTTCAAGAGTCTCCTTCTTCTATGTTCTGCTTTTTCTGGATGTCGCTCAGGCAATCCTTTTATGATTGCCTATCTGTTTATGATGTCGCTCAGGCAATCCTTTTATGATTGCCTATCTGTTTATCAGTTAGATTATAATGTCTACTTGTCGTACAATGACTCTAGACTATATGGAAGGACAGGACCATGCAGTCTTTCAAGAGTCTCCTTCTTCTATGTTCTGCTTTTTCTGGATGTCGCTCAGGCAATCCTTTTATGATTGCCTATCTGTTTATCAGTTAGATTATAATGTCTACTTGTCGTACAATGAAGTTTTCTGACCTTGTAATTTCTGTTCTCCACTTTGGAGACAGCTTTTTTGTAATATAAATACACATGGATTTCACTTAAAAAAGTGTGTGTGTGTGTGTAGTGTGTGTGTGTGTGTGTGTGTGGTGTGTGTGGTCTGGTGTGAGAGAGATTGTGTTGTGTGTGTGGTGTGTGTGAGAAGCAGCGTGAGGAGGTCAGCAGCGAGTCGGTTCCCGTACAGCTCCCCTCTCCGTCCGTACATCTGTATGGACGCCGTCGCTCACCGTACGGCGGTATTACCTGACGTCGTCATCCCTGTGCAACCTTGTCAGATCCCGTTGCTTTCTACCTTGCCATCGTTTTTCCCCTTCTAACGTTTCCTCCGTGTGTCCGTACTGTTTTTGAATCTTCCGTACAGTCTAGCGTCAACCTCTCTGCTCCGTACAGTCCTGTCAGATATTCCGTGTGAAACCTCCGTACTGCTCCGTCTGTTAATCCGTGCGTCCGTACAGTACACGAGTTCACTGTCTCTTCTGTACGTCCGTACATCCCTGACTCTTCCGTACAGATTTGCCCCTTTGTGTCCAGTCAGCAACTCTGTTCCGTACTTTCTGTCAGATCTACCGTGTGATCTTTCCGTACAGTTTTCTCAGGTCCTCCGTACAGTTCTGTCAGCTCCCCGTTCCTTCGCATAGCGCTTCAGTCCTAGCTCATCCTCATCGTTTGATATCGGTAAAAAATCCTTAGCCTCCATGGCAGAAGCAAATAAGTATTATGTCAAGAGAGCTCTCTCTCCTGAACCCAAAAGGCAATCAAGGGAAACCTCTTCCCCCATATCTCCTTCATCTGAAGATGCTTCCTATGTGTTTGATATGTTGAATGATGATTTTCAGCAAAGTAGAAGGGAATGGAGTCAACCTGCTCCGGAACTCACTTACAAAATGAAGTTGCCCTCTCTTGTACATCCTTTGAAGAAGCTTTCCCAAACTGCAGTTATCATCTTTTTTCCAGGCAAAATTCCTTCTGCTAATGATGTGGGTCAATGGGTGAATTCTCTCTTAGGTGGATGCTATGTAGAAGGAGTCTATTTTGCCTCCCGAGGATTTTATGAAGTTCATCTTTTGGATGCCCTGACAAAACAAAAGATGCTGGAAATGTCCCCTTTATTTTTTGGTCGACAAATGGTGCATATCATGCCCTGGTCCCCTAATAAGGACTACCAGAACCTTATCAAGCATCATTGCCCTGTATGGGTTGAAGTGGTTGATTTTCCAGATTACATGAGAACAGAGCTTCCAAGTTTAGCCATGACATTGGGACAAGTCATCTGTCCCCCTCGTCCAACAGGTAATAAAAATCGTTTTTGCATCTTATGGGATACTGATAGACCAACCCCCTCCTCTATTGCAGTTGAGATTGAGGGTGTTAATTTGGGAAGGAAATATTTCACTCTAAAATGGGGCATTTTTGCTGGAGCTTGTTTTTCTTGTCATAAGTTTGGGCATCTTGCTTCAGAGTGTCCCTCTATCCTTCATCCACCTCCTCCAGAAGCTATCCCTCTGCCTTCTAATAAAGGAGCTCAGAAGACATATGTGGAAAAACTTGAGGCTAAAGGAGCAAAGCCTTCACTGCATACAGGGAGCCAGGCCAATTCAGCTTAAAATAAGGAAAAAGGGAAAAGTAAGTTAGGGGAAAATAACACATCTTCTCACGAGGGATGGCAGACTGCAAAGAAGACGGTGCCTCTCAAACAAAGACCACTCCAATCTCGTAATTGGGATGCCTCTGCTCCTTCTCCACGACAATCTTCTACCTCTCCAAGCAACCCCATCTCGAAGGCATGGGTTAATGCAGTCAAGAAAGGTCTTCCCCTTTGTGAAGAAGATGATATTATCAGAGAATTGGATGCTGAGGGTCAGCAAGACCCTGTGGCAATGGCAGAGGCTTGAGGCCTCCCGTTCATTTAAAGGAATGATCATCTCTTGTATATATCTTCATGCGTGCTTCTCTTAAATGTTTTTCCTATAATATACAGGGCCTTTGTAATCAGAATAAATGGAGGCTTCTATGGCATTATATAAATACATCTCACCCAGATGTCGTGTGTTTACAAGAGCATAATCAGCATTTTTTTGCTGGCCAGCATGGGTTTTTTTCTGGATATGATATATTTTATTCAGGATCTGAACAATTTTCAGGGCTGTGCATTCTACCCAGACATGAACTGCAACCTTGGATAGCATATAATGATCTTAGTGGACGATGGATGATCCTCCAATGTTTGGTTAATGGAGAGATTTTTGAAATAGGATCTTTGTATGCCTCTCAGAATTCAGCTTCCAGAGCTCAAATGTGGAACTCCATCAAGCAATATCCTTGGTCTTCAAATGCTTTACTTTGTGGTAATTTCAACAACTCTCCTCATTGGACGGACAATACCACACATAAATCTCATATGCTGCCCTCTGAAATTCAGCAATGGGAACATATGACATCATCTCTTCATTTTGCAGATTTATGGACAGCAACCCACCCATCAGTTATGGGATTCACATATCATCATAATGCCTTTACAGAATATTGGGCCAGGCTTGATAGATATTATCTCATTCATGCTCAGCAATATGATGGATATACATGTCAAATGTGGACTGATTATTCACAACAATTATCTGATCATACTCCGCTTTGGCTAGCCCTTTCTTTTGGTATGCCTATGGATGATTTGCAGCTCTCCTCAGTCAGGTATTTACAGGTCAATCAAATATATATCACACATAAAAAATTCCAGCAAATGATCAGACTGGCTTGCAGGCCATTGTTATCTCATGCTCAGGAGGATCTGGAATTTGCTTGGACCTCTTTCATACATCGTATTCAAAATGTCATAAAGGAATATGGAAGATGGTACATGGCAGAAACTAGACAGCATATCCATTGGGCAAAATCAAACAAGCAGTATTTGGTTCAGCTTGGTCATCAAAGATCTCTATCTGCTTCTGAGCAGCATTTATTGTCTTGTGCTTCCACTATAATAGATGCCAATGACAAACGCAAGCTGTCCAAATGGCAGATCAGGGCTAGAGCTAAACCTATGCTGGATAAGGGCTGTTCCTCAAAATCTTTTTTTTCGGAACTTACATGCAAATAGACAAAGCCAATCTATCATGAGGATCAGGAAATCAGATGGCCTTTGGACTCAGACTCTATCTCAGCTGGAGAAACAATGTTTGGATCATTTTCAGCTTCTTTTTTCTCAGCCATCTTTCTCTACGACTTGGGTTGTTGCAGCTCGAAACAGATTTACTGCACTTGTTTCTCCTATTGTCTCTCTGCAAAAAGCCTCAATGCTGGAAATGTCTTTTACCGATGTGGAATTGGATGAAGCTCTTCGCCATTTGGGTAAACATAAATCCCCTGGCTGGGATGGTCTGACGGTTGAATTCTTTGACGCCTTTTGGCCTGAATTGAAAGGTCCAATTCTGCAGTTTATAAATGCAGCCTGGCAACAGCAACATCTTCCCTCAGCTTGGAAGCATGGTCTGGTTAAGCTGGTGCCCAAAAAACCTCTATGTGAGACTATGGATGACTGGAGGCCCATCACTTTGATGCCGGTAATATACAAACTGATTGCCAAAATGTTGGTACATCGGATAAAGGATATCCTTCATGATGGACTTCATCCCCGGCAATATGGTTTTGTTCCAAGACGGCACATACATGACAATATCTCTAACACTCTCATTGCAATGGAATATGCAAAATATACAGATCAAGATGTGTTGGTTATGCAGGTGGATGTGGCGAAGGCTTTTGATACAGTACAGCGGGATTATGTCTCTCAAATCATGTCAAAACTTGGTTTTGGGCCAAAGTTAGTTAATGTCATATATTGGCTCTACTCACATTCCACTGCACAATGCTTTATAGGGAATCATTTGTCTAAGTCTTGGACTCTTGAACGTTCAGTTCGACAGGGATGCCCTCTCAGTGCTTTGCTATATGCCATTGCTTCACATCCTTTGCTTCTTTATATGGATCACATGGTTGATACTGGACAGCTAGAGGGGCTTCAGATTTCTGGTTCACGACCCTTCATTGTTCAGGCCTATGCAGATGATTCATTCTTCATGCCAAAGAATAGCCCTTTGGAGATTCGCCTTTTAATGGATACCCTATCAGATTTTGGGTTGGCGGCTGGTCTTAAAATCAACTTTCAGAAATCAAAACTCTTGCCTCTCAAGCATTGTGATTGGCATGCTACCCTGTGGCCAGGCCAAATTATTTATCCGGAAAATATAGTAAGACATTTGGGCTATCCCATTGGCTGGAAAATCAACAATAAGCAACAAATGTCATGGGTGTTAAACAAAATTCATGACAAATTAGAATATTGGAAGATCTCTACTTGGCCTCTGCATGTACGGCTTCGAATTGTCCAGTCTATTGTTCTAGCTTATGTCCAGTTCTACCTTCCTCTATTACATTGGTCATCCCGAGATCTCACCTCCTTTATGTCTCAAGCCATGGAGATTTTTTGGAAAACAAAGCTTCATAAAAAAGCTTTACGGCTGCTCAAAATGGATATGCTTTGTTCACCAAGAATGCATGGTGGTTTGAATATAATCAACATCCAATTTCATGTGTTGGCAAGAAAGATCACTATGCTCAAGACATTTTTTCAACAAGAGCAGCCTTGGTCCGTTATGTTAGCTTTTTTGTGTGGACAGATGACCACAAATGCTTATGGACATTGGCTCGTTGATCCATCGGAAGTAGTACTGGGCAAATTTCAAGGTAAAATACCTCGCTGTCCATTTTCTAACTCCTTGATACAGGACTGGAAGCAAGTACTTTCGCACATCAAATGGTCTCCTCTTTCTACTTCTATAGATTCCTCACTCAGAATGGAAAGTATTCTCCTCTCCCCTTGCAGCTCAACAACCCATCAGAGCTTATAATCTTATGAAAATGGGTATCCGTTTCATTGATGATGTAGTAGATATGCAAGGAAATATCCTCACTTTTCCAATAGCATGTCGACAATACAATCTGGGGATGCATCATAGACCTATATGGAAAGCTATTGCTGATCTCTTACTCCCTCTGGTTCCGATACCGACATTGAATGTCAGAGACAGGCTTCAAGATTGGCACCTTCAGTCTTCAAATACAAGCATCTCCTCTAAGCCTTTGCATTTATTGACATCTATATAGGCTTATCGATTGATATTACCTCCTCCTTGGATTGCCCATCATGCTAATTCTCTATGGCATTTGAACAAGTCATTAGCCTGGTGGAAGGGAAAATTGCAATTGATATGGAAGTTGAAAATGCCTTTGAAGCAACGTCTATTTTTATGGAGATGTATTGTTGGTATTCTTCCGGTAGGGGTGAAATTGGCTCAAAGGCGGATAGCTTCACCTCTTTGTCCAAGATGTCATCTTACTTCTGAAAGTATTCCCCATCTACTGTGGTCTTGTTCATATTCCAGAAACCTTCTAGACAGAATCTCCTATTTCTTATCTCTCAGATTTCCAGCACACAGGTTCTACAGGTTTTTCTGGATGTATGGCAAACTATCGGCATCTCTGTCACAATATTCTCTTTTCTTCCACTGGATCAGATATTGGGCCTTATGGACCCTCTGGTTGCAGCGTAATCAAGCATATCTGAATTCTCCCCTTCAGCATCCATATGAGTTCTTCCGAGCCTCATTGCGGCAATCATTATATGATGCCTTACATGAGGAAGATTTGGATGTCTCTTGTATTCAACTTTCCTTTTACTGCTTCTGATGCATAGGGCTTTGACTCTCTTTTGAGCACTGCCCAGATGTAAATGAAAGTTTCGTAATATAAGTATCTTGGTTTCACCAAAAAAAAATGTGTGTGTGTGTGTGTGTGTGTGTGTGTGTGCATGTGTGTGTGTAATAAAAAAGCTTTGAGACTACTACCTATGCTGTCTATTTGTTCACCCAAGACTCATGGGGGGCTGAATATTCTCAATCTCCAGGTTCATATGTTGGCAAGAAAGAGCACTATGATTGCTGATTTTTTTCAGCAAAACCAACCATGGGCTATTATGTTAGCAGCTATGTGTGGAAACATGGCTTCCCATGCATATGGGCATTGGATTACAGATCACTGGGAAGCAGTTTTGTCTAATTTTCAGGGAAAAATTCCTGGTTGCCCTGTTTCTACTGCTTTTATTCATGATTGGAAGAGAATTCTTTCATATGCAAAATGGACAGGTGCTTCCTCTCGTCATGGCAACTCCTTTCGATTGGAAAGCATCCATTGGAGCAAGGTGTTTGCATCGCCTCTCGCTTTACAGGCACCTATCAAAGCATATAATCTCATGAAATTGGGCATAAGATTTGTTGGTGATGTTGTGGATCAACAAGGCTATACACTTTCATTTCCACAAGCTTGCAGGACATTTTCCTTGGGTCTGCATCATAGATCCATTTGGAGAACACTTTCAATTATGATGCAGCCATTTGTTCCGGTTCCTCCACTGTTTGCACAGGACAGATTAATGGACTGGAATTTGACTTCCATACCTCCTGCTGCATATACACTTTCGATACACAATCTGACTGCCTCGAAGGTTTACAGATTTCTTCTTCCACAGCCATGGATTGACAAGCATGCCAACACTCTTTGGAATTTGGATAGGCCTTTATCTTGGTGGCAATCCCGTCTCATGAAAATCTGGAAAACCAAATTGCCATTGAAACAGAGGCTTTTCTTTTGGAGATGTATAGTGGGAGCCTTTTCCATTGGGGTGAAATTGGCAGCTCGCCGCATTGCTTCTCCTTTCTGCCCCCGTTGCTCTCATCCTCGCGAGACAGTTCCTCACTTATTATGGTTTTGCCCGCACTCTCGCACATTGATCACTCAGGTTTCTCATTTACTGCGGCTTCGGTTCCCTTCTATCAGATTTGGGAAACTTTTCTGGATGTTTGGATGCTGCTCATCTCAGATGTCTCCATTACTCCTTTTCTTTCATTGGACTCGCTTTTGGGTATTATGGACCATCTGGACACAGAGACTGCACTCTAGGATGGGTCAACAGTTTCCTCAGGCATATATTTTCTTCAGAATGTCCCTTAAGCAGTCTTTACATGACAGTATTGCTGCAAGGGATTTGGATGCTACTTGCCTTGAAGTGTTCTCTACTTGTTTTTGAGTTCTTCTATTGGGCTCTCTTTCGGAGTTCTTTGCTAGTGTGTGGGAGACCTCCCATATTGTAAATTTATGAGCATATAAATACAATGGATTTTACCAAAAAAAAAAAGCATGTGTGTGTGTAATGTCGGCTCCCTCGTTTTGAGGTCGCTACTCTTGTAATATAATCAATCAAAAGTTTTCACTAAAAAAAATGTGTGTGTGTGTGTGTCATGGATTTACCCCCAAAAAAAAAAAAAAAAATTTGTGTGTAGTGTGTGTGTGTGTGTGTGTGTGTGAACTCAACCGTGTGTGTGTGTGGGTCGGAGTGTGCCGTTCTGCATTTCGTCCTCGCCAAGAACCCTACGCAGCTTTCGTCCGTACATATGTACGGTCGCCATACGGCGTCCGTACGTCTGTACGATTCCGTACCAACTCAGTTTTCCCGTACAGTCAGACTCCCCCCGTGCAGCCCGTATATACTTCAGCACAGCTCATCGTCGTCCGTACAGTCTAGTACCTCTTGCCATACAAGTTTTGGGGTTTTTTTGCTCCGGTGTCTTCCCTAGCAGTCCTGTGTCTTCCGCCAAAATCTTACCTATCCCTCTGCTATCTTCTTACTAGCTATACTCTTCTTCTCCTCTCTTGTGGGCTTCCTGTGGATATTTCTTTGGGACTGGTTTTTTTGGCTTTCACTACCCTTTTACAGGTACTTCATTCCCAAGCTCCCTTTCTTACAAAGTCATGGCAGAGTATTCATATGAAAAAACGTTTCAAAAGGAGCGCTCGGCTCCCTGCAAGAAGCAAAAGCAGGTTGAGGGTCAGCATGACCCGATGCATGATACTCTTGAGGCTCAACTGGTATATGATGTAATGCATGAAGGATTTGCAGATACGAGAAAAGAGTGGAAAGACTCGGTTCCTTCAATTGGCCTCATGGTTGAGGTCGATGAAATTGTGGATCCCGTCAGACAATATGCCAAGAATGCAGTCATATTATTTTTTCCAGGCCGAATGCCACCTACTGCAGAGATAGGCAACTGGCTAACACGCACATTGGCTGGCTCTTTTGTTCTAAAGTACACTATGCAGCCAGGGGCTTTTTTGAGGTTATCATGGTGGATGAGATCCACAGACAAATGCTTTTGGAACATTCACCTCTCTTTTTTGGGCAGCAAATGGTGCATGTATTGCCATGGTCTCCCACAAGGGACTTTCAGGCTTTAATTCGACACAAATGTTGAAGTTGTTGATTTCCCACAATGTATGGCCTCACTTTTGCCTAAAATTGCAGCATCTTTAGGTAAAGTGGTCTGCCCACCACGGCCAAATGGCAACTCAAACAGATTTTGCATTCTCTGGGATACTGATAATCCCACACCGGACTCTTATTCAGTCATGGTGAATAATGTGAACATGGGCAGTGCTTTTTATAAACTCAAATGGGGTTTATTTACAGGGGCCTGTTTTGAGTGCAAAAAGTTTGGACACATGGCTTCACAGTGTCCAATGAATCAACATAAAATGCCTCGTGCCACTTTGCCAGTTCACATGCCTACTAACGATGCTCCTACTCCAGTTGCCAACAAAAATAAAAGCAGTAGACAGCCTTCTGGGAGTCAGGATAAAGGCAAAGCTCCAGTGGCTCCCAATGGGAATCTCACTTCACATTCACCTCCTGCTATTCAATCCTCGACCAAAGGACAACAACCTTCAACTGATGGCTGGCAAAGTCCAAGAAAAGTTATTTCTGCTCGAAGAATTCCACCCCCCCGCACTTGGAATGGTGCATCTTCTAGCGGAAATACCCCAGAGATAAATACAGGAATTGGGATTACATGGGCTGCAGTAACAGCCAGCAGAACACTCTTCCCTGAAGAAGAGGTTGCTGCTTTGCTGTCTACTTCTCAGGCGGCTACTTCTTCTCAGGGGCGAGGCCTCGACCCTGAGATGGAAATGCAAGGCTGACCTCATAAATTTTGCTGCTGTACATAGTTGTTCCATTACTATAAATACCTGTATATATGACTGCTCCCATCAAATGTTTCACACTCAATGTCCAGGGCATGTGTGACACTAGGAAATGGAAATCTGTGTGGCTGTACATCAACAGATTTCAGCCTGACATAGTGGCATTATAAGAACACAACCAACATATTTATGCAGACAAGACAGGACACTTCTGTGGATATGATATTTTCTATGCTGGGGAGCACTCTTTCTCAGGGGTTGTCCTTCTGATCAAACATGAGCTTCAACCAGTCATTGCTTTAAATGACAACAAAGGCACATGGCTTGTTCTCCAACGCATTATTAGAGGAGAGGTGTTTGAATTTGCTTCAGTTTATGCACCTCAGTCCTCTAGAGAAAGAACTGCAATTTGGGATGCCATGCAACAATATCCGTGGAGATATCATGCCTACATATGTGGGGATTTCAATAATGCTCCACAACAGGGAGACAACACCTCCAGACATGATCATATGTTATCTCCTGAAAGGCATGCATGGTCTCAACTACTTTTGCATCTGGATCTGGTTGACCTTTGGAAGGAATTGCAACCTTTGTCACCGGGCTACACTTTTCAACATAATGCTCTTTCCGCTTATCAGGCACGTCTGGATCGATGGTATAGTGTCGCTCCCCAACAAAATGGGGATTTCACATGCAAAATGTGAATTGACTATGCCTTTGTGCATTCAGACCATGCACCACTATGGTTGCGGTTATCTTTTCATAATATGCCAGATGATAGATTGCCACAAAGGAGACATCTAATCATAAACAATAGTTATTTGCAACATGCTGATTTCAAGGCAATGGTTACTAAAGCAGCTCATTGTCTTTCCTCTAGCAGCCATATTCATGTTGATGGTGCCTGGGATTCTTTTATTTCTAAAATGCAAGTTGTGATTAGAGCTTATGGCAAGTCTTACATGAAGACTCTTGAGGGAAACCATTGCTCAGGCCAAATCCACTTGTCAAGACCTCACTGAACTCAGTCATCATCGTTCGTTGTCCATGCATGAGCAAACAACACTATGCCAAGCCAGACATTGTCTTAAACTAAATGATCACAGGAAACTGGCAAAATGGGAGACTAGAGCAAGACAAAGAGCCTTTACAGATAAAGGTTGCTCTTCCGAAGAATTTTTCAAAAGTTTACATCAGAGGAGAATCAAAACAGAAATTTGCAGAGTGCTTATGCCCGATGGATCATGGACTACTTCACGGTCACAGCTTGCTTCTGTTTGTGTGCATCATTTCTCTCAGCAATTTGGCTCTGCGGCTCCTCCCTCGCAACAGATTTTGCTTGCACGAAATTTACTGTTGCAACATGTTTCTCCTATCATTTCCCCTACTCAAGCTTTGGAATTGGAGGAACCCTTTACCGAGAGGGAACTGTCAGATGCAATCAAATCATGTGGCAGATGGAAATCCCCAAGATGGGATGGTTTAACAGTCGAGTTTTTTCTAGAATATTGGCCTATTTTGAAGCATTCATTGCTTTCTATGGTGAATGCTGCGTGGCAAAATCAGAAAATACCGGGCACATGGAAGAGAGGTCTTGTTAAACTCCTTCCCAAAAAACAAATTTGTGAGTCTTTGGCAGATTGGAGACCTATCACTCTTATGCCCGTAATTTACAAAGTCACTACCAAAATGATTGTTGATCGGCTAAAGGGGTTTTTACATGATGGGTTGCATCCTGCTCAATATGGCTTTGTCCCGCGTAGGCATATCACAGATAACATTGCTAATGCCTACATTGGAATTGAATATGCCAAATACACACAGCAGGATGTTTTGTTATTGCAAGTTGATATTGCCAAAGCCTTTGATACTGTTCAGTGGGATTTCATTTCATCGACTATGCAGGCATTGGGTTTTGGCACAAAAATGCAGCAACTCATCACTTGGCTATATCAAGATAGTGAAGCTGCCTGCATACTTTCAGGAGATATTTCTCCATCCTGGACTCTTGCTTGTTCTGTCAGGCAAGGCTGTCCCCTAAGTGCTTTACTTTTTGCCATAGCCACTCATCCACTGCTTCAATATCTGGATCACCTCTTGGAAACTGACCAGTTGCACGGTTTGGAGATTCTTGGCAGTCGTAGCATGATTGCTCATGCATATGCTGATGATTCATTCTTTACTCCAAAAAATACTCGGGCTGATCTGTCCATGATTATGCATGCTCTTTCTACATATGGATTGGCTGCTGGCCTTCGGGTAAATTTTCAGAAATCAAAATTGCTGCCGTTACATGCACAGGAATGGCACAACCTTCTCTGGCCTGGGGAAATTGTCCCCGCTTCTCAATTCATTCGACATCTTGGTTATCCTCTAGGCTGGGGACTCACCCGTTCACAACAAACTGATTGGGTGCTAAGGGCAAAACTTGAATATTGGAAGCTTGCAACTTGGCCATTACATGTTCGTTTGCGAATTACACAATCCATTTTGATAGCATACATACAATTTTATCTGCCTCTCACTATGTTCACTAAGGTAGATCTGGTTTCATTTATGTCAGCTATCATGGAAATTTTCTGGCGTTCAAAACATGGCAAGAAAAGTCTCAGATTACTCTCTATGCATCGTCTCTGTTCTCCAAAGATGCACGGGGGTCTAAACATTCTCAATATTCAAATGCATTTACTTGCTCACAGAGGGAAAATGATGATACAGTTTATGCAAGGAGATCAACCTTGGGCTTTCATGATCCGCTCTCTCTTATTACATCTTCATACATCTGCCTTTGGGAATTGGCAGCCTACTCAGTGGGATTTTTTATTTGGCTCTATCCAAGGCAAGATCAGAGGATGCCCTTTTGTCTCTCGTCTGCTTCTTGATTGGAAACACATTCTATCCCACTTGGAATGAGCAACTCTTTGAGGGTAGAGAATATTTTTTGGTCTAAAGTATTCCACCCTTCTTTGGCCATACAAGAACCCCGACCTTCTTATTTTCTCTCCTTCAAAGGCATTTCATCTATGGCGGATGTACTTCAGGATGATGGCACAATTTTATCTTTTTCTATGGCTGCTCGCAAATATGGCTTGGGAGCTCATTATCGTCCTTTATGGCATAGAATTTCAGCAATGCTCCAACCGTACTTGCCGGTACCTCATTTGGAACTTCAGAATCGGCTTGAGGATTGGATTTTATGCTCTCCTTCCTTATACGCCCGTCCTTTAAAGCTCTCACATATCACAGTGTCATCACTGTATAAAGTGTTATTACCTCCACCTTGGATTTCCCACAGAGCAAATACTGTGTGGCATATGGATCGTCCAATGAAGTGGTGGAGGAAAAGGCTGCGTCTCCTTTGGCATTACAAAGTCCCTCTTCGACAACAGCTTTTCCTATGGCGAGTTCTCCTTGGCATTTTTCCATCCGGACAGTTACTCGCATACAGACATTGCTTCAGTTGTTTGTCACAGATGCCAGCGCTCTACTGAATCAGTGCTTCACATCTTTTGGTCCTGCCCAAATACTTCTGATCTCATTGCTCTCATCAGACAGAGGCTTCAACAGCGATTTCCTACTGTTACTTTTGGCAGATTTTTCTGGTTGTTTTGCTTTCATCCACAGAGACAGGGTTTTGATTTATTTTTTGTATGGGTGCGCTATTGGACCCTATGGACTTTATGGATGGACAGAAATCATAGAGTCTTTGGTAATCCACTATTTTCATAGAGTCTTTGGTAATCCACTATTTTCATCCTTTCTTTATTTCAAACGCTCTCTGCAACAATCATTCTACGATTGTTTTCAGACTCGTTTGATTGATCAGGATGTGTATACAGCTTATACTGAGATCTTTAGTTGAGTAGTAGCTACTTCGTTTTTGAAGTAACTATGAATGTAATTATTTTACAGCAATAAAAGATTTCTTCCCACAAAAAAAGTGTGTGTATTTTCTAGCGCCTCTTTTTTGAGGTGACTATTCTTGTAATATAATCAATCAAAGCTTTCACTAAAAAAAAAATTATGTGTGAGTGTGTGTGTGAAAGAGAGAGAGAGAGAGAGAGAGAGAGAAAGAGAGACCTTGCTCGGGTTATTGCAACATTCAATCTTCTGTGGTCCTCAAGGAATCCAATACTTCCATGCTGATTTGATCGAACCGTGGAGAGCAAAATTATATCCTTCTCTTTTCCTTGGAATCCATCGACTGAATTTACCTCCACACTAAAGTTTTGCATTGTCTGGTTCTCCAAGTAGCGTCTTATGAGATCCACTTGACTGGAATATGGTGATATAATGCCAACAGTCAGGGCATGAATTCCTTTGTCTGTGGTTACTGCAAATTGCAAAATGCTCTTTATCATTTACAAATGATGCCAGTATGTTTTGTTAAGTAATATACTCATTAAAATTTATAGGCATGGCCCATGAGCTATGTATATTTCATACATTGCGGAGGGATTGGAAAACATCTCTTTATGATGTAGCATAACCCACAGCACACCCCCAAAAAAAACTATAATCGCAAAGTCCAATTTTTGCTGAACAGAATAAGGCTTAAGACCGGAGAATTGGCCGATGATATTTATCATGCGCTGAAAGACAACTGAAAACCATTAGTTTTTGGTTTTGAAGATCTAATCCGGAAAATTTTGCAAGCAGTAAAACCAGTATTGCATATTGCTATCAACCACATTAGTGTTAATAGTATTAAAATAAACGAACCATGTTGCTGTATGTAGCAAGTTTTCACCGTCCGCCAGTTTATTATTTTTCAACTCTTGAGCATATTTTGTTGTATTTAAGATTCTCTCTCCGCATTGCCCCAAGTTCCTTAGAAAATTAATGGCACAAGCTCTCGTATGAAGCTTAATTTTTTGAATAAAGTCAAATGAACACACTACCTTGTCGTAGTCTCTTCACCATGGATAATACAATAGCAGCTTCAACAGAGTTCTGCTTGCTTTTTCCATCTCTACCACATTGTTCCATTCCACTATCAAGGTCGATGAAGGCATAAGACCCATAAAGTTGGTTCTGATATTTGCAGTAGTCTAGGCTCTGAACGTTTTCTCCATTAGCAATGCGGCCATCATAAAATTGCAAATTTGGAAATAAACTTATGTCTGGGTGCATACGATACTGCTTACTCAGGAGGTGGCAGGGATGGCCCAGGTTACTTATCCTTTCAAACAAGCTCCTGCCATATTGTGAATCTTTTGCAACCTGTTGCATCTCTTTGCAAGATAGTTTATCTTAAGTTTCAATGAATCAGAGAATTATACAACTGATAATCATTTAGTTATGTTACTTGCAAACTCCAAAATCATATGTCCGTACTATGCAGAACGGATCTTATTAACTAACCTGACTTATCACAGTTGCACCAAGCTGCTGGTGATCTCCAACAAGGATAGCATGCTGTAATCCTGGTAATTGTGTAGCAATGGCAGCCTCTGCCTCCGCTAGTTGTGCAGCCTCATCAATGATTACACAATCAAAAGGTGCAGCTTGCCTGCATATACATCGCCTACCTGTGGTAGACACAGTGCAAAATACAATGCGAGAATTCTTCATGCACATGTCTTCTAGTAATTCCCGTGAAGGATTTTTGAAAAGGCGCCCTTGAGTACAATTCAGACTTTGTGTGAGAAGATGAACCAGAAGTGCTTTGGCAATAATAAATTTCTCTTTGACATCGTGGTTTGCCTTTTCTGTAATGAACTCCCTGGAGGCAGGCCAGCTCAATTGTGGAGAAGCTTGTGCAAACCATATGGGGAACTCCGCGTCTGTGATTCCTGGTTCCATGACAAGTTTAATTAATAGACTTGCTACTCGAGCTGTTTCCACGAGGATGCTTTCATTCACATCATCTGGCAATTCTCTTGCTAGAGAATTGCTGTGAACTTTCAGTTGCTTGACTATGGGAGGCAAAGTGCTCCGCACATAGATTAGAAAGCTTGCATATTTTTCAGCAAGCTGAGGACCCTGTTTATAGGTCTCCTCACCAGATTTCAAGAATTGTACTAGAAAAAGGGCTACACTTCTCCAACCTGTTTCAGGTAAGAGAGAATTCATCAAGCGTTTCACTCTGTAGGGAAGGTATATCTCCTGCAGTGGACCTTCGAGAGGAAGTATTTCATCATTTCCCACTAGAACTATGTCTTTTATTTGAATGGATCTATAGAGTGAAGCGCTCAATGGAACTGAAACACTAGTCTTGCAGAACTCGTTGAACTGAATTTTCTCAGACCGCGAATTCACTAGGTCCAGGAATCGGAGCCCCAACTCTGCGACTGCAACGTTAGTTGGAGCCGTTACAAGACATTTAATGCTCAGAGAGGATGCAACTGATAAAAGCGACACTATTGTAGACGTTTTTCCAGTTCCAGGTAGTCCTTGCATCATCCGCACTCGGGGGACCAATCCTTTTTGCAAGTCAGAAGCAATGTTTACAACTGCGCTGGTCTGCGACTCATCAAATCGGCATGACGAACAGTAAGCACTGATCGCTTCCCTGACAGGATCAGTTGTTGGAGCCTCACTTTGCTCATGCAGGAGAGTGATCTGTACAGATAGTGATTCGTTTAGTTACTAAAGTGGGAAATCACAAAATAGTGCATGCAGGATAAGTTGCGGAACAGACCTCCGGATTGGGGTACAAGGTCTCTTGAATGATCGGAAAGCTTTCTTTTTTCACTTCTCCCGGATGCAAAGCAACGCAAATTCGCAAAGCTGACGCTAATCCGGTCAAGTAAATCGCATACCATATCCTCTCACTGTTCATGAGCTCCGCGCGGGCGGAATTTGCATCACGTACATGAATGGCAAGCTTGAGCCATAAGGGCTCTGAGTTTTGGGATGAAGAACGAGCTTGTTCGTCGTCCCCGTCGGTCCGGACGTGCTCAACCAAAGCGAGCATGTAGATTTCTCCAGAGCGCTGCAGGTCTTCGATGGAATCGGGCAATATGGTAGACAAGAGGACGAGGTCTTTGGGTCTGAGCTTAGTGTATTCGTCGCCACCTCGTTCCATCAGCGACTGATGTGTTGCATCAACAAAGACTTCGAACTTTCTGAATGCTGAGTCTTGCTCCGCTGCATGCAGTTTCGTAATCTCCCTGCACACCTCGACGGGAACGCTTGAAGCTTCCCAGATTGCTGTCAATGAATTTTTTATCTTCGCTCGAACCTCCTCTACAAGCGGCCACTTGAAACTCTGCAGATAATCTCCCAACGACGCAAACCTTTCCGGAATCGCGTTCACCTGCGTTCACCACAAGAAAATTTCTTCTTCGCTGCATCATTCTCCAGCGGACCGAGAATATCGGATAGTGTTACTAGAATCTACGATTGATCAAACCTTGCCTACGAGAAGCTCGTCGTTCATGATGTCGTCGATCCTCCAATGGAAAATCTGGTTCAAAAGAAGCAGCATTCGCGCTTCGTGCTTTGATCGCTCTTGGGGTTCCAAACCGAAGAATCTTGCAGTCTGATTGTCGCCATCCGGTGTGAACTTCTGAAAAAATTCATCCAAATCATCCACGACTCGGACGGGAATAGGTTGACGGAACTCCTTGAAAACCCAGAGTCTCCGATTATCCAGAGAATACCAGGCACCTTCGTAACTAACAACGCGAATGGGGACGATACTCTCAACGGTCGTCTCCCCGTTCCGGAGCTTGTGCAGCAGATTCTCCACCAGCTCACGCTCTGTAGCTTGCAAAACCTCAGAATAGGTAGCGTTTATGCTCCCTACGTCGGCTCTCTTGAAGTATCGGTTGATGCTGGTATGTGAGAACTTGATGTCGCGAGGATCCATGGTGATCAAACCTGCAGCTGCGCTGAAAGTAGTGCTGCTGCTGCCTGATTGATCATAAGAGTCTGATTCCTGTTTGTCGTGTGGATTATCCATTGCTGCAGCGGCACCTTTCCCTGTCTGTAGGAGTCCGCCCATAATAGACGGTGTGAGGACGCAGGAAAAATGCAAACGATGCAGGAATGAATTCCGACACTGCTTAAAACCAAAAATTGAAACGATCGTGAAACTCACGCTCGCTTTGATCGAAGCAAAAACAGTAAAGATTCGCCTTTATACGAGGATGTGGACAGTGTCGGAAGGAAATTCCCGCCCGATGTACTCACGAATGTTTTCCCCGCTTTCTCTGTTTCTTCTTCGTCATCTTCTTTTTCTTCTTCCTCCTGTGCCACCGCAGCTTCAATGGTTCCTTCTTCTATTCCTCCGGTGCCTTCTTCTCGTGTGCCACCCCAGCCTTCAATGGCTCCTCCTTCTATTCCTCCGGTGCCACCGCCGCTTCAATGGTTCTTCTTCTTCTTCTTCTTCTTCTTCTTCTGCTTCTTCCTTTCTCTCTTTCTCTTTTTCTCTCTTTCGACCTCCTGTGCCACCGCCGCTTCAGTGGTTCTCGCCCGAGGTGAGGCAGTGAGCTCAACAGCGCAGCTAGCAGCGCTTCTCGGTGTAGTGATTGGAGAGTGTTTGTTATTGAGCTGATGTACATTGTAGCTTTGAGAGATAGCTCGACTACTGATGACGAGTTGTGGCGAGGATGAAGTCATTAATGAATGGAATGAGCACTATTCTAATTCTTTGAGCTCTTCGGCAACAAGCACTCCTCTCCGGGTTCTCACCATGGGCTTCCCACGAGCAAGATGGAGGGCTTCCCCCCATCGCCCGCCCAGCCCATGGCACAGATGCATTCAATGTTACAACTAGCTCAGATGCATTCAATGTGGGTACTGGGGACGAGCAAGATTATGCACCCACAATTGCATTCAACGTAGCAAGATTGCCCTCCCACATGGTCACCCACATCCACCCATGGCTTTGATGCATTCTATGCACCATGGACTCACATGTTCTCCAGCCACCACCTTGATCTTAGGGCACTTACACATCGGCTCTCGCCCAAGCATGCGTCCGCTTGTCAAACACGTGGCACAACTGAGGATTCAAGGCACACAAAGGTCTAGTACTCAGTAGCTGAGCATTCAAGGCGCAAAAAGGGAGGCACTTAATCTCTTGGGCACCCAAAAACTTGTAGGCTCGACCTCCAAGATAGTTTTAATAAAAGCCTTCCTTTTTGTTCATATTCTATAAGTTGGTGTGTAAACACACCTACCCGTCACCTTCCCTCACTTAGGCGGGTGATGTGCAGTGTGTAACTGACCTTAATAAGTAATAATGTAACTAACCTTAATAAGTAATAATGAATTTCTTTCCTTTTTTTTGGCTGCTACCAAGAGGGGTGGAGATTTCCACTTCTACAAAGGAATTTGGGATTTCAATTTCAAAAATTCTTTGCCTTTTTATGATTGGACCAAGTTCCACTTGCTATTTTCATGTGTGTGTGTGTGTGTATGTGTGTGTGTGTGTGTGTGTGTGTGTCTCTCTCTCTCTCTCTCTCTCTCTCTCTCTCTCTCTCTCTCTCTCTCTCATCCCCCCATTTTGCACCCAGGGGCAGTTTCCTTGCATCTAGCTTACTTTGTATTTAGGCTCGGATTTGACATTATGTACTTTCACTTGCATTGTATTGCGTAGCTCACTTAGATGATATTCGACGATGCCTCTTCTTTGTGGCACGTTGATTTTGTGCTATCTTGTACGCAGAGTTCTTGATGTCCCATGGGCCCATTTTGGCCTTTAGTGGACAATAATACACTTTCTTTCTTTCTTTCTTTCTCTCTCTCTCTCTCTCTTTGGTTTAAATTCATTATTTCCTAAAGTCTCCATCCCCTTTTTTGTGCACCATCCCCATTGCACATCCAATTCGTCTTCTTTTTTGCTTTTTTGGATCTCGAGCAGCCTGCTGAATGATTAAATATCATTCACCTTGTTCTGTTTTATTTTGTTTGCACTCGAGCACCTAAACTCACATACATAAGGAAAGGGCATGATATTGTTTTATTCCTTTTTAACACACAAAAGAACTTTCATTTAATGCTTGAAAAACCACCATACAAATCAAGAGCCCCTAAGGCATTGATCACATGGAATATGATAAAGAAAATTGGCTAAAAGAAAAACCAACCATCTCCAAAGATCATAGCTCACTACCTAAGGAATCTCTAACACAAGGGCTAACAAACAAGGAGGAGGACTATACAATCAGTGAATCCCTCACTACAGGAGATATAGAGCTAACATCATTCCATTGCCCGTAATCCCAAGAAGTGTTTGTTTAGTCTCCCTTATAGTGTGCTATTGGTCCAAGCCCTGTACACAATAAACTTGGAACATCCCTATCGCAAATCTAAAACCATTAATTGCTTAGGGAAGCAAACGCCCTTGCCATCTATGAGAATCAAGCAAACTTCCTTGCCATATGAGAGTGATAACTTGAAATTGTCATCCTCTCCAAACCACTCCATGAATTAGTATGTCCACCATTGCTTCTTTGGAAGCTCTCTCTATTAGTATGGAGATGGTTTCCTGGTAATGGATTGTTAACTTAGTTCTACATTCCCCATTTAAAAGGTCTAGTTATATTTCTAAGGAGGCGTAATATTTGGGGAGGTCCACTTAGTTTAAATATTTTGACGCCTTGTTGTAAATTATCTAAAGTTTTTTAATGACTTTTATTCAAAACATACACCACCTTAGATCTCAGCTCACTTGAGAGGTATGTTTGACCAATCTTGGGGGGCCTACACCCATAAAATATGGGTAGGAAGGATGCACCCAAGTTGTGTGGGAGAATGACCACTCTCAAATTTCAACTTCTAGAAGGATTCCTACTAACACATTTTTAGAGTCAACATTGAGGTACCTTTACATTTCAAAGCTCAAAAGAGCCTATAGTGATTTTTATCAAACAAAACAAACCATTTTGGGCATTAGAAGAAAGTTCTTTTGAAGGCCACTTTGTGTGACTCTTAACCTAACCAAACTAGTTAAGTTCACTAGCATAAAATAATAATAGGTGTGAAAGGTCCCTCATAAAATGATGATAAGTGAAAGGACACTTGTAAGAAACCTAGCACACCATACCTCCTATGAATAGGTATTCCTTAAGTAGAACTCTTGTTTTGAGGAAAGAGATGTCACCATTATGCATGAGTTCTTTTGCATCCTACTAGGTTATAAAATATGTATGCAAGGAAGTTGCTTTACATATAACAATCATAGATCATTATCTCAAGAACGCTTATCTCCACCATTGAAGTATTGTCGTGGGAACATGCAATAGAGATGCAATTACTCTCTTTTCACTTGACTCTCTTTTAAAGCTTAGCCAAAAATCTTGAAGATTATGTTAAATGGAGTTCAATTCGGTTTGATAAAGGCTTCAAAATGCAAAAATAGTTTTTTAAACGAACTCTTGTGCTTATTTTGAGCCATCATTTTCAAATACTCCCTAATTCTTTTTAATTAAGTCCTTGTTATATTTTGAGCAGTCAATGAGATTTGTGATAAAAACAAAAGCTACAATCAAAGAGAGATTGCTCACAACAAGTTTGGACTTTACAGATGCCAAAATGATTTAAGGTGAACATGACATGTGGCACTAACCTCATTGAGATATGTCAAGTTAGACAAGCTACAACTTAGATTAGTAATATGAGTTAGAGTTAGATTAACTAACATAGATCAATGTAAACATAATTATGTGAGTTGGATTAACTTGGGGTGAGGTTACGTGAAGTGACCTCGTTTGGTAAGTCTTATCTTGGTTAAACTAGGATCACTTTGGATAACCTTTGTCACAAGCTTGGGTTGGGATTGCAAAACCCTAACCTTAGCAAGTGGCTCAAAACCTAAATCATGGATCATGCCTTATCATGTAGAATACCTTGATTTAATGAGCCCTTGCTTAACCAACCAAGTGATGGTGAATATGAATTGCACAACTGCATGCCACAACAAGTTCTTCTTCACTAGTGGGTGATAGAACACGTGTTGGAATATTAGGGTCACCTCCCACTTTTTTGCCCCATATGAGAAGGACACGGAGAAGGATGACGTGTAGTGTACATGGGATAAAGACGGTTTCTTTAGGATTGCCATGTGGGCAACAGATTGGCTACCACATGGGTAGAACGTAAACATCCTTAGCTGAACTAGATTTAGGGCAGCCCATGATGCCAGAAGCCACAAAGGTCAGCAAGGAGGGCTAACATATGACCCACCTTTTGGGCAAGCTAAGGAGCTATATGTAGTCTAGCTAAGAGCCCATGGAAACAATCAAAAGGCTAGGACAAGACAACACATATGTGCAAAACATATTGAGGGTGCTACAAGTGATATGGCAACTATAGCAACAAGTGTACAACAAGTTTAAAATTTATTTAATAGGTCAACACTACAATAGCAATAGGTATGATGAGAGTATGATGACACATGCATCTGAGATATGTTAATAATGTGGAATCGAATAATAAGGCCCCATACCTCTCAACGCCATAAGTGAGAACCCTTATGTGCAACATCATATTCAAATATTCAATCTTGCTAATAATATAAAATATGTGAGTGTAGCTATTTTTTGTGAGGTTTAGGGAACATATTCCATATGTGTAACTTGATTTGATCCATAGCTTGTGCATTACTTGATGAAATTTTGAAGGAACATGGTGAAGAGGGAGAGAAAGTGGGTAGGCTAGGGAGAGAGGTAACTCAAATTGAAACCTAATGAAACTGAGAGAAAAATTAAAGTGGAAATGAATGAAAGAGAAATGGAAGTACCAAAATGAAAGATTCACATTGGTAAAGCTTGACGTAGACTCCTTTGTTGTGTGTTGATGTGGCACATAGTACAATCATATATAGGATAGGAACACACACTAGAATACCAAATTGTATATGGGATATCTCCCAATATGACACGTGGCACTCATGCATAATACTCTACTAGAACTCCTAGTTGAGCACACTAAGACACACTCAACTTGACTTCATGTTCTAACACCCCCCCATGCAGGAAAGGTGAGAGACTATTAGAATGGGACCAAGAATGGAACATGACAATGATGGACTACTAATCTGTGTACCCCATGTAACTCATAGGCTAAAGTCTGAGCATGTTCGGAGGTTGATCCAATCACTCTCATGGCTTGAGACTCAACATGCTCAACTCACATCTTAGCATGGCTACATGACCAGCTCATAGATCTAGGAATATACCAAAATCTTGGAACTTGGCCAGGCCTGATAAAGAGACCCTATCAAAGACAATGCATGGCTCCCATAATACATCCCCCTCCTGCCACACACCATAGATAGCAAAACATCATTTTAGGAGGACTATCCAAGGCTGAGGACCTTTATTGACTCACAAGATTATTACATTCAAGTTTTTGGGTGACTACCCAGGGCAGAGTACCCAAATACATCAAGCTGATGAACATATTGTAGAAGACATATTCATCATCCTCATCTACCTCTTGAGGGAAAGATAGATTTCAAATATGAGCAATGAGAGCAAAAGTTGGTGTCAAAGTGTCTTATTCTTCTTCTTCACCAGTGGTAGCTACAACCAAGTTAGCATGCTCCTTGGATTGTTGTTTGGCACGCTTCAAAAAACAACAATCCTTTGTATGGCCAAGCTTCTTACAATATGTCCACCTGAAATGTTTGAATGGCTTCCTACCCTTGTAATATAATGCCTGCTCCTCATGGACTTCTCTGTAACTGCGTTCATGATCGAGAAGCATTGCAACCATTTCACCAAAGGACATATCCCCTGCTACATGAAGTGCTAGTATAATATCATGATACTAAGGAGTATCCTCGATGCTTGAAAGAAGGATAGCGACGTGATCATCTTCCCCAACAGGTGCCTTCAAAGCAGCAAGTTTGCATGATGAGGGATTCCATATGATTTTAAATGAGCATTAAGAGAATCTTCATGCTTCAGATGGAGCTTAAAGAATTAATGTTTGAGAAATACTTTGGAAATGATAATTTTGTTACCAAATAAGTGCTCTAGCTTGTCCCATAATTCATATGCAATGTCATCAAAATCCAAGTGATGAATAACTTGATCAGACAAAACCAAACCAATGATAGAAAAAGCTGTCATTGAGATTTTCCCAAGCTAGAATTTTATTTTCATTAGATTCAAGTTTCTTGTCTTTTCCACCACTAGCCACCTTCCACACACCTTCCTTCATGTGCAGAAGCCTTAGCTTGGTTTGCCAAGTTGGAAAGTTCTTGCCAGAAAACGTTTCAATGACAATTCTCGTTTTAGAATACTCCATTTTTGGTTTGCTAAGTCGGAAAGTTTTTACCAGAAAACTTTTCAATGACAATATGGGCTAAAGTGTCAGCTCGGAGCAAAGGCTAGAATAGTATGGACTGTAGCAGTAGCTCAGCTTGCAGTCGAGACCAAAAGCGACCAAGAGAAGGCATCAGAACTGAGGCAGAGTTAGAAGCTAGAATTGAGGCAAAAATAACAGCTTTAAGTGGCGGGAATCTGAAGGGCGGGAGCAGCAAAAGTAGGCAATATTTTCGAGGCCGTTAGAGGCAGCAATTCTGAGGCTCATGGCACAGCAATCCTAAGGTTGATGGTCGTAGCGGAAGCGTGAGTAGGGCAACCCGAATGTTTATGTAGATCAACAGCTCATGGAGAGGCTAAGTGTGAAGGAAGAAGGGCTGCCTTCCAAAATGAAAGACTCACATTGATAAAGCTTGATGTAGACTCCTTGATGTGTGTTGATGTGACACACAAGTACAATCATATATAAGATAGGAACACACACTAGAATACCAAAGTGTATATGGGATATCTCCAATATGACACGTGGTACTCACACATAAGACTCTACTATAACTCCTAGTATCTAACACACTGAAACACACTCAGATTGACTTCATGTTCTAACAAATTTGATAAACTTGGTGTCTGAGCTAATCTACAAAGTGATATCATCCACAAATCACATAGTAGACTAGGCATTATAAAGAAAGTGATCCTCTCCACCTCCCCTAGCCTGTACAGCTTGTAGATTTGTTGCTCTCTAGATGTGCTATTGGGATGAATTGTCTAATGGCAATCCTCAATGGATGTGAGACTCATTTGTCTTTTAGATGCTTGGGTCTGACAATCATTTTATTCTCCAATACTCTCAAGAAGTGATCACCATAAAATTGGAGCTTGGTAGGAACTCCTAGTTCCCCTTCCAGTTTGGTTTCTCATCACGTGGAATCCAAACTAAACTAGAAGGGCTAGAATTGATGCATATGATTACCCTAACTAGAAAGCCATGTAGATATACATGCATACCAAGCTCTGCTAACCTCGTTGTCCACTAGTCAACTAGATTCTAGAGCCAGTCTCAGTAATTTCCAGCAAGGCAAAGCCCAAACCTGCTGAAGATATATCATTTTTTAGAAAATGGCATTGTATGAGCATGCGTCATGACCAACTAACTCAAGAACCTTCCTTCTCTTTCCATGACCTTTGGAGTCAGTGATAATGGATTTCACTACTTTGTGGAGCTTGAACATGTGATAGGAAAGGTGCAATCGGAATTAAAGATTCTATAAGACCTTGAGGAGGTGCTTCTTGAGGGGCTCTCTAGGTGCATGACCACTTTATTTACGTGGTAATCCATTTGATATATAATTATTTATCCAAGACATGACACATAGTCGAAAACTTGTCAAATTTAACACTTGTTGAAAGAAAAACTTATTATCACTTGTTTGCAACTTGAATTATTGATCACTTTTAGTGTTTCTACATAATATTATCATGAAACCTTTTTCGACTTGATCCTCTCCATGATCATGCCAACGCCTCTCAATGAGTTGCTACTACTAAAATTTTGCATTATGATTCATGTTGATCAATAAAAATACTTCATGTTTCACTTATGGTGTGCCAAGCATGATCAATAAATTTCTCATTCAAAAGGGTTCTAGCCATTGCCATGTTTGGTAATTTAGGACTAAAATTTGTAAGCAGCAATAGTGTATTAACTGCACTATTAATCAAATCTTGTTCTCTCACAGCTCCTTCTCCCTGCACCTTCTCTCTCTCTCTCTCTCTCATGAAAGACAAAAGGATGGGGGGGAGGGAAGGTTGTGAAAGAAAAGGAGTGGAGATAGAAAGTGAGGGAGAGGAGGGAATATAGAAGGGGTGGGGTAGAGAAAGTGAGGGCCTACCACAATAGGTGGGGAAGGTGAGATAGAAAAACTAGGGGGGAAGGTGGGAAGAGAAACTGATAGAGAGGAGGGAATAGAGCAAGGGGAGGGGGCAAGGAATTAATGCATTTTTTAAACATCATGCTTGCATCGACTACATCCCAAAATATCTTTAAGTTCTCCGTATTTTGAAAAGTCTAAAAGTTTTTTCCTTTCCTTGGCCTTTGTATCTCTCTCAAAAAGCAACTTTCATTATCTTAGGTTGTTGCATATAGTAGCGTGTTCTACTCATTATTGTCCAAAAGGGACTTTTCGCTCTCTTTGAAATCACATAAAGAAAACTTTGTTAACCAATAAAGAAAGATTAGAAAGCTTTGTTTGCCAATAAAGAAAGAACAAAAAATTTTATTAAAATAATAAAGTAAACCCAATGGCTCCTTGCTTAAAAATATTGGTCAAGTTCAATGTCTCAAAAATCCATATTCAAACCATACATGTTCACAAAACACTCATTAGAAACCCACATCTTTGTAGCTACTCAATTCTACCATTAGCATCATCTAAATCATCTGCAAAAACCTTCTCATTTTGGCCTTCTAAGTCATCTACAAGAATCTCCTCACTGTGGGCTTCTTTCATTGGTGTCTCACTTGCCTTCTTTTTCTCCACCTCCTTCTCCCAAGTGCCCGCTAGCTCACTTGCCTCCATAGTATCGGTTTGAATATCTCTAGAAATTGGGGCTCATGCATTAACAAGTGCTAACCTCAATACTTTAAATGACTTATGCAAGCTCACAATTTCTTTGTGAAAGTGATTCTATAGAAGCCACATCAAATTACATTCAAAATGAGATAGAACCTTTGTATTCAAAAAATATATGAAGATGCAAGTGAATGAATCAAGACTTTGGAATTATTTATCTAAATAGCTATATTAGTTTGGTCTAACAACACAAAAAATATGATAACGAATCTATTTTCTTCACATGTGAGGCAACAAAAAAACCTTATGTTTGAAGAATGAGCAAAGAAAAAATTTCAACTTTTTGTATGACAACTATCAAACTATGCACATGCAAGCAAATATCAAAAGGGATTCATAGAATTTCAAAGAGAATTTAAATTGAGAGCATGCAAGCGAAGCAAATATCAAAGAAATGGATTCGAAGCAACCAAATTACAAAATGAAATCTAAAGAAACCAATTCCAAAGACCAAAGCAATAACCAAATTCCATTCAGGCAACAATTGCTTGATCGATGATATCACCAATTGAGCAAGTGCTAGGTTGATGATATCATCATCCAAGTGAGTGCTAGTTTGATGATATCATCGAACTAAAACTCTCTAGGTCGATGATATCATTGACCTGGAACTCTGTCGATAATATCACTCATCAAAAAATAAAACATTACAACAGTTGCATCGACCTCTCCATCGATGATATCATTGATCTAGAGAATGCTAGGTCAATGATATCATTGACGAAGCACTCATCAGGTAAATGATATCATCGATGGAGCAATCAATGATTTTTTATTCTTCTTTTTTTGTGCATTGATCACTCCGTAGATGATAAAATTGGTAGAGTGAGCACTCAGTCTTGTTGATATCATCGACCGAGCACATTTTGGTATATGAGCGAGGAAAAGGAGGCAACACATAATATCTCAAAAGATTCCAAAGAAACTAATTGGATGCAGTGCACAACTTGAAGCCAAGACACACCATGCAAGAATGATGGTGGCAACTCAACTTGCCTAGGCTAACGCAAAGAATGTTAGAATTGATATCTTAGAGGAGGAAGGCTCTAGACTTCTACCCCACAAAGCTTCGGCTCTAGTGCATTTGAAGGTGTAGAATTAGAGGATGAGTACTCTTCTTTGTAGGATCAATGGCATGTATATAAATGTGAAGCAATGTAATTTGTAGCTTGTTAGGATTTTGAAATATGCTATGTCATGGCCCTTTTATTTACATTGGATGTATAGGTCAATATTGTAAAGGTTTTGAGAAATTGTTGTATTTTATGTAATTTTTGTATTTTGAGGAAAGGTTTTCATTTTGAAATATGGTTGTCGTCAAAATTTTAAAAAAACATGGTTTTAATGTCTTTTATCAAAAGTCGTCATGCAAAACAACCATCTTCTTCAAAAATATGTAAAATTCACATGAAAAAAAGAAAATATCTGAAAGATTCCCTTAGAGTTCTCATTTTGAGGTTATAGTTCTCAAATTAGATGTTACATTATTCCCTGATGAGTTCACGAGAAGTGGTTGAAGGCAAGGACCTTTCTGAAGACAAACTTGATTCACAGCTCAGGGCGGGGGGGGAATTGAATTCCATGTCTGAAGCTGGTACCCATACATGGAGGCTTGGATTCAAATAGGTGTACAAACCCTAACTTTATTTCTCTCAGTTCATTGTCATGGCCGATAGTAAGTACATGATTCCTAATTTTAGAGAGAGAGGAAAATCGGATAGGACTAATTACCCATTATGGAAAATGAAAGTCCAGAGCCATTTGGTATTGAGGGAGACATGGAAGATTTGGAAAATGAAAGTCCATAGCCATTTGGTATTGAGGGAGATGTGGAAGATTGTGCTGAGCAAAGAGTTAAAGCCTCAACCCATTGTAACTCGAGCGATACAGCGACGACGGTATGACTATGTTGATAGATCATGTTCTAACGAGAGCCTGGTGGAAGAAGGATGTTGAAGTCTTGGCAATGATCATTGGAAAGATGGCAAATGTGGTGCTAAAGAGACATGGCATGGAGGAACGGAATGGAAAATGGAAAGGCAAAGAACTTAATGGAAAGTATAACTGAAATGAAAGAAAAAGAAATGAAAGGATGCAATAACCAATAGAACTTACAGGACCAAGAGAGCTCCAAGTGAGTTGATTGATTTGACAAGAGAAAGTACAATGTCTTTATGGGATAGGCACACACACTGTAAGAGTCAAATGTATATGGGATAAGTCCCACAGTGACCAGAAGAAAAAGAAGAAGAAGAAGGAATGCTTCTACTATGATACGCCCTCATTGTAAAGCCATTTTTGGCTAGTTTTTAGCATGTATGCACACATTTTTAAGTCTTTTAAAGCCTTTTAGGCTATTACAAAAATCTTTATCTAGTTTCCATCTCACTAAAGTTTGCAAATTCCATTCAATTTTTTTGCAATTGATACCATCACTTGTTTCACATTGCATCATTTCTACCACTAGCAACCTCAATCTGAAGGCATCTACTAAGTTAGACTAAATGCAATTATGGTACATGGAAGTATCAAGTGGATACCATACATATACTTAAGGATAAGTGGGAGTATGCAGATGGGTCTACACCTAGACCCATCTAACTTTGTAGAAGGTCCTGCCATTGTTGGAGTAGTAGCACAAGGGTCTACACCTGCACCAACTGGTTCTGCACATGTAGTAGATCTTGCCATTGTCCAAGCACAAGAAGAATGGGATAAAAATGACAAGTATGCATATCATTTAATCAAGCAAAATGTGCAAGATTTCATGCTAGGATAGCTCAACACAGTTAGGATATTAAAAGAAGCATGGGATATGTTCATAGCTCTTTATGAGTTTAAGAACACATTAAAAATTTTGACACTCATAAACTAGATCATTTAGAGTTTCCAAGATAGCAATGAATTTGGAATGCTTATGTACTAAGGATCAAAGACTACAACAATCAACTTATAGCAGTAGAAGAGACTATGAAGCTCACAGAGATGTTTCAAGTCATCCTGAGTCAACTAGGAGAGTATATGAGAATCTAGTGGAAAGTATTGCCATTCCGAAAGAAATTCCAACACTTAAAGAGATACAATTAGTGTTACTTGGTGAAGAACTCAAAATGTAGGCCATTCATGCTAGGAAATTTCATTCAAATTATCAAGCATGCATGGCCTCAAATAGAGGTAGAGGCAGAGGTATAGGTAGAGTATCTCAGAGAAGTGAACATTAGCATCAGCATCAGCATCATTAGCATCAAAATTAGCATCTACAGGTAGCAACGTCAACATCAGCATTCAACAGTAGCATCATCCTAGAGGAAATCATTCCAACAGAGAAAGATTTCAAGGAAGAAGGAATGCATCCACTAACATGTCAAACATATAGTGCAAATACTGTCACAAGTTTGGATATTATGAGAAAGATTATTGTAAGAAGGAATACGACTAGCGTATTGGGAAGAAGCAATCCATACTGCAAACTACTTACTCAATCAGCTTATGAACACAGTGATTCAAGGTATGAAAACTTATGAGGCATTCAATGGTTACAAGCCATGCATTGGGCATCTTCACATATTTGGTTGCATAGCATATGCCCATGATGATCATCGCAGAAAGTTGGATGTTAAGTCATGTAAATGCATCATGGTTTGCTACAGTGAAGAAAGCAACACATACAAGTTGTATGATTCCATCAACCAAAGGTCAGAATCTCCAGAGATGTGATATTTGATGAAGAACCAAAATGGACAACATCAAATATAGAGGAGATAGTCACATTGACTCTTCAACCACCTACAAAGAAGCTTGATGAAGAAGAGCAAGAATTGCCAAAAAATCCTCCTCAAGAGAAACAACTCATATGGTCTACAAGAGAAAGAAGACCTTAACATATGCTTGGAAAGGCAAAGCAATTCAGGTTGAAAGAACCAATTGTGCTCTTATGACTACCATCATGGCTACAGAAGAGCCAGTGTACTTTGAGGATGCGATTGTTGACAAGCCAAAAGGGCAAGCTACTATGAATGAAGAGATGGATGCTTTGTACAAAAACAACACTTGGGATTTGTGTGACCTTCCACCAGGAAAGAAAGCAATTGCAAACAAGTGGGTTTACAAAGTGAAGCACAATCTAGATGAAACCATTGAAAGATACAAGGCCAAATTAGTTGCAAAAGGTTTTGCACAACAATATGGTCAGGATTATGATGAGACCTATGCTCCCATAGCAAAAATAAATTCCATAATATTCTTGATATCCCTAGCCACACTCAACGTATGGAATGTTTACTAGCTAGATGTCAAGAATGCTTTTCTCAATGGACACTTAGATGAGGAAGTCTCCATGCAACAACTAGTAGGGTATGTTGAAAAGGGAAAAGATCACCATGCTTGCCATCTCAAGAAAAGTCTCTATGGCTTAAAGCAAGCACCCACAAGTTGGTATAGAAAAATTGACAAGTATTTTGCTAATCTAGGATACATCAATTCCAATGTAGATCATACTCTCTAATTTCAAGGGGAAGACATAACTATTGCACTTCTGTATGTAGATGATTTGATTGTAATAGGAAGCAATGAAAGCTTCATCAGCAAGCTGAAACTAGACTTATCTATAGAGTTTAACATGAAAGATCTCATGCTTATGGACTATTGTCTTGATATTGAGTTTATGACAGACTTAGACAACACCTTCATGAGCTAGCAAAAATATGTGGATAGTCTTCTAAAGAAGTTTCATATGGCAAATAGCAAGATTGGAGCCACTCCCATGGAATAGAGTTTGAAACTTACCAAAGATCTAGACAAGCCTATCATCAATGACAAGTACTATTGGTAGCTCATTGGATCTCTTATATATTTGACTATCACAAGACTAGATATTTGTTATGCAGTTAGCTCACTTGCATAGGTTTTAGCAAATCCAAAATAGTCTCACTGGAATGTAGCTAAGACAGTCTTGAGGTACATTAGAGATACAAGACCGTGTGGAATAGAATACAAAGAAAGTCATCCAAGGTTGCATGGATACTATGACAATGACTATGCACGAGATCATGATGCTAGGAGATCCACTCAAGGATATGCTTTTTTCCTTGGTCAAGGTGTTATATCATGATTGTCAAATAAGCAGCCAACTATTTCTTTGTCTTCAACTGAATTTAAATATAGAGCACTCACAATAGGTGCATGTGAGGCTATATGGCTTATAATTCTATTGTAAAAAACAAGTTACTTTGATGAGTCAAAGCCAACGACAATATACTATGATAATCAATCGGCTCAAGCATTAGACAAGAATCCAATATATCACTCTAGGACAAAGCACACTACTATTAGAGTGTATTTCATTAAGAAAAGTGTTACTTGGTGACATCACATTGCAACATTGTGATAGCAGAGATAATGTTGCAAATATCTTTGCCAAACCACTTGGGAAAGATCTTTTTGAGAAGCACCAACAAGCTCTTGGTTTGACTTAGACAAAGGACATTCTATGATGGAATGTAATGTTCAATCCCTCTTCATTCCCCATAATCATCATCTTGAGGGGAGGCATACTTCATGATGTTGATCTTGAGGGAAGGTCTTGAGGATTCATCTCAACGTCATGTAAACATATGTGCATAGCACTAAACAAAAGAGTGCTAAAATGGCAAAGGGTGGAAACGCTAACCTTGATCCTAAAAGGGTTTTCATATATTTATTCTTTTCAACTAATTTAGTGTACAGTTAGTCATTTGTGCTATTCTCTCTAGCTATTCCCTCTCTCTTCATCTCCACTCTTCTCCTCTCCATCTTCATATTAGTTCAAGAGGGTGAGAAGTGTGGAATTTAAGCATCTTTGGTTAGATCCTAGTGTATCTTTGAGCCATTTAAAGGAAGGTAGTTGCAAGACTTGGTTCTTTTAGCTAGTATTACAAGTGTGCAAAATTTGGTTCTCAGCAAGTATAATGCCTTAAATCTAATGCCCATCTCTTTCTTGAAGGAACATGCACAAGCTTTGTGAAAGCAATCAGAGACCCTCTCCAATGAGGACATGGTGCTCTAGCATTCCAACGTTGAAGTAACAAAGCAAAGAGTACAACCCTAGATTGGTAGATAGACCAAAAAGCAAGAGGAAGGAATTTGACTTGCAATGAGACAAAAGAGCTATGCAAGCTCCAAGCATGGACATTCTTTAAAGAGAAAATGCGACTATAAAAGAAAGACAAATTGGCACTATTGGCAAGCATACAATACGCTTATAAATTCCCACTTCCTTTACCACACCTCCCCTCCTCCCTTCCTATTGATTAATCGTGGAGTGAGGCGAGTGAGGTACGAGTGATATCACCAGAAATGGGTGCCATGCATATCCTCATACGTGCGGATGTGATGTCCATGGAGATTGCAGATGCGGAGGTAGAGGCAGAGGTCCTAGAATTGTGTAGGACCAACATCAGGATTAAAGACAATATGGTTGTTCAGATTGTGGAGGCGGTCGTCGATGGGGCGACTGTGGGCGAGGAGATCACAGAGTAAGAGGAGGAGGCAGTTGAAGTGGACCGTTGTGACAACTAAGGGATCTGGAAGTGAGCAACATGTGTCATTGAATGATTGGAGGCAGTAGTAAAATCCCTCCTGAGTCATCTCTTTGGGGAAGTTATACTTTGGAAAGTTGTACAACATATTGGGATCCTTCTTCTAGAGTTCTTTGAATTCTGCCCAAGTCCATTGTCATTCCATGGGCATATACAGGGGGTGGATGTGACGATCGACGTGGGCACTGCGGTAGTACCACCAAAATTTCTCCAGCTTCAAGAAGGGGAGTTGCCAGTGTGGCTGTAGGTTGACATTTGCATCAATTGTTGGGACCGGAGCATCGTGGGTGAGGCTATATCCTCCTCTTGTATGCGCACATTGCCAATCGTTGAAGGACTGCGTGATGAATTGTATGAGGGGGTGCACCTCTAAGATTTTGTATAGATGGAGGTGGGAGTGTGAGTTGGCACTTCCAATGATGCATAGGCACACTGTCTAGCAGCTCTTGAAAGGATTGCAAGTCGGGGCGCCACTAGACATCTTCAGGTGGGGAGGCAGGAGGAGCTGGTGGAGTGTCGTCATCTGCAATGGGCATGGGCTCTGCTATGCCTGTTGGCATTGTTGTTTTGGCTGCAATTGGCTGCCTTGAGCAGCATGTTGAAGGCTATATTAGGAAGGTCGATCAGAGCTGTAGAGGAGATGGACACGGAGGTCCCATGTTGTGCGACGGTGGTGTTGGAGGCATTAGAAGAATACTCGAGTAGTGTTGTCTGAGGGAGGGGAGGTTGGGTGGCTTGTTGGGTGGGTTGGGCGGGATCCTGAGGAGGTGGTGGTGGAATTTGGATAGGAGGGGCAGTAGTATTAAAGAGGGCGATGGCTTCATGGCCTTCTTCCTTGGTGACTTCCTTTGGGTATGCTACATGAATTGTTTCAAAATTGCTCACCAAGGACTCAAGTGAGTCTTGGATGGCTTGTAGCACCCTATTAAAGAGGATTATTATGCCGAGGGGGTTGTAGGTGGTGGACTAGAATGCCACAAGATGCCCTTGAGATTCAATCAGTTTGGTGCAGCACTTCTCAATTCCACGGGACATACATAGCGCATATAATCTCAGATGCAGCACCTTTGACTGGAGTATGAGCACCTCACGTGCAGACAGCAACAGGGATGGGAGTCACAGCTTGCAACAAAGGAGGCTCTTTGGCACAAAGACAGAGATGAGCTTCAAGGGCAACATCGCATGGAGCACGAGGATTGGGAAAAAGAGAGACAGATACTCAGATCTCAGCTTACAGCTTTGCAGGAGGAGCATGCTAGGTCTAGGAGTGCCATACATCAGAGCACACAACCACTGAAAGTCGGATCAGCGAGGTCAAAACACAACTTGTAGACATGATAGCCTGCAATGCCTCCCTTGAGACATCACATCAATCCCTGCAGCAAAACCTTTCCTCTCTACAAGATGAAGTCGCCCTTCTTCAATCGTGCCATGATCATTACAGGTCAGCCTATCATCGGTACAAGGGAAAGTATGAGAACTTAAGGAATATCATGGACACCATTGAGGAGGAGAAGTAGGACGATACATGATCGGGAGGATCGGCAGCTCCTTGAGGCTCCCTTGGTGTGCGGCTTGACCTCGCTTTTAAAGTGCTCCCACTTTTGTATCTAGCAGTTTTTGGTTTACTGCTTCCTTGGATCGAGCTCTCACTTTAGTACATAGTAGTTTTGGTTTACCACTGTCATGATCCAGCAAGCTGTTCCTCCTGGACATGTCTTTCTTCTTCAGAGATGTATGGTCTTTCCCTCAGTGATGTACATGGATCTTACTACTACATGGCATGATTAGCATGGTGTCATCTTTTGATCTTGGGTTGTTTTCACCCACTGTAAGGCCATGACTTACTCTGCATTCTCTTTTATTTCAGCTAATGTTTTCTCTATCAGGCCGTGAACATTGTTTTATTTTGTTTGGTGCTATGGGGCCACGAGCTTTTGTAATTTCAAAAAAAAAAGAAGCAACATTGTACTCTCCTTCACCTTTGGGACAGCCTTGTACTACTACTCTTTCGAAAAAGCTTGGCCTCTGCATAATCCATTCGCCAAGACGGTGAATGATAGTGGTGGGAGAACTGTTGTAGATATTCCAGTTCAAGCATTCAAATTCAAGCCAAGCTGACCAGGTGACAACTATGTCATAGAGCTATCTAGATGACAACCATGTCACTGGTCCGACCAGGTGACAACTATGTCAAGGAGCTATCCAGATGACAACCATGTCACCAGGTGACAACTATGTCAAACAACTGACCAGGGTGACAACTATGTCAAACAGTTGACCAGATGACAACCATGTCAGTGAGTTGGCCAGATGACAACTATGTCGGTGAGTGAACAAGGCAACTACAATGTCACCATATCAAGCAGGTGACAACTATGTCAATTAGAGATAGAAATAACCATGGTCACTTGCGTACTCCGGTGAGATCTCTTGTGAGCCCACTTGTAAGAATTATGTCAATGGTGGTACAGGGGCACCCAACCGAAGAGCTCACATGGAGAAGATAAATGCACACCAGCAGTGAGTTCATTCCCCTTCACTTGGTATAACGGTCCCTGTGTTATGTGGCTTGAGTTCTCTTGTGTTCATGTTGAGGGATGGCTCTTGTAACTTCGTTTCACTAGGCCTTGCATCACTCTTGTAGCTCTTGCACTCGCTCGCACCTTCAGTGACACCATTGTTTTCATGTGTTCCATCATTGACAACATCAATCTGCATGCACCCTTGGTGACACCAATGGCCCTAGGCCTCCGATAACACTTTCAAAAGTGTTAGGAACCCCCCCCCCCCCCTCAGACAGCAGGGAGGTTTTGGGTGAGCTCTCCTAGTGTAACGTTGTGGTCTACTATCGATGTACTTTTCTTCTACTCTGAATACTATGCTTCTCCCCCTCTCTATTTGCAACTGTCGCTTTCCTTCATCCCGTGGATTTCCCTCGTCATCCCCCTTCACTTGGTATAATGGTCCCTGTGTTATGTGGCTTGAGTTCTCTTATGTTCATGTTGAGAGATGGCTCTTATAACTTCGTTTCGCTAGGCCTTGCATCACTCTTGCACCTCTTGCACTCGCTCACACCTTTGGCGACACCATTGTTTTCATGTGTTCCATCGTTGACGAGATTGTTTTTCATGCACCCTCGGTGACACCAGTGGCCCTAGGCCTCCAGTAACACTTTTGAAAGTGTTAGGACCCCCCCTCCCCCTCAAACAATCTGAAACCATCAGAATCACTAGAAAAGGATATGAAGTGGACACCCCAGCTGCAATGCTAACAATACCCCGTGCATGGATAGGCATCTGCAATCTCCTATTTGACCAAGCCAATAGGAGAGAAAGTGGCTAAGTGTGAAAAACATCATTATGCCAAGCATCCCTGCCACTGTATTGAAAAAGGAAGGCATTCCAAGCTGCTCTCTCTAGGGAGTGAATACCACCTTCCCTACCACCCCTTTTTCTGAGGGCATTTCAACCATGTCTAAATCACCCCCTATAATCCAATCCTCTACAATATGTGACCAAGAGAGCAATTCCTTCCAAAGAAGGACACGATCCCCTCTAGAATTGGGTGCATAAAGGTCCAAAGACCAACCTTATGCCCACCAACCAAAAGTATAATCCACTGAGCTCTGGAAGGGACTATGATCCCGTGTCCAACCACCAAGGGGAGTATAGAAGAAGAAATAGAAATGCAAGTACCTCCCCTGGTACCCAAGGCGGATGACCAAAAAGTATGGCCTGAGAGAAGCTTACCCGACTTGGCACAATCCCTAACATCCAATTTGTGTTTCCAATTTGTGTTCCTGGATCATAAGAATGTCAATAGGTCCCCCAGTAAAACCTGTATGAAGTTGGTTATGAATCAGCTACCTATAGTGGCGGTGAGGTACACCCCCAAGGCCTTGAATGTTCCAACTCACAATCCTTATCGACGAGAGGAAGAGGTCAGATGAAAAACCCTACTCGACCTGGTAGCGGAGATATCCCTCTCCTGGGAAAGAATCCTCCTATCAAGAGGAGGGAAGTCAACTGGAGAAAGCACTGCCACACCTGCAAAAGGGCAAGCTCTATCCACAGTTATCTAAACAAGGTGCTCCCTAAGGATAGAAGGTACAAACTCCTCCTCTAACTCAAACTCTACCATGTCTGCCAAAACTACAAAAGAATTCCTGAATGAGGCAATTGGTGTGCGTGTATGGCATGTGTATAGAGGATCCCTACAGATGATGGAGTAGAAGATATAATCCCCTTGTCTCTGTCAAGAGGTAAATGGGGCTCCTGATGCAAATAACTATCACTGGAATGGATTACGGCCCAAGTTTTGGCAATGAGTTGCTCCAAAGATGGAAGCTCCTTCATAGGAGCATTTGAGGGGATAGGAGCAACCTCATCTGCACAAGGAACTAGAATAGGAACATCTCTTGCCTATAAGGGAGAGTCCGTGGTGCCGTGAGAGGCTAAGGAGAGGGAGGGGAGCAGCACAGGTCAGGGAGGAGTAGCAGCTTGTCGCCAAGATCGATCGAGAGTATTCTCGCATTCTCCTTTCTCCATCCTTGTTGTCTATATCCTCCTCACTAGCCACTTTGTCATGTTTGATGTGGACTTTGGCCTTGGATATGACTTTCACACCCAGTATGATGTCAACACTACTTATGGTGTACAATACCATTCTCTCTAATGTCTCGTCACTTCCAATGTTAACACCACAATTATTCCTCTTCCCTTAGTTATGTTGTATGTCCTTTCCAAAATACCCTATGTCCTTTGTGACTTAAGCACTAACAACGTCTCTCCAACATTTGTGACTTATGCACTAACCAATTCTCTCCCGATTGCTTTTGTGTCATATGTCAACCACCGTGTATATTCTTACGAAAAAATTTGGCATTTGTTGAAGTATGGGTCATTGTATGGTGATCATCCATGTACACATGGTGGTACATATGTGTCTATGTTATAAACATTAGGTGAATGGTTAGGAATATGGAGAACTCTGGAACAGTAGACCTACACTTGGGCGTGAATAGTGCTTATGGACTTAGGGCAACCCACATTAGGGTTCAATATATATTGAGGCTTCATCATGATGAGATCATGTTGACAATTTTATGACCTTATCGCAAATGCTCTAGAGGTGCTCCAAGGTCAACATTGGAGCTGACTATACCTCCTAAAGGTACACACCCGCTAGTATGCAAATGTTATTTTGGCAACTTTTGAAAATTTTAAAGGCCAAAAATAGCATATGAACTAGATCAAAGAGCACATCTTTCCCTCCAAGGTACTTTGCTTCATTGACACTTTGGAGCAATGTGGGGGGTAGTGGTATTGTAAGGCCGACTATGAAGTTTGCACAAGACATATTTGTGCAATTCATGCGCTTGAGTCATCATGATGATGAAATCAATGGGAGCATTTCAATGCTGGATACCTTGGTATTTAATGGAAATAATTTCCACATCTAAAAATGCTAGATATAGATTCTCTTTGTGGGATGGGGACTTGTTGATGGGACCATCACATAATGCTACACAAGGGGAGAAGGATGTCACCAAAGCTAGAGACACCCTTACTTGTTTGAGGAATATAGTGTTTGAAGACTTAAAGGTCCCAATAAAGGGCAGTGGTTGCCACTAATATGCATGATGGGGATCTTTATAAGCTTGATCCAAGAGCTCTTTTACAACATGCTATGGCTGTATCAAGTGCTGGCTCTTTGGGAATAGTGGGGAATATGACATAGCTATGGGGTTGGGACTGGGACCCCTATGCTTGGTGTTTGCCTTCTGACACGTAGCATGTTCTGGCACTCTTTCCTACAACAAGCCATCAATGAAAGTGACAAGATATATAATGCCTTGATGTGTGGTTATGTTTAGGATCCAAAAGAATCACTATATATAAGCTGCAACCTCTCTGTTGCTCTACTGATCCATCCCTTCACAGCTGGGCTGCTATGATTTTACCATTCCCTCAACCATATTGTGATTGACTATGTAAGCCAAACTTCTATAATTGACATGACCAAAACAAGCATGCCGAGGGTCTCAAACCTTGAACATATTCAAGGTATATCACAATGCACTTTTGCAGATAGGATTAAGACCCCAATTGTACACGTGGCAGCACATGGATGAGGGGAGCTCATTCTCAACACCCCTCGTGAGCAAAACCGACGAACAGAGCTGTTTGCTACAAGCCACATTAGACAAGATGATGTAGAGCCAGCTACAAAGTAGGCTTTGTTAATAAATGCGTACCACCCAAGAGTCCAGGATTGAATTGACGGGGACTGTGGTGGACTCAGAGGAACGATGTGACATATAGGTCAAAGTCTCCACAACAATGCACACAAAATTATTTTAGATGAACCTACATGTCAATAACAAAAAAATGGCTCTGATACCACCATAAGAAAGTGCGCCAAAACATGTCACGTGTTAGAAGGGAAGCGCTAGGTGCAAGGATCCCACTCCCCACCCCATAGCCACCTCATCCTCCCCACCATCCCAAAATAGCTGATGAGGTAGTGATGAGGGTTTCAAACGTTGAATATATTTAAGATATATCACAGTGCGCCTTTGCATATGGGACTAAGTCCCCAATTGTACATGTGGCACAGCATGTGGACAAGGGGAGCTCATTCCCAACACCTCTCGATTCACATGCATCTTTCCCAAGGGAGTGCATGTATGCATCACATGATACTGCCTTACACACCACAACAAAATGGGGTTGCAGAGAGGAGAAACATGCCACTTATAGGGATGACATGGTGTATGCTCAAGCATAAGATATTGTCAAAGGTAATTTGGGAGAGGTAATAGCTATAACCACATGCATCCAAAAGAGGTGTCTACAAAAGCATTGGTCAATATTACACACTTCCAGGCATTTTATGTATACAAGCCCAAGGTCAGTCTCTCTAGAGTGTTTGAATCAGTGGCACATGCTTTGTTTCTAGAAGAGTAAAGATAAGCTAGATGACAAGGGTATCAAATGCACTTTAATTGGGTATAGTATTAGACTGTATAATCCTAGTATGAGAAATAGCAAAGATGTTTTCTTTAATGAGAATGAGAGCATGATGCCTAAAATTCTATTTGATGATGATAATCCTTTGGATGTGGTTTAGTTTGAGCTTGATGAGTTGCCACATTATGAGGTAGATTCTCCTATCTCGCATGTGTTTAAGAAACCTACTCCTACCTCAAATGCTTTAGATGGGATGCCACATTATGAAGTGGGTCCTCCTACCTCACATGTTTCAGATAAGCAACCAGCTATTGCAAATTGAAAGCCCATTGTGTAATCGATGTCGTGGGATATGAAGAGCAAGTGGTACTGCCAATAAGCACAGCCAAAATTGAACATTCATGATGCACAAGGTCAGCCTTCTTTAGGAAGGACAATGGCAAGCACAAGGAAATTTAATGACAAGGTCAATTATGCCTTGATGAGCACTATTATGGATGCTGAAATTGATCCTCAAACGTCTAAGGATGCGGAGGCAAAAAGCCATGGAGTTGAGATTAGCTATTGGAAAAGATGCCAAATGGCATTTGTTTGATGCTCCCATTAAAAAGAATGTTGTGGGAACCAAGTACCATTCAAATGCCATAGTGGAGAAATACAAAGCTTGTCTTGTTGCCAAGAGCCCTTGTATGCACAGGAAGAGGGAATTGACCATGAGCAAACTTCTGCTCTGGTAGCCAAAATGACTACCATTCATTGTGCCATTTCCTGGATGCATGTTATGGGTGGTTCGTGCATCAAATGGATGGTAAGGCTGTCTTTTTGAATTAGGATCTTAAGGAGGAGGTCCATGTGCAGCAACCCCAAGGATTTGTGGTCAGTGGACAAGAGCACAAGGTGTGGAGGCTTAAGAAGGCACTGTTTGCCCTCAAGGAAGCACTGCGTGCATGGTATCACAAGATACATCAGCTTTTTTTGTCCTAGGACTTTGTCAATACTCACACTGAGCCAAACCTTTATGTTGTAGAAGAAGCATCAGGTTTGATCATCCTTGTTCTGTATGTGGGTAATATTGATGAGAAATTTTTGAAATCCCTCTTCCCTCGCTTGCCTCTCAGCGCCCCCGACTTGCTCTTAGCCCCTTGCCTCCCCTACCTACTCCGGCACTCCCATCTTAGCCCCCCTGACCTGCCCTTAGCCCCTACCCTACCTCTCCCTGTCCTCTTTCTCTTTCTCTCACTCCCTATGTCTGCACCCCCTCCACTTCTCTTTGCCTCTCTCACTCCCTTCCTATCCTTTCTGCCTCTCCCTCGACCTTCTCTTGCTTTGTAAGAGCTGGATGGATCTTTGTCGGCCTCCGGCCTCTTCGGCCTCCATTGACGAATGGCATCTATCCATTCACTCAATCCTCGCCCACTTTCACCGACCGTGAGAACAATTATTTTTTGTGAAGACGAGTTGCTATAGCTTCAGAAGGACATGGAGTTTGAGAGCTCCACTACTCTTTTCGCAAGAATTCACGGATCCCATCCTTTCAGGTTATAGTTGGATGCTTGCAGTGATTACCTTTCATGCCTCTCAGATGTTCATTTGTTGGGATGTGACTTTTCCTAAGTGGCTTTTGTCTCTTTTGAGGCTACGAGTGCTATCTTCAAGGCTAGCCACCTTCCTTTGGGCCAAGGAAGATCTTTTTGACACCATTTACTTTGGGATTTGATCTTGTGGAGAACAGTCAAGTCACATTGCTTTTCATCAAGCTCCCTGGCTACCCCTAGGTTTATCATAGGCTCCTCATCACGATTGGAGCCTCTTTTGGAGTGGTCACAGAGACCCCCCCTCCCTGGTTTGCCATCTACCGCAGCAGAGGGAGCCAAGTCAGATGGGGTTCCTAGAGTTAGGACCATTGTTTTCTACCTTAGCATTTCAAATGGCCACATCATGCTCCAGCGTCCCGATGGTTCTCTCTTTCGGTAGAGAGCCGAGATTACGGGTAGATAGGACTAGTGCAAGATTTAGTGATCTTGATGATCTCAATTTGAGAGGACCCTCTGCTAGTATTAGGGTTGCATATGCCTTTTATGCAAAGGATCTCAATGGAGACAGTGTTACAGATATGTATTTCTCATATGCAAGGTGATGTGTCCTCTCCTTTGCATGTGGTTGTAGCCCTTTCTAATATTAGTGCCTTTTATCACTCGATCGCTAGCTCTAGGACAAAGGAGATTCTTTGGCGAGAGGTTAGTCTTCGCCAACAGTTTGTGGCCCTTTGAAGGAAAGAGCAAAAATGGCCTACAGATGCTTGGATTTAGGAGAGCCTTGATGCAGCAAGAGCTCGTCAAAAAGTTTTGTTAGTCAGAGAGCAGAGTATGCCTTTCATGCATGAGAGTTGTTTTGGACTTGGATGTTAGAAACATGGTGTGAGAGAGAGAGAGAGAGAGAGAGAGGCTAGGGAGGAAGGAAATAATACTCAAATGAAGACATGATAGAAAGGCTTTCATTCATTCATCAAGTATGATACGACAAGTGAAGTACAAGCCTTATATAGGCTACACATGCACCAATTGCATATGAGATAAGTCCCATAGTGACATGTGGCACTCACACATGACTCACATATGAACTAGTACTAGATCTCCTAGTACAACTCATCACACATCACATCTCAGCACACTCCTTGGCTATGATATCTCCAACACCTCCCTTAAGAGCAAAGAGTGTGAGACCCAACAATCAAAGACTAGACCACTGCAATACTGCAAAGAGCAAGTCCAACTATTCAACACATCTTGTATGATAGTGACTTCTCAGTCAACTTGCGGCTGGCAAGGGAAAACCATCACTCATCACCTCCCCTTACTCTGAATTGGGTGGTCAATACCATCATACCAGAGTAAAAGAAAATACATTCACTTTTGGGAAACAACCCAAGGCAGAGTACCTCTTATTGATTCCAAATACATTCATTTTAGAGGGACAACTCAAGGCTGAGAACCTTTATTGACCACAACACAAAAACACATAGTATCACTGAAGATCATCTATACCACCTTAGAGAAGGATAAATCATGCAATGTAGCAAATAAAACTTGCTCCTCAGGTCCAGTAGATGTAGCGTAAATATTCTAGAGCTTGTCAAGTGTCTCCTTGGCTGAAGTAGTGAGGTCAAGATGATTAAGTAGTTTGTTAGCCAACCTCGCATCAATAAGCGCCATTGCTTTGTCATCTTGCTCATTTTTAGCTGAGAGTGATGATGATGAGTCTTCACCATGAGGATGAGGCTCCATAGTATCAAACCAACGTAACAAAAGCAACAAGCTAAAATGGATAACCTGCAAATGAAGAGGTTGGTCTAGGACTCTGAAATGGATTAGTAGCCTAAGAAATGCTTGAATAAACATGTCTAACAACTAGTGGATGACCTTGGAACCTCCAAAATGCAAACCCTAATGAAAAAGCAGCAAGGATACACCTCAAAATGCAGAGCTGAGTGAACCTAAATCAAAGAGTAGCAAGTATATGCCCCGAAGTGCAGAAATGAACCAAGAGATGAGCACTTGTGGGCATGAAAAGAACTCAAAGTGCTACAACAAATTCAAAATCCTCAAAGAGGTAATTGTAAGGGCACCAAGTGCAAAGGTAAGTCTTGAAGTGGCTGAGCAAGACAGCTCCAAGGTACACCGAGATGCTGTAGTAGATGCGTAGGTGTACCAAAACGCAACAACAGGTTTGAAATTTAATAGGCAGCTCTGAAGAATAGCACCAAATGTTGTAGCAGGCCACCACAAAGAAAAGCGGCTATTGTAGATGAGTTGGAAGCCAAGAACTGCACCGAAACTACTGCTATTGTAGGCAAATCGGTAGCAACACTCCCAAAACAGCTCTAAAATGCAACAGCAACCTCAAAATAAGTCAAAAACTTTCAAAGACCTCGAACTTCTGTCAACAATGCGTGTAGGTGGTCAACTCTACTGCATCAGCCTAGAAGGATCAACGAAATGAAGAGCTTCAAAATGGCTTCAGGGAACCACAAGTGTAGGCACTTGTAGACAAGGTACCATCGACCAGCAGGTAATAGGGCTGCCTATAGCTTCGAAATGACCCGAATAGAAGTGAGACGATAAGGGGAATAAAGGCAGCAGGATTTGGAGATTGTAGACAGGTAGAACGAAGATGAAATGGCTATGGAGGAGGTTGAATGAAGGCAGCAATGGAGGCATAAATGAGCTGAGAGAAGGAGGCAAAAGCAACCCACATTATTTAGAGTACCTACATAATAGTCTGAAAGAGTAAACAGCCATACATCAGTTTAAGACCGAGAGTCTTTTGGTTTTGATTTAAAATCTTTGATTAGGGCTACGCCTTCACGGTAAACTGCCCATTTTCCATCCTTTCTGGCAGCCCTAACTTTAGCTAATTCAATTGCCTTATTCTTGAGTTGAGCCTGTGTAAGCTCCTGTGCTATCCATACTTTGGTACCCTTCAGCTTGTAAGATTTTCGAAGAAGCTTGGTCCGCATTTCTTTTTACTTTAGTGTAAGGATTGCATGACCTTTATAGTGCATAATAGAAGCTGACCTGGAGTTGTCATCATCTTGCTCATCATCATCCACCCATTTAATGTTGGGCAAGCTTGCTTTGACTATATGTATCCTCCTCTTTGTATATGTATCCTCCTCTTTGTACCAATCTTCTGAGAGTCCCCCTATTCAATATTTCACTATATGTATCCTCCTCTTTGTATCAATCTTCTGAGAGTCCCCCTATTCTAATCTTCAGCACATAATCACATCTAGCTTCGTGTTCTTTAATCTCTTCTCGAATATCAGACTTACTTGCTTTGGTGTCCACTTCCACAATCACTTCCTTCTTAGCAGTTTGTACTTTAATGTGAAAAAGATCTTGATTGTAGAGACTAGTTGCGGGGTAGGGGGGGAATCCTTACAAGATTTTATAGCCTCATCAATTACTGCCTGCTGAGCTTTTACTTCTACCAGTTCCAAGTGTAGCTCTCTCACTGCCTGCTGCGGATAAAAAATGTGATCCTATTGCCCAAGAATGGGTTGTTTTGAGCCTTCTTGTTAATAATTCCGTGCGTATGGAGAGGGTGTCATAGTTGCAACTATAGAGTACCGAGTCTTGATGGAGGTTGGAGGAGTTGAGGGGGACTTGGAGGAGAGGGTAGGCTAGTCCATAATTGGCTATTTGTTGAACCCCTAGCTGAGCATAACTCCTGGGTTGGGTTAGGGGTTTAGCCCAACTCAGGGTTAGGGTTAGTTTGTTTGATGTTAGCTGAGGAAAAGGGCTGACGGGTGGCAGGCTACTGGCGGGCTGTACGGACGGAGAGGTATGGGCGGGAGAGGTACATACAGGCAAGGTACGACGGTCTGTATAGACTGAGAGGTATGGATTGCGAAGTACGGACGGGAGAGGTACGACTTTGAGAGGTATGGACGTGAGAGGTACGGACAGGGAGAGAGAGAGAGAGAGAGACATGAAGAGAGAGAGAGAGAGAGAGAGAGACTGAGAGCTAGAGAGAGAGGCTAGGGAGGAAGGAAATGATACTCAAATGAAGACATGATAGAAAGGCTTTCATTCATTCGTCAAGTATGGCAAGACAATGAAAAACAAGCCTTAAAGAAAAGCCTTATATAGGCCACACACACACACAATTGCACCAAGTGCATATTAAGATAAGTTCCATAGTGACACATGGCACTCACACATGAATTAGTACTATATCTCCTAGTACAACTCATCACACATCACATCTCACACACACTCTTTGGCTATGATATCTCCAACATCGGATGAGAGGTAGAGTCAATAAACACTTCTTCTCTATCCTTGGCTCAAGGCATAGTAGAAAAAGCATATCACAACTTATTGTAGTGAGGTCCTGATGTCTTCTTGCACATAGCTACTGATTTTTATGCCTCCTTACTTTCAGCAATTCTTGACACAATGGCCAGAGATGATACTAGACATAGTGTATTCATGTATTGGTGAAAGCAGATATGTGAGATTCACTTGATGCACGCATGCCACACCAAAGATGCTCACTTCTTGTAGGAATGCCTTGGATTTATTTTGTATTGCATTTGGTGCGCATTTTAATTGGAATAAGTCCAATGGCTTTTGGATTAGTAATGAGGACACTCCGGATTGTGGGGCTAACATTGGTTTCACTTGGATTCAGAGGAGTGTTCCGATCAAGTACTTGGGATGCCAAGTTGGTATGGGTATCTCTTTATTGCATCAATTTGCTCCTATTTTGGAGAGTATAAGGAGGAAGCTCTTTTTTTTAGAGTTTGGCCAAGCTAGACCTTACATCCAAGGTAGTGGTTGTTAATCAAGTTTTGCTAGCCACACCTTGGTTTGTTTTCTGTTGTTGTTGCCATTCTAGGGACTATATCACTCAGCTTAAGAGACCTATAAGGAACATTTTGCAAAGTGGACTAGATGGTTCATATGCTATATCTCGGGTGGCTTGGGTGACACTGACACTCCTACGCAGGAAGGGGGTTTTAATATTATAGATCTTGAGTTGCAATGCAAGGCCTTACTTTGCAAGATTTTTGTGAGGGGACTTATGTCTAGATAAGAGCCATGGAGAGATTTTTTCACTCGATACATATAACTCTATATGCCTTCTTTGGGTGGGTAGTACTAGATAGATTTTCACTTTAGCCTGTCTCAGTTCTCCTTCCTCCTCTCTTAATGGCCATTATTTTGAAGACTTGGACTAGCTTCTAGAGTACTCTCCGAAGAATCCCCCCTCCTCTCAAGAAGAGATTGATGCATCCAATCATGTGGAATGACAATATACTTGATGAGCATGCTTCTCATTGTATGTAGTGGCCCAAATGGAAGATGGGCCTTCTTGTGAAGGACTGTAAAATGCAATTAGTAAGTCATCTCAAAGGAAGTGTTGGGAGGTTCAATAGATTGATGAAACCATTTAAGTAGTTTGGATGGTAGACAGATGATATGCCTCTTTCGTATCCCACTTGGATGGTAGCTTTTATGGATTTGGGCATTCCACTTCAGGTTATTTCTTTATGACAATCACACAAGGATGCCTTGGTTTTTAATGTCCAGGTGGTAGGTAGGCTGTCTAGATATTCAGACGATGTTCTACTAGAGATTGCTTTTTAGCCTATCAGGGTCATTGGCTTTATGGAGCATGGCTTAGATTCTTAGTGGTATCTAGACCTCGACCCACTTCTCTTGGCCTTGGGTTCATGAAGATTATGGCTTTTGTGGTGGAGTACCCATAAATTTTTTAAAGTGGGACTCACGGGAGTGGGAATGGATTGATGAAGAGCATCGAGAGAAGAGCCTTCTTTTCTTTCATTACATTATAAGTAATGCCAAGAGGTTTCAGATTAGTTGTAGAGGCTCGAGACCCTCTAGAGCTCCTCATTGGGAGAATTTTTAGATTTCTATTGATTTGCAAAAAAAAATTTACAAGAGCCTCTGTAGGTCCCACAGGAATAGAAAAAGCACTCTATTTTTTTGGCTTTCTAATGGAATTGCAGTTAACCTGTGGGGATCTAGGTCTACGGAAGACTATCCATGTCCTGATTGCCATTTTGCTATGGAATCAATTGAGCACTACTTATGGCATTGTAGATAGGCAAGGATCATTTGGAAAGGGATTGCTAGGATCTTCAGCACCTTTGCCCACCACCCTTTCTTCATGCCTTGGGGATCAGTTGCTTGGATTTCCCTTTCAGGTCCTCAAGTAGTTTATATGAGGCATGACTCTTCTTGGGCATTCTTCATTCGATGACACTTAGTTGAGTCATGCTCTCTCGAAGATGCTCTAACCTCACCCTTCAGAGCGGTGCATGCTTCTATGGATTTCTCTCGTGAGACTTTGGCAAGCATTTCAAAGTGGCATATCTAGAGATCTAGATGCAAAGAGGCCTTGGATCATTCCGACGTCCACCCCTCTCACACTTTGGCTAGTATTTGGATAGATACTATATATGTTGATGGCCACTTGGATGAGCATGCAAGGGTCCTCGTTGACTACCTCTGCTAGGAGGGTTACTTTTCTTGGGGAATGGAGAGACTCAACCGATGATATAGATTCTTGCATTAATGAGTTCCAAGGCTATGAGGAATGGAATGATCACTATTGCGGGCCTCTAAAAGGTAAGCCAAGGGAAGAGTTTAGACCAATGGTAGATGTTAAGCAAGGTGACTTCGTCTTGGTGAGGCCATCAGACCCTATATACCCCATATGGCTTGGGGTTCTTGTATTAAGTACCAAGATGGATGTTGCATCTCCTAACTTCAATAAATTATTAATTCAGTATTGGGCACCATCAGTCAAGACAAAGGGGCTCAGTGATGTAGATGCTTATGTTGACTACTAGAACAAGTATTGGGTAGAGAATAGGTTGGATCCACAGGTATGGAAGTGTGTTGATGCAGTTGTTTGGTCATGGACATCAAAAGCCATAAATAGACCCAAGAAGATTAAGATTCTACAGATCTTGGTTGTTTTCTAGCTCTTTTTGAGGAGCTTCTTTAGGCCATTTGGAGGTTTTATATCATGCACCGCATGTTGTATTTCCGCTTCGAGCTTGCTCTCATGGGTTTTGTTCATACTTAATATAAGTCTTTTTCGTGGGAAAAAAAGCATCATAAGTGAGCATGCTCATCAAAGAGAGCTAGAAAAACACCAAAGTTGAAGCTGAAATTGCCACCTCAACCTTGTAGTGAATTCTGAGAAAAATGGAGAGCCAATCTACTCCCTTAGAATAATTGTCCTCTTGGCAAAAGCTGCCCGCAAAGACCCTTGCATGCCCTCCTAGATGGACATCACAAATTGTAATACATACTCGTGACTCGCAGATATCCCTTTGGCAAAAGCATCGAAACTAAGGACCTCTAATACGATGTATTTAACATTGTCATACTTTATTTTATAGTCATTATTTTTTGCTTGTACATTTTTATCCCTTACTAGCCACATGAAATGAAGTCAATTGTTGTTAGCTAATTGCTATATGTGTGGTCATCAATTGGTTTTAGAATTTATATTTTGGTTTGTTAATGCGTATGTCATGGTATAGTCCATTCTCTGCTACTGCACCACGATTTCCACCTCCTTATCATATATTTTTCCATCGGAGTGCATCATGCTTAGTTTGTGAGATCATTGACTGTGGGTGATTACGTTAAAGTGGGAAATATGTGTGTGTGTGTGTGTCAGATCTAATGGAACAATGGGGATACTTCATAGAACACTCGTATATGGCCTCTTCATCTGGGTTGAACTAATTGTAGCATTATTTGTAAAGATAATATTTTTCCTAGACTACGATTTCAAATTGTAAAAAGCATTGTGAGGATATGCCCAATATTGGTAAAAGTGATAACTTTTCCTAGCAACCATAGAGATCAAGCTAGGTAGCTTCTCTAAATTGTGAGGCAAGCTAATCATTGCAGCTCTCAGATGATAGTATCATTGTGACGTGTTAAGATCCTATTGCCTCTTCAATAGAGTGTCCTTGTATTCACGGACCTACTAGATTAAAGATTGAACTTACTTCTTAGTCCTTTAAAAGATTGAACTATTGGTGGAGCTATTCATTATGGGCCCTCCACCTGATCTCCATTACTTGCTAGCTTTGTTATTGCACCTCACACATAAGAAAAGTGGACAACATTCTAACCACAAGCTTAAAAGATATAATGGAAACTTGCATGGATGAAGACTCTTTCATGCCAGAAAGAATGAGAAAAATGGCCAACTCCTGCTTAACAAATGAATGCACAATTGGCATGTTTCATTGTGTTATACTGTTGCATCATTCAATAAAAGAATTCTGATTGCTCAATATTATTCAAGAGGGAATCCAACATTCATCTTAAAAAGAAGCATCACTTGCAAAGATGGTACAAATTTAATTGGCACTACATTTGGATCTATTTTTGACAAAACATCTCTAAAGAAAACACAGGGACAAAGTTTTCTTCTTATCCTTTGTTGGTGAATACAATTATAGAGATAGAGGCATCAAGAAGAGAAAGGACCCAATAGTTATTACATTTTAAAGTATATTTTCTCAAACACCCTAAGAATTAGCACAAGACTAATTAGTATTATATTGCCCCTTGTTAAATATATGTTATTTGGAATAGTGCATACCTAGAAAACAAGACGTTTTTTAATAATTCCCATGTTCCTTTCGACGACTGAGAATCCCGAATGACCTGCAAAGGCAACCATTGCCTACTTTTAGTGTCCATTGAATTTGGGATCACTTCATTAGATTTATGACTTACTGTCTCTACTTCAATGTTTTTCTACCAGTGTTGGAACACAAGTTTAAAGCAACCATTTGTAGATCTATTAGTTTCGGTGGATGTAGGAGGTCCTAAAACTCCTGTGTTGCTCATCATTTGCACTCTAGTGGTGCTTACAAACAAGTCTGTTTGCAAAAATGTTTTTTGGTCCATGTGTTGGACTCGGTGATTGGTACTACAAATTTCAAAACAGTCTCTTCCATTGCATTCTGGAGGCAAAAAAACCCCTACTTGTCAGCTCTTATATGATTCCATGGAGATTTGGAGAAGTTCCATCTCTTTGAGATGCCGAATCGTCTATTTCTCTGTGTCAAATCCATTCAAAGGTTCAAACCTTTGATTTTTTTATTACAGGTCAATTGCAAGGGTTGACTCCCCATTTCCCATTCATTGGTTGGGATTTTGGAGTTCCAACAGAAGAGAGACATATTTTCTTGTTGAGTCCGATTATGTAGTGACACCCATGTTTTGAGGCCTCTCGGGCCCTATTTTCAGTAGCGGCCATTGTCGTGGGCCCATGATTTTTGGGACATACCTCATGCAGATCACTCTAGTTGTAGTTTGAGCCATGTGAACTCAATTGTGGTTTGTATTTCATTGCAGTGGATGCTTTACAAGCCATTTGGATGCATTGCAATCCTTGTTGGATGCGCTGATAGGCCCAGATTGTCTTATGGGATGCTTTGTTGATGGATGTTTAGCACAAGTAGATGCTATTTTATACTAATGGATAGCTTTGACACATTGTAGTTGATGCATTGATAGTGCTATGCTCTCTTGGATGAGACATTATTGATGCATATGCCATTGGATGGTGTTTATGCTTGAGGCATTTGGCTTTTATTGCCATTGGATTTGCCCTTGTTTGTCATTACAGGTTGACATTTTATTTTGTGTCATATATGCTCATATGGATGCATAGTATACACACATGAGTTGGATGCATTTTGATGCTTTGAGCCTTGAGTTTTGGTGACACTATCCTCCATTAAGGCATACATATTTGGGTGCACCTAGTATTTGGTGTGATTTCTCTCTTGCAAGTACTAACATTTGGGATTTTGCTTTATTTACATCATGGCATCCTCTTCCATGTATGAAAAGGAGCTTTTTTGCATTAAAAAGTTTGATGGGAAAAACTTTTCTTTGTAGAAAGAACAGAAAAGGGATGTGCTTATTCAAAAGAAGCAAATTAAACCCTTAGTAGGGATTGAAGCTAAGTTAAGCTAAGTTTGCAGATATGTCTGAGGATGGTTGGAATGAGTTAGATGCATTAGCAAATTCTATTGTTAGACTTCATCTTGCAGAGTCCATTTATTTCATAGTAGTAAATGAGCAAACTATGGAAGATTTGTGGAAGAAATTATGTGCCACTTATGAGAAGGAAACTACCTCTAATAAAGTTTACCTCATCAAGAGGTTGTTTGAGCTGCAGATGAAGGAAGGGGTCTCCATTTCTTCTCACCTAAATGAATTCACTATCATTTTTAGCCAGCTTCAGGCTTAGAAGATGAATTTTGATGCAGACACTAAGGCAATATTCCTCTTATGTTCATTGCCATTCTCATGGGATACCTTTCATACGGCTGTCAATAACTCTACACCGGGTGAAGTATTCAAGTTTGATGATGTTGTGGTAGCTTATTGGCCGAGGAAGTTAGACAAAAGTCTATGGATGGCAACAAGCAGGATGTAGCCTTAAATGTGCAAAGGGGCAGATCACAGTTCAGGGGGAAGTCCCAAGAAAGAGAAAAGTCTTGTAGTAAATTTGGGGCACGGATCATTGAGTGTTACCACTATGGTAAGAAGGGCCACATGACAAATGATTGCTACAAGCTAAAAAGAGAGCAAAAGGATAAGAAAAAGAATGCAAATTAGGGTGCAAATAAGAAGGAAGAGAGTCTCAAGGAGGACAAAGGAAAAATGAAGCTCGAGGAGATTAATTCAGTCACTGATAATAGTGACAATGACATTCTCTTCATGTCTAGTCTACCTGCAGACTTGCTTACCACTTCAAATGATGCATATTCCCAAGATTGGATTTTGGATTCTGGTGCTTCATTCCATGTTACTCCCCATAGGGAATGGTTCTCCACTTATGACAGTGGAAAGATAGGTTATGTGCATCTTGGAAATAACTATGCATGTGACATAGTGGGAGCAGGTGACATAAAGTTTTCCTTTGCAAATGGGTCTACATTTGTTTTGAAAATATGAGACATGTGCCTAAGCTGACTAAGAGTACTATTTCAGTGGGTTAGCTAGATGATGCTGATTTTCAGACCACCTTTGGCTTTCAGAGTTGGAAATTTCAAAAGGGCTCTATGGTTTTAGCAAGGGTTGCCAAGTGTGGGACATTGTATCCCTTACATGTATCGGGGGTGTCTGATCATGTTGTTGCAATAACCGAGCAGCCCAGTACTTCATTGTGGCATTGTCGGTCAGGGTACATGAGCCAGAATGGAATGAAACTCTTTTGCCGTTTGGGTTATGTACCACATTTGAGTTTTTCTGGCTTTGAATTTTATGAGCATTATCTCTATGGAAAGCAAACTAAATCAGCCCATAAAATAAGGGGAAAGAAAGACCTTGAAAAGCTTGAATTGGTGCATTCAAACGTATGTGGTCCCATGCCTACATGGTCATTAAGCGGGGCTAAATACTATGTGACATTCATTAATGATGCAACTAGGAAAGTGTGGGCTTATGTTAAAGCTCAGAAGAGCGACGTGTTCTAGGTATTTAAGAAAATGGTTGGCTTTGGTTGAAAACTAGTCAGGTTGAATGCTTAAATGCCTACAGACTGACAATGGGAGAGAGTATCTCTCTCATGAGTTTCAGCATTTTTGTGATACAGATAGTATCAAGAGGAAGCTCATGTCCCCTCATATTCTAGAGTGAAATCCAGTCACATAACAGATGAACTGCACCATTCAAGAAAGGTTCAATGTATGCTTTCCAATGCAAGTCTTTCTGGTGGTTTTTGGGCTGAAGCAATGAAGATTGCAGTGCATGTGATCAATAGATCACCTAGTAAGAGTTTGGATGGTGGTAGGTGCATTCAAACGTATGTGGTCCCATGCCTACAAAGTCATTAGGTTGAATACTATGTGACATTCATTGATGATGCAACTAGGAAAGTGTGGGCTTATGCTATAGCTCGGAAGAGCAATGTGTTCCAAGTATTTCAAAAAATGGCTGGCTTTAGTTGAAAAACTAGTCAAGTAGAATGCTTGAATGCCTACGGATTGACAATGGTAGAGAGCATCTCTCTCATGACTTTTAGCATTTCTATGATACAGGTGGTATCAAGAGGGAGCTCACATCCCCTTGTACTATAGAGAGGAATCCAATCACATAACAGATGAACCATACCATTCAAGAAAGTTTGCAATGTATGCTTTCCAATGCAAGTCTTTCTAGTGGTTTTTCGGCTAAGGCAATGAAGATTGTAGTGCATGTGATCAATAGATCACCTAGTAAGAGTTTGGATGGTGGTATTCCTGAAAAGACATGGAGTGGCAAGAAGCCATCTTACTCTCATTTACGTATATTTGGGTGTGAGGCATATGCACATGTACCAAAAGAGCTTCGAAAAGGTTGCAATGTATACTTTCCAATGCAAGTATTGCTGGTGATTTTTAGGCTAAGGCAATGAAGACTACAGTGCATGTGATCAATAGATCACCTAGTAAGAGTTTGGATGGTGGTATTCCTAAAGAGGCATGGAAAGGCAAGAAGCCCGCTTACTCTCATTTATGTATATTTGGGTATGAGGCATATACACATGTGCATGTGCCAAAAGAGCTTTGGAAGAAGCTAGGTCCTAAGTCTAGGAAATGCATCTTTTTGGGTTATAGTGAAAGTGGAGAGATGGGCTATCATCTCGGGGATCCAAAAGTAAAGAAGATCATACGAAGCCATGATGTGGTCTTTAATGAGAAGAAGATGCATAAGACTCTCATGAGGGATGTGGAAATGAGGAGAATCACTTTCCAAGATGTGAATACGACCTCTTATGTTGATAGACAACAAGCTATTCATGTACTGAATGTGCAGGAACTGGTGCCACCAGGTACTCCCACATGTTTACAATCAAGGGCAGATGATGGATCATCTATTGGTGGAAAGGATGAGCCAAATGTGACTGATATGCAGGCGGGACTACAAGCTGAAATGCCCTAGAGAAGATTATCTAGAGTGTCTAGACCGCCTGAGAGATTTGTTCCAGGGGCAGACTATGTGATGCTTACTGATTGCGAGGAGCCTTCTTGCTAAAGGAGGCTATGATGTGCGAGGACCAACGCAAGTGGGAGTATGCTATGCAATCAAAGATGAATTCACTCATGAAAAATAAGACTTGGGACTCGGTTTCTTTGCCACATGGAAAGAGAGCATTGCCATGTAAATGAGTCTACAAGATGAAGGACATAGGTGATGATGTACCTAAGTATAAGGTCCGTTTGGTTGCTAAAGAGTCAAGCAAGAGAAGAGTGTGGACTTTGATGAGATATTCTCTCCAGTTGTGAGCACACTTAGATGTGTACTTGGACTTATGGTAGCAGCAAAAGTGGAGATTATGCAAATGATGTCAAGACAACTTTCTTGCATGGGGATTTGCATGAGGAAATTTACATGGTACAACTAGAAGGCTTTGAAGAAAAGGGCAAAGAACATTTGGTTTGCAAGCTGAAAAAGAGTCTCTATGGCCTTAAGCAAGCACCTAGAGAATGGTATCGGAGAAGTTTTATGCTTTCATTCGATTCCAAGGTTTCAGAAGAAGTGAGATTGATCACTGCCTCTAAACTAAAACAACTAAGGATAATAGCCTCATACTCTGGCACTTTATATGGATGATATGCTATTGGATACCAAGAACATTCTTGGTATGCACATCATGCGTGACTGGAGTTGGAAACTCCTTTGGATTTCACAAAAGGAGTATGTTACAAAAGTGTTGCAACGTTTCAATACAGAGGGGGGAAAGGCAGTACTCCATTGCCTCCATGTGTGAAACTAAGTCAGGCAGATAGTCCCAAATCAGCAGATGAGGAGAGAGCCATGATGGCCAAGGTTCCTTATGCATCAGTCTTATGTATGCTATGATAGCTACTAGACTAGATATTGCATTTGTAGTGAGAGTTGTTAGCTGGTATATGGCTAATCCAAGAAAGAGGCATTGGGAGGTAGTTAAGTGCATCATGAGGTACATGAAGGGTACCAAGGACATGTGTGGCAGAGGAGAGATGTGTGTACTTGGCAGATTCAGACTTGCATGGCATGCAAGGTTTTGCTTCACCCAACGCCCAACACGCCAATCAAGGTTTTGGCAGAGGAGAGATGTGGGTACATAGATTCAGACTATGCAAGGCAAGTGGATAGCAGGAGATCCACTTCTAGTTATGTGTTCGTCTTTGTAGGTGGTGCATTGTCACAAATGTCTCATGCGTAAAAGTGCGTTGCTTTGTCTACCATAGAGGCCGAGTATGTTGTAGCCACACAGAGGGTTGCAAGGAGGCTATATGGCTTGATCAGCTAGTGGGAGATTTAGGGATTCATACAGGTGTACCGACATTGCATAGTGATTCCATGAGTGCTATTCAATTAGCACAAAATCCGATCTTCCATGCAAAGACCAAACACATTGAGGTCAGGTACCATTTTATTAGGGAAGTACTTGAGGACAAGTGCATAGAGCTTATCAAGGTTCATACTAATGATAACCCTGAAGATATGCTGATGAAGAGCCTACCTAGTCAATGGTTTGAGTATTGTCATGTGTTGATGGGCATTGGATAGTATGTCCATTGGTTGTTCTCCCTTAAAGGCACATTGGCCTTTAAGTGGGAGGTTGTGGGAGTTAAAGGCCACTATACCTTAACCCTCGGTTATGTACAATACTCAAACACATATATATATGGATGACATAAAAGATTAGGGTATTTTGCACCCGCCAAAACTTGTGTGGCTCTCTCTTCTGGCTCTCCCTCTCTCTCACCTTCTTCCATTCTGCTTCTGTTGTTGAGATATCTCACATTGTCTTTGCTCCCCCTTGCTTCGGTTTGAGGGGGGTGTTGGATGAAAAGCAAAACCTTACATGACATTGGTGGCAATGCCATGTGGTTGGTGAGTCGCATGCATGTTTACATGGGAGCTATAGTCGAGAAAATAAGGAATGAGATTCGTGCCTCTAATGGCACTTCTATTTCAAAGGTAATTCATGACTACATCGAAGTGTTCGTGGTAGCTCCATGACTGGAGTGATTGGCATGGATCCTCTCTTCAACTCCATGATAAAAGGATGGCACGATGTAGAGGTCTACAGCTCTGTGAAAAAGCTAGATAGGTTCAGCGTCATGTTTTCTTTTTGTAATCAATGGTCCTCCTACAAGCCCCATAGGGATGCAAAGGATCAGTGCATGTAGAAGCCTTCCACTCTATATTTCTTTACATGCAATAATATTATAGTGTGTTAGTGTTTATTTGTAGTAGCTTCGGCTTTAAGTTAAAGCTTTATAGCTGTGTGTGTAGATAGTAGTTGGTCTTTCACACTTCATACCCTTTGAGAGCCTTATTGAAGCCATCTCAAGTTCTTGAAATTCTCAAGGATTCAAGACACAAAGGCCTACATATGTGAATTTCCCAAGAGATGATGAAGGACTACAAGGGCATTGTGGATGCAAAGGAGATGGTTAGAGCAGCTTGTGATGCTACTAGTGTAAGCCAGGAAGCTTACACATGTTTATTCAAAATTCTCAAGTCTGCTATTGCAACAAAGTGTTTGAAGCCAATATTGCCACTACCAACACCTTGGTCTTTAAAGCTTGCCTAAAAGTAACAAGCAACCATGTTAGAGAAATTCTTGGAGGGTACCATTGTGTAACTAGCACAATGAATTGGCATAGGAAATCATGGCTTGGTATTCAGTCATTTGAGATGAATGGTTTTAATAATGTTTACTTGATGTTCAAGGTGTGCAAAGAGACATGGTTAAATTATATAGAATGAGAGAAGATGGTAAAAACAACTCCCATCTTTCTGCTGTACATTTTTCATTTAATGTATCCTAAGAAGTTTTTCCTTTATGTGATTGAGTACAATGGTAAGATAATTTTTGTTATCAAAATGGATGAAGCTCAATTGGTGAAAGGGCACAAGATGGCTATTCTCTTGTTTTTATACCAACACTCTTCAGTATAATGCCCTACTTTAAACAAAAATATCGTAATTCTTGGTTCTAGGCCTATTAAATTTGTTACATCATTATTCATTGTAGGCTTGCCTCAAATTCTATAGGGAATTATTTATTTAAATCATCATATTGAGTTTTTTTAAGTTTTAGAGAAATTTTAGCTCCTTATCACTATTATCTATGACTTTTTTTTGTCTTTTCAGTGGGCCTTCTTGTCCCTCTTTGTGCACTCAAATTTATGACATTGTTTGTTTCACCTTACTAAGGCCACCACTTCCCTAGGCTACCTCCATTGTTATTGTTCTTTTGATTTCCCTCCACCATTCTACACGTTAAACAATATACCTTAATATTCTATTCGTTCATTCCCTCGACATCCATCAAGGTGGCTGGTATCTTCTCAAGAACTCAGTCATACTGTTAACTCAAACTTGGTTAGAAATAAGGTAGTTTATCATTAAACCAAGTACTCCTTTAGTAAAATAGCATGCAATCCCCAACATGCTACACATGCTTAGATAGCATTTCCAATCAATTGTCTCACATCCACTCATTTTTGCTCGAGTGATGACCAAATATTGGCATGTTGTAGCTTGGGTCCCTAATAACCTTGCCCAATGAAGTTGCCAATCTTGCTATCAGCCTTCACAAAATTAGGGATATCACTTCCACGGTCCATAATATTCATGCTTTCTTGAGTGCCATCAGAAGGATAAGTAGAACCTTACCAAGCACAACACCCACACACCCATCGACTCACCCAACCACATCGAAAGACTAGGAAAACAGCTTGGACTAGAAATTCATGAAAAAGGAACCCATCAACATAAAGCAAACACTCCAAGGCACAACCAAAATCGTAGCACCAATAGAGACAAAAGATCTCCCAATAAGACCATCACACAATGCCTGCGAAACACAATGAATGAGAAAAAAACCTTTCCAAGAAAGCTTGCAGAATAGGCGATAGATGGCATATCACATTCATAGAGCAAGAATTGCTCCAAGTGTGACATGGATGAGATTCTCCTCACCTCCTTTAGACAAACTAGCCAACCCCAACGTGATATGCTCTAGATGAATCTCACAAGAAATCAGACGTTTTTTTACCAAACTCAAACTAACATTTGTTCTCAGCTGCTTTAACTCTACACACAACTTCTTCTTGTAGAGTCCAATAGGATAGCTCATCACATAAGGGAGAGAATCCTCCCCGAAGTCTCCTAGCCAAACTATCCACAAAAGAATGTTGAGCAGATTGCTCACCTTGATCCCTCATTGGACTCCTTTGGATCCCATCCACACAAGCCTTCCCATCCAACCCACTCATCCCTATTATGGAAGCCTCCTCAAATCACTCATCTACGTGCTTAGATCGACTAGGCTTCACACGACTCCCTGGACATGACATCTTAGAGGATAAAGAGACTAGTATGCATTAGAATTCTTAGCATAACTCACCCAACTGAGAGACCCACTTCAATCATTCAAGTGTTTTTTAGGTTTGTATCAAGTCTAAGCTCTCGTCAAACTTCCAAAGGGAGAGGAGTGTGCATTTTTATGAGGTAGGCTATGATCGTTTGACAAGTTGACAAGACTTTCAACGTTTCAATGCGAGTGGACCTCTTAACTACATTTATGTTTTTTCATGTGAATCCTATGTTTAGCATTGATGAGTTTGTTTATCACGAGTGTCCACTGGGACACTAGTACAAAGTGTATTGATGGAACCATCGGTAGGTAAGGCAATGGAGAAGGATAGTACACCAAGTCAAGTCATGTAATGCTAGCGAGGAGGGGGGGCATGGTGAAACACTACAGAAGGAGAGTACTTTTTTTGACATGTAAAGTTTCAAGGGAGATTAACTCTTTCAAGGGATGGGTCCCCTAGGAAAAGGAAGGAAACAATATTAATAGAATTTCAAGGGAGATGAAAAATGGAATGAGGGGGAGAGTACTAGGGCTGCATCCTCCATTTACTCTCACATTTTAGACAAAATGTGGAGAGTAGGGCCCTTTACTTTCACACTTCAAACTAAACATTTTGAATGTAATGTGTAAACCATGAACTCTAGAAAGGTCAAAAAATCACAAACATTAACATAGTAATGAGGCATGCATGCATGTATGCATGCAGACATGCACACAATGATTGCCTTCCTCTTGAGCATGGCCTAGCCTTCCCACTTATGGCCCCTACTTTCCTTCACTTTGTGCATGTTTCATTTAGCATGGGCCCAATAGGGGGTGTTCAACGTACTCTATGTGTGTGTGTGTGTGTGTGTGTGCATGTGTGTTTAGAATTCATTATCCCCTCAATAATTGAACCATACAATCGATTCAGTCATAGATTGGCCTTAAACTAAACAATTAAAATTTAAAATAATTCAAATATGGAGATTTAAACATTTAAAAGAAATGAGATATAATTTTATTTTGAAGGAATTACATCCAAACTAGGTAGGTTTACAAAAGTGTAGAATCCATCCGATAGTCCAAGCTCCGAGGTCAGGGTTCACTTATTTGCCACCATCCAAGAGAAACTAGCTATTTGAACAACATAGCTTTAAGTGGGTAGACCAAGCTTGTTATTGCTTTTACCAAAGAACAAAGACTAAAAGATTCTAAAGTGATAAATAATAAAGCACGACAATATAAAGATTATGAAAAAGGATGGTAGCAATAATTATGAAAACAAAAGTTATTCATTTAAAATATCCCAAGGGATGACCAAGCAATAAAAAATAGGACATAATTTTAAATGAAATAAGAAAGACTAATTGATATCGCAAAGAGGAAATATTATTAGAAAAAGTTGAAAATTTATTAATTGAAAAGTTAGAAGGATATGCATTGAAAAGTTTCAAAAAATATCCACTGAAAGGTTAGGGAAGAGATAGAGAACCACCAAATGAAAAAATTTGGAAAATATATATTAAATAAGAGGCACTTAGAAGAGTTAAAAATGTGTGTGTCACGTGCACATGCACATGTGTGTGTGTGTGTGCATGCGTGCTAGATCTAGGGTCCTGAAGCCTATTTTCCACATCTGCATGTGACATATAGGCCAAGTCTTTGTCAACTAATGCTACAACAAGGACAGATCCATCTATGGATTTTGGAAAGCCTCAAGAGCGCTCGAGTCTGAACCAATGGAAAGTTGGGAAAAGAGGAAAAGAAGTTGAAAAATATCATGAAAAAGAGTCTCCAAAATACCCTCTGTTAGAGTTAGCTCAAATGTCCACCTCTCATGTAACCCACCAATATTCTGTGTACCCAATGTTGTAAGGCCCCCATATGAGGAGAAGCCATGATGGGTATCGGATATTGGGAGGGATCCCCAGTTTAGACACTGGAAGGGGTCTTAGAGTAGACCAGATGGTTATGAGACGGCTTAGGAGCCAAGAGTAGATACCCGTCTGCAAAAAGGGGGGGTTCGGGGGGGCGATAGCCCCCCCGATAGCAGGGGGTCCGGGGGGCGCAGGCCCCCGGTGGGGGTCTGGGGGCAAAGCCCCCAGCGGCAGGGTATGACCTATGCGCGATCCTTCATCTGCCCGCCGGCATGTTTTCTGAAGGGTCGGCTGGTCTTCTAGGCCGACTGTCTATTAGGCCGACTGCCTATTATAGGGCCGACCGTCAACCACTTACACTATATAAGTGGCCACCCCCTATCATCAGATCACCAGTTCTTCACGCTCATAGTCCTCCGTCCAGCATCTGTCTAGATCACCATCGAAGCTCTGTCTGTAGAGCACACGGGTGGACAGCCAACCATCAGTTGTATCAGCAGTTTGGTATATCAGAATTTTTGTATTCTCTCCAGCTTTCCATCGTGTACTTGCGTTTTGTTGTTATCTTCCGCTGCGTACTATTTTCTTACACCCTCCCCTAATGGAAGACAATGAGGAAGCAATGCCTAAGATGAATCATCACAAATGGCTTTTGGAGGACAAGCAAGAGACAAAATACCTATTGGGCCAATGGGCTCTAGAACAAATGCGCAGATGAGTTGATCAGTCAAAACACCTTAAAGATACAACCATGAACGCAAGGCAAGGTAAAGAAAATTGATTCCATTTTATCCAAGATGCTTACAAAGCTTTGGAAAACCAATAATGTGGTGTGGTAGGGGGGATTGATAAGGGGAAGTCTGTTTTGGTTCTATAGTCCAACATTCATGGATGTTTGTTGCGGCCTTTCCAAGCAACGAGGTTTTTAACTATGTTGAAGTAGTTAATCTTGATATAATTTTGCTTCAGGAGTTAAATTGGGGAGGGATTGACGATTTATGGTTCTTGTTTTGTAAGTTGGGGATTGAGGTTTAGGTAAATTGTCCATCCAAGGGGAGGGGAGGATCAACTATAGTGTTGTTTCATGCAGAAGAGGACTAGGTCACTACTGCTTCTATCACGATTGATGGTTTTGAGTCTCATGTTCTTGATTTGTATGCCCCAAACTCTTCGGGTGAGAGAAGTGAGTGTTGGCAGTCTTTGAACTCTCAAATGTTAGGTAGTCGGTGGCTTGTCACTAGAGATTGGAACTTCTTTGAGATTGGGGAGGATAGTTCTCATCGAAGTCAGTCATTGCCTAGTCAAGAGTTGTCTCAATAAAGGTTTAGTAGATTGTTTGAAACTCGATACTTTGGGTCTACAAGATGAAGGTCACAGGTGATGATGTGCCTAGGTACAAGGCTCGTTTGGTCGCTAAAGGGTTCAAGCAAGAGAAGGGTGTGGACTTTGATGAGATATTCTCTCCCATTGTGAAGATGACCACACTTAGATGCATGCTTAAACTTGTGGCATCAGAGGATATGGAGCTTATGCAAATGGATGTCAAGACAGCCTTCTTGCATGCGGATTCGCATGAGGAAATTTACATGGTGCAGCGGGAAGGCTTTGAAGAAAAGAACAAAGAGCATTTAGTTTGTAAGCTGAAGAAGAGTCTCTATGGTCTTAAGCAAGCACCTAGAGAATGGTATCAGAAGTTTGATGCTTTCATTCGGTCCCAGGGTTTTAGAAGGAGTGAAATTGATCATTGCCTCTACACTAAAAGGGCTAAGGATAATAGCCTGATAATCCTGGCACTATATGTGGATGATATGCTATTGGCTAACAAGAATACTTATGAGCTAGATGCATTAAAGGCCAAGTTGCATGAGGCCTTTGATATGAAGGATTTGGGACTTGCAGGTCATATTCTTGGTATGCGCATCACGCGTGATCGGAGTAGGAAAATCCTTTGGCTTTCACAGAAGGAGTATGTTACAAAAGTATTGCAGCGTTTCAATATGGAGGGGGGAAAGGCAGTGAGTACTCCATTGCCTCCATATGTGAAACTGAGTCATACAAATAGTCCCAAATCAGATGAGGAGAGGGCCATGATGGCCAAGGTTTCTTATGCATCAGCAGTTGGGAGTCTTATGTATGCTATGATAGCTACTAGACCAGACATTGCATTTGCAGTGGGAGTTGTTAGCCGGTATACGGCTAATCTAGGAAAAAGGCATTGGGAGGCAGTTAAGTGCATCATGAGGTACATGAAGGGTACCAAGGAGATATGCATCTACTTTGGTAGAGGAGACATGCGTGTACTTGGGTACACAGATTCAGACTATGCAGGGCATGTGGATAGTAGGAGATCCACTTCTGGTTATGTGTTCACCTTTGCAGGTGGTGCAGTGTCGTGGATGTCTCGCACACAGAAGTGTGTTGCTTTGTCTACCACAGAGGCTGAGTATGTTGCAGCCACAGAGGGTTGCAAGGAGGCTATATGGCTTGATCGGCTAGTGGGAGATTTGTGGATTCATACAAGTGTACCAACATTGCATAGTGATTCCATGAGTGCTATTCAGCTAGTACGGAATCCGATCTTTCATGCAAAGACCAAACACATTGAGGTCAGGTACCATTTCATCAGGGAGGTACTTAAGGACAAATGCATAGAGCTTATCAAGGTTCATACAGATGATAACCCTGCAGATATGCTAACAAAGAGTCTACCTAGTTAGCGGTTTGAGTATTGTCGTGTATTGATGGGCATTGGATAGTATGCTCACTGTATATGTGGATGATATGCTATTGGCTAGCAAGAATACTTATGAGCTAGATGCATTAAAGGCCAAGTTGCATGAGGCCCTTGATATGAAGGATTTGGGACTTGCAGGTCATATTCTTGGTATGCGCATCACGCGTGATTGGAGTAGGAAAATCCTTTGGCTTTCACAAAAGGAGTATGTTACAAAAGTATTGCAGCGTTTCAATATGGAGGGGGGAAAGGCAGTGAGTACTCCATTGCCTCCATATGTGAAACTGAGTCATACAAATAGTCCCAAATCAGATGAGGAGAGGGCCATGATGGCCAAGGTTTCTTATGCATCAGCAGTTCGGAGTCTTATGTATGCTATGATAGCTACTAGACCAAACATTGCATTTGCAGTGGGAGTTGTTAGCCGGTATATGGCTAATCCAGGAAAAAGGCATTGGGAGGCAGTTAAGTGCATCATGATGTACATGAAGGGTACCAAGGAGATGTGCATCTACTTTGGTAGAGGAGACATGTGTGTACTTGGGTACACAGATTCAGACTATGCAGGGCATGTGGATAGTAGGAGATCCACTTCTGGTTATGTGTTCACCTTTGCAGGTGGTGCAGTGTCGTGGATGTCTCACGCACAGAAGTGTGTTGCTTTGTCTACCACAAAGGCTAAGTATGTTGCAGCCACAAAGGGTTGCAAGGAGGCTATATGGCTTGATCGGCTAGTGGGAGATTTGTGGATTCATACAAGTGTACCGACATTGCATAGTGATTCCATGAGTGCTATTCAGCTAGTACAGAATCCGATCTTTCATGCAAAGACCAAACACATTGAGGTCAGGTACCATTTCATCAGGGAGGTACTTGAGGACAAGCGCATAGAGCTTGTCAAGGTTCATACAAATGATAACCCTGCAGATATGCTAACGAAGAGTCGACCTAGTTAGCGGTTTGAGTATTATCATGTATTGATGGGCATTGGATAGTATGCTCACTGGTTGTTCTCCCTTAAAGGCACATTGTCCTTTAAGTGGGAGGTTGTGGGGGTTAAAGGTCACTGTACCTTTACCCCGGTTATGTACAATACTCAAACACATATATAAATGAATGAAAAAGAAGATTAGGGTGGTTCTGCACCCACCAAAACTTATGTGGCTCTCTATTTCCCTCTCTCCCTCTTCCATTTGCTTCCGTTGAGAGCACTCTCATCTCATTGTCTAAATCGATGCCTTTTGGGCGTGGTGAGAGTCATAAGTAGTGGGGGTCCTAGTAGACTATCTTTTTTCAATGGGTGATAGGAAACTAGAGAAGAACCTTCATATGCTACAACAATAGCTTCACCTCTACCTAACACACGGCAGAATAGTGAGCTAAAGCACAAGTTCTAGGATCTAGAAGAGCGCTTGCTTCATATTATTACTTGAAAATGGCCTGCCATGCATAGGATGGAGTACATACCAGCATTAAGCACTCACGTGTGGAATAAAGCTTCCTTGCCACATGTATCATGCCCTTACCTAATACATTGCCCTTATCTTATTTCCAAGGTACCACATGTCTTAAGAGTCACTACCCTATTAGCTACCACTTTTATTGAGCTATCACTTAAATTTTTCAACCATTTTTGCTATGTTTAGAAAGTGAACGGGAGGCATTGTTGAGATTTTTAGAACATTTCAATAGAATGTGTGCTTGAAACACTATTTTGAGGGGTCAAAAGATTTTTCAATATTTGGAAGCTCTTAGACAATCTCATCTAGAGCTTTTAATCTTAGCATATTCTATTCTAGGTCGATTCTACTACTCCTAGTCATCATTTTGTGCAGTTTGGTGCACTTGAGTGAAATATTTTCATCTAATAAAAAATCTTCAAAAGAAATTTTAAAAAGTGGTATTTAATGGACCAAAGAGATTGTTAAATACTATACTTGATGGCATAATTTTGTACCAAGGTATAATGAGTTATATGCAAAATAGTGGCCAATTTGGTGCATTTATTTAGCAAACAAATGATGTGTACAATGATCATTAATTTGGGGCCAAATGGGGTCCATTTGGTGTCAAAATGGCTAAAATACTATTGCATGTTAAGTGAGATATGTTGCAAGTTAACCACTTTAAAGATCCCCCAAAAAAGAACATATTTACACTAATATTTTCATTTTGGAAGTTGAAGCAAGTCATGTAGCTTATCACGCAAGACATAAGGAATCTGTTTATGCTATTGGTTGACGCATATGTTACTTTGAAAATTTAGAAATATTGATTTAATAGATTTTGATTATGAACATGTCTTCTATTTCAAAATTTCAGGTTTTAATTTTTATTTTAAAAGATTCAAGTGTTGTGACTATAAGAAAAGTCACTTGGGTAATTTTTTAATGCTTTGAATAATTATCAAAATTATGTAGTGTTTTAAAAAACATAATATATATTTGTTCAAATTTTGGACCTCTTTTTTATCATTATTTTCTTTATAATGATAGTGCGAGATAAATTTTTATAAAGATATGGAAAAAGGTCACAATTCTTAATTTAAAAAGGGAATATTCTATTTGTTTCTCATTTGTGTATACACATGTAATAGTGTTCTAAGATAGGACCTCTAAAAAATGGTCCAATTTGATTAAATTTCAAAAGAGACACCCCTTTTTGGGTGTGGTGTCATTAACCATGGTTAAGTTAATAAATTTAGACTGAGTTAATATAATCGAAGTTAGGTTAGACTAGGTTAGTTTGACTATGGTGGGGTCAGCGGTTGGTGAGGTTAGAGTTTAAGGGATTAGAAGTGGGTATTAGGTGAGGAGAAGGGCGTGCAAGAGCAATAGACACATTGACCTCAACCACACAAGGATCATCAAAGCTGATGACCCCCTTGAGAAATAACCAAGTGTAAAAGCAAGGTGTGGACAGAGTTTACAAAAGTAGAAGCAGTGAGGAGATGAGGGAGGCAACAAAAGCCTAAGGTAAAACTACATGATAGGCAACCAAAAGAGAAGAGCAAGATCGAAGAGCTGAAGATCATAAAAAGACAGCTACAACCAAAAGAGAAGAGCAAGACCGAAGAACTGAAGATCATAAAAAGACACCTACAACCAAAGAGGAGAATGGTTTTTATGCAAGATAATCAGCCCACATTTTACAAGTGAAGGCACCATGAAATAAATACCAACGATTAAGCAAACCATGCATTATGCTGAAAGTTATAACCAAAAAGCAAAGTTTGTGTCTCTCTTCAGAGGTCAACAAGACCAAACTCAAAGAGCAATTGCATCCAATGCACTCTCTCAAAGGCAAGCATATGCGTATGACTAGATGCATTATCTCCTAGTTACGATGCATTATTGAAATCCCCACAAAGGCATTTTACCCCCAAGGATATTACAGTATATCCCGCCAACAAATCAAAGCTCTATGATGAGAAGCTTGTGGAGCATAAACCAAAGCAAATTCAATTATTTTTCCTCATGTGAGGCATTGCACTACAATCCAACGACCATCCACCATTTAAAGCCAATACTAACTGAAGGGCATGCCTCATGAGAAGCACTACTCCAGGGGAGTTAACTTCCCCCATGAAGGTGTCATATCCAACGAAATGCCCCATTGTGCCTGCATAACCATGTTGGTTATGCTCCTACAAGGACACTATCCAACTGTTGCAAGCATGTGAATGCTAGGAGGCACAAATTGTGGTACAATTCTAGAACCCAAGAGGCACGTAATCATTTTTAAAGAGAATATGCAAGAGACTATCATATAAGCTTTTTGTAAGAAACTTTGCATTAGAAGAGCTACAACAAATGATTATGAGGCCATACATGTAGGCATTTGGAGTAAGATGGGGCCTAAAAGACATAACCCTCTTCTTCAAGACTTTTCTTGTTTTCTTTGACAAGTTCATTAGAACTTGAAGACAAGGCTCTACAAGCCTTGATTGATACCTATGGTTAATGGGATAGCCATTTGCACTCAAGAGTAGCAATGGTTGGCTAGACTATCACATGGTACACAGTTAGAGTATTTAGGTAGAGGGGAAAGGCAAAGTGGTTCATAAAATTAATGGGAATCCCTACAAGAAAGAAGCACAAAAAATGCAATAGAAACATTAAAGCAAATGAAGGCAATGTGCTGTAACAACCTCATCTCTAGCAAGTAATGCTAGATGGAAGTCCAATTATTTTGATTTTGTTTTGAGAGCCGGCTTTGCTATGTTAGGCTTGCACCCACCCACTAGACATCTCATGGAGAAATCTTTCCCCCCACCTTATTTATTCGGCGCCACCTCAAGTGTGGACCCTCTGGCAATCAATACACCTCAGAGAATGGAGAAGATATTAGGGCCCTGACGAACCAATTTCAAGAAGAAATTGGTTCATCAAGGCCCTAGTATCTTCCTTTGAGAGTGATAAAGAAGGTTGTACTAGTGATTATTAACAAAGCTTATAGAGAAGAAATCATAACCCAATCCTAGACTCTCCCATCCAAACTGCTCGTCTTGGAATAAGCTTGCCCTGATCATAAACCTCTGGAGCCATTGTCTGGGAGATCGAGATGTAGACCCCTCCGCTTCGTCCTACTGCAAGGGACCACACCTCTCCTTGGGAGGAGGTGGTGTCGCCGTCTAATGTTTGATGCTGAAGAGAACATATGCTCCTGAATCAAAAGGATGTCCACTACCCTCTACAGCTCCTGCCAAAGGATCGAGTACTGTAGTTGACTCCAAGCATGGTCATGGAGCCCGTTCACGTTCCAACTCACTACGGTCCAACTCATGAGGATGGGGATGCAGAAAACAAGGCTCTCCTGTGAGTGGGTTCTTGTTCCAAAAAGACTGCCTTATGTGACTTTACCGGTGGTTTGGGGGTGAGTAGTCCATGTCTGTGCATCAGCGTACTAGGGTGGACACCGGCTCAATACCAATCTTCCGTGCCCACTTCATCATGAAGTAGAGTTCCACCTCGAACAACTCTGCACACTTTTGGAGTGGCCAATAGTATGCTTAATCAACCTTTGCCTCAAGTGGCAATCTAATAACTCCTACCACCAAACCACACATCGGCTTCTCCTGTGTGAAGCATAGTTGAAAATTCACCTCGACACCATGGGCGTGCGTAAGGTCCAATCCATGTGGCCCTATCCACTCGTCCATCATGCGTGAAATTTGATCTCCCAATATAGCATCAGACACCAGTGGGGACCACTTCTCGAACCCTGTGGAGGCGAACTAGAATCTCCAAACTGGGTGTGTCTAGGAGCCCTCTACGCTAATCAAACCACTTTTTTGGGGCTACAAGATCATAAGCGTTACCTCCAGGGGTAGAGGGTAAGAGTATGGAATCTCTAGGTAATTCGAGGGTCCCAATCTCCAGAAGTCCCGCGGTAAGGGACACCTAGGCTAGAAATTAGGAGTTGCTGATCGGGAGGATGAGCCCCTTCCCTCTGGCTCCACCCCTTGAATGGAGAGAGGGGACATGATGCTGTGATGAGGAAGCAAAAGGGAGTGCTGTCTTACCCTTGTCCACTGGCAAGGGAGTCGAGGTAGGGGAGGGGGGGTGAGGTTGAAAAACCTACTAAGGAGGTGGAGGGTGGGGCGGAGGGGGAGGGGAGGCAGAGGGAGGGAGGCGGGTGCTGAGGATGACCATAGTAGGAGGGGCGAGGGGGGGGGAGGGGGCAAGGGGGGAGGGGGAGGGGGGCAGGAGGGAGTAGGGGCGACCATAGATCCCACTGTCGGACGAATGTCCACAGATGGCGACCACATTCAGGAGGTCACCATCTACAAAAGAGGCATCTTCCTCATCCAGATGAGCTCCCCTGCTATCGCCTTGGCACTTGAGGAGTCATCCTCCTTGGCTCACATTCAGTGTACCTCGTCCTTTAATACCATGGCTTTACAGTGGAGGACATGGACACGACACACCATGTTCCCCGTTTTTTGGTTACGCTCCACGTCCCGAGGCTCCTAAAGGAATATAGAGCCATCCTCCCCTCCATTGGTTGAGCATTGGCGCTGTGCTAGAGTCTTTTCCAGATTCAGTTGCATTAGTGGTACCATATGACAGGGTGCCCAGGATCAGATAGGTGGTTGAGAGCCTAGAGTCCCTCGCAAAGTTGATCCTCCTAGAGACCCTTAAAGGGGGTACACTTCGCCAGTGAGTGGAAATTTTTGGGTTACCAGGCCAGTGTCTTTTTTGCAGACAGATGGGTCACCTAGCTAGAGATTGCCCCGACGACCAAGGCCGAGCTCCTCCCCTCCCACCCCTGCAGAGCAAGCAGAGTCAGCAGGCCAGAGCCCACAGCCAACACCCCCCAGACAGGAGCAATAGGAGTCTCGGACCCCCTGGGTGACCATTTTAGAAGGGGACTAAACCCATGTTAAAAAGAAAAAGAAACCAAGCAAATAGGCTCAAAAAGCATGCAAGTAGAGGGCTAGATAGATAGATAGAGAGAGAGAGAGAGAGGCACATGAGCAAGAGCAGCAACAGTAGCCCATACGTGGAGACCCACCTCCCTAGCGACGACAGGGGCACTACGGTGATCCTCCCATGATGGAGATCCAACATCCACATTCACCCTTGTATCAGTAGCGAGCCCCAGGAGCTCCTGATGTTGCGATGGCAAAAGCTAGTGCCAAGCTCGCATGGATCCACTCTTGCACCTGTCTCCTTGTGGGTGTGAGGCCCACAATTTTGCCCATGGAGGGACTGAACTGCTTGTTGTACCTATTAATTGTTGGGTTGGAGAAAGAAGGACCTTAACGGCTATGGGATGCTACCATAGAGCCCATCTGGCTAGGCCAAAGGTCACCACCAAGATTTTCCTCGTCCGTACAAACACAAATGCTCCTGCTACAATAGAAGAAGAGGGAGAACCAGAAGGGAGGAGGAGAAGAGGGGGGGCAAGATAAGGCGGAGTGGATGAGGCAAGGAGGGGGGGGGTGAGAAGGCGGTGAGGAGGAGGTGGAGAAGGGAGGCGGGAGAGAAGCAAAAAGAGGTGGGGGGAAACAGAGGGAGGCAGAGGTAGAGATAGCAGTGGGGTGTAGATTGGGTAGTGGGAGGGGGGGCGGGAGGAGTAGCGATGACTGAGGGGGGAGTAGAGGAGGAGGCGAGGGTAGCGAAGGAGGCACAAATAGTAGAGGGCGGTAGCAAAGGCAAAGGCGGGGGTAGCAAGGGCAACGGAGGAGGCACGGGTGGAGGGAAGCAATGGCAGCGGAAGAAGCTAGGGAGGAGGGGCAGCGAAGGTGGGAGAGGAGGCGAGGGCGGGAGGAGATGGTAGGAGGGAGGCGGGGGGGTTGCGAGGAGGAAGAGCGGGTTGAGGGGGGCAATGGGAGTGGCCAGGCGGGCAGCGCCTGTAACACCCTTGAGAGAGAACTCCTTTGGTTTCTCTATTCTGCGGGGGATTCAACTACCTTCTTGGCCATTTCCTCGAGCTTCATGGTGGACAAGAATGCGGCTAGCCCTGCCACATCTCGAGGTTGGGTGATGGGTTCTCGGCCTTCCGACTGCGGTTCTTTGAAACCATAAAATGACATAGGGTCCTCCTCTGCAACTTGGTGCCATGTGGGTTCCTCTTCAAACATTTTGTGTCTTAAGAGTGACCGTCCCACCCATGTATCACCTGAGTTTTCCTCATCACCTTTTCTAGGGTGGGGGATGCCTTAGGGGGTCTATTTTGGTAGTTTGGGTGAATGGTATCTATGCCCTTGCTATTTCTCAAATTTCTATTGACACTCGCAGACCAGCAACAGTTGTGCCTCTGCTAGGTGTTGCTTTTGAATAGCAAGATCAGGGTACCTGTTATGACTTGTGTGCGACTGTACTCCTCTTGCACTGGCCTTTTCCTCAAGCTAAGGGTTGGTATGATCTAGTACCAACTGTGTGTGTCTCAAAGTTGTGGAAGTGGATACGGTGGCCATGTCCTCATGTCCTCACTGGATCCGCTCTAAATGATGACTTTATACAATCCCTTCCATAATTTAATCACACCCGTATGGACTTTGTCTTTAGATCAGGCTGAAGCCACTTTATCCCTCTGAGCCTGCTTTTTTAGTTCCTTGCTCTGCTAATAGCCCTAGCCTGGGCCCTAGTGATCACATTCAATGATATCGATGAGACTTTGCCCCTCTCGATACTCAGCAAGTTTATGTTGGGTCTTAGGATTTGGGATTGTTCTTGGGGCTTGCCTCATTGGATTGTCCTTGAACAGGTGATCCACCCCACAACCTGAGCATAATGGAGCATTTATGTTGGGAGTGGTCAATAGGGCAGGGGTTGGTCCTCCTTATAGGGGTAGCCCTTAGGAAGTGAGGTCCTTGACACTTAAAGAACGATATCAATTAGTTGACTAAGGTCTTGTAGGGACACTCATTGGCTCAGTGTGGACCTTGACATGTGTAGCATTGTATGGCGAGTTTTTGTGTGCGGGTGTTCATGTCCCAAGCTCTTTGAGGTGCAAGAGCCATTTGGTACACTGGGATGTACTATTCATCTTGCAAGATGTAATAACTTATTTAGTTGGATTGGTATAAAGAACCTTCGTATGGCATGGGGTCACTTGCCGATAGGGCATAGTCGAGCTGATTCCTCAATAATCACCTGGTTCATGGGGTGATTCGAGGTGGTGGGGGTTGAGGGCCTAAGACAAATGCTGGCAAGGGGAGGTTTTTGAGTTGTACACTACCCTTGGTAAATAGAAGGGGCTCCTTGTATTGCTAATTGGTCCTAATTAAATTGGTTAGGTGGGACAGGCAATGTTAGGGGCTGCCTCTGTTGGTACATCGACTAAGGTTTAACCTTGGGGTACTGACATTGTGAGGTCTCATGATTCCCCCACCTAGCACAGTGAGCACAGCACAGTGTCGGCCTAGCCCTAAGGCATGGGCAATCATTCATAGGGTGGTTGCTCATGCATAGTCCGCACCACACATTATCTCTCCTAGGGAACAGGTGGGGACCGAGCCCTCCCTTGCCAATCCCCCCTTGAATTGTTGGGCCACTCGATTAAAAAGATCGGTAAATTTTGACACCTCCAATTTGCTCCTACCTAGCTTTCACTCACGTTCCTCTACTTTTTCAGGTCTTTCTCTACACAAAACACCACAACCAAACTTCTTGCCAATGGGAAGTAATGAAAGAAGCATGTGCAAGCAAATGCATACCTCTATCTCCTAGGCAACGGTGCCAAATATGTGTAATTTTACGATGACTCCACATGTTGAGGGGATCTTGGAGGAATGCCGAGGGAGCAATGCAAGCACATGTGATCCAAGAGTGTCACATTGACGCATCAATGTGAATCCTCAAGAGAAGAAAAGGGAGAAGGTGGATGGGAAGAGGGATGAGAGAAAGGGAAGGGAGAGGTGAGCGGAGAGGGAATGCATAAAGTAAGAAGGGCGAAGGCAGTGAAAGGCATTCATAAAGGCAAGAGAAAGAGAAACACATACACACTTCTTGGAAGAGGAGATATTCTATTTCTCAAACTTGCATACATACAATTAAAGTCCAAAAGTCAAACTTAGGGCCAACCCTATGTCTCCTCACCACTCCACTCTCCCTATTTCTCCAGTTACAAGCACTTGGACCACATTCCAAGGTGGACTTCCATTCTCATCCTATCCCTTTCTCCACTCTATCTCCTAGGTTAACACACCTTCGCCTTGGAAAATTGGTGATAAAACAACATAAAAAGGGCCTTTTGGTAACTCAAAACAATCATAGATAGAGTTTAGAGTCCTCTTCAATTATTAGAATGGCAAATATAGAGTTGTCGGTGTAGGCCCAAGTGCATTAAACCACAATGATATATGACTTCCTCAAAAAATTGCAATGGAAGAGATAGGGCCTTCAGATAAATTGAGAAAACTCTTGGCAGCAACCGTTGAAGAATATACCAAAGGAAGGCCTAGAAATAAATTGAAAAAGAAAAGCCCGCTGTAGAGATAGATTTGGCTTATGAGCACAATGCGTTGGAGTAGTATATAAAAAAATATGGAGCCAATAACGCCTCCAAGTAGCCTATGCGTCCTTTGGCATAGTAAAAGAAAAAAACATAGCTTGCTAGTCACCTTCATTACAAGAGCATCCATTAGAATAATGATGCTATGATGGAGTTGCCAACCAAAATGTCTGAACTGAGAGTTACAGCCCAACTAAGCGACTCAACTCAACGTCAGAGAGAAGGAAGGAGAAGACCACACAAGAAAAGAGAGCCAATGCATAAAGTGGCATCGACTATCATCCTTACAACATAAGAATCCTTGTGAGTTACCAAGTCCTCCATAACCGTATCCAAATCCTGCCCAAAATACCATGCTCCAATCACATTGATGTTCAAATCTCAACAGAAGGTACTCATCCTCGCACAAGTGGCCTTTGGTCTTTGGTAATACTTTCGAACGAGGATCAAGCCCCCATCTTTAATAGTTAGAATATGGTATGATTTATTGTTGCATGCAACCTATGGTCTATTGATAAAACATTTAAAATTTGTATAAGTGAAGCCAAAAAATATAAAAGCTCAAATTGATATCCCATAAATATATGAATCGGCTTTGTTAAAATCCCCATGGTAGTGTATAACAATCAAGAAATGATTGTTTAACTAAACTATGGCTTATATTGAGTACTGCTTTGAAAACTACAAGATACTTTTGTGTATTTTCTTGTTATACAGTCGTTTAACATCTAAGGACGGTGACAAGAAGGTTCCCAAAGAGGATGTTGCATAGTAAATATACTTGGAAACCTGTAAGGCCACATATGTATACCACACTTATTTAATTTGGTTTTTTGCTATAAGGTTGTATTGTAATGCCACATACGTAAGACACTTATCTAATTTGTCTTTTTGCAAAGCTTTTCCCATGTTAACTAATAGCTCACTCTCAATTATGGAAAGGCCACTTATACCTACTAAGAAGATGTATTAAAACGATGTAATGTGTTATAAAGGCAAGTAATAACTCTTCTATACATAAAGAGGATGGGTACAAGGCGACAAAATGGTCTTTATTGTATTGTAAGACAAAGACACTTCATAACTCTTGCATACATAAACCTAGATTGAAATGCATTTAATCATCCCAAGGCACTAAGCAAGGTTTTACGAATATGTGTCAATCTTGATGATAAACATATTAAACATTTAAGGTTTTGATTTTTGTGTTGGATATTTGAACCTTTTGAAAATGGTAGGTATTTATAGGTTTGAGAATTATATACGAGAGCATCTTCTGTGTTTGATGCAACAATCATAACCATATAACTCAACCCTTTAACACATCAGAAAGGAATAAACTAGAAGGTAAAGCTCGAGTCACTTTGGGACTACAAACAATCAAAACTTCATAGCACTTTTGTTTGCTAGAACTATCCGATGCTTTTTAAGGAATAAAATCACTTGATGTATAAATTTACAATGATAAGACTACAAAACAAAAAACCTATTATGCTTTGAAGATAAATTGTTAATCATATTGTGTGTCTTAGGGTGATTGGGTTTCATTGAGAGGACTCCACTACTCATTGGGGGGGGGGATCATTGAATAATAAGAATTCAATGCAATGAAATACAATGTATTTCAATAGAACAAGACGTCCATAAAGGTGATATTGGATAGTCGAGGAGTAAAATATTCCACTACATTCATTCTGGGTTAATTTTAGTCCCTTGTTTAAAATTCTATGTCTTTACTTTAAATATTCCTTTGGACACACTTTCATAAGAATGTCTATGTATTCCTTTGGTTGGCATAGTTATTTTGGTTTTCCTTCCCCCTACAATGAAATATACATGGCCTTTTCTAAAGCAAGGGTGAAGTTAAGGGTGTTTATACACCGATGCCCGACCATGTCCAAGAAGGGGGCGTTAGCTTATGTGGCTGCCAATTGGCAAGGTGTGATTTGCCCTGTAAAAAGGGGGGTGCCCATGAGCATGGACAATAGGTATGTGCCGCCCATCGCCTGCGCATAGGTGAAATCCATTAATAGCAAGATTCAAACCCTTGTGAGCCAATCATAAGTCACATAGTGTGAAGCATGTAGACATCTTCAAGCTCTTGCAATAAGTGAGGGCATTATAGTTCTTCTATTGTCTGCTTGGTGTGTAACGGTATTCGTTTGGTGTGTAATGGCACACTGCCCATGGGTTTTTGGCTCAGGAGGGAACGGGTGGGGTGGTCTGTAAGCGCCCTAATAAGAGAACCATTGAGCTAAGAATGGTGTGGATGGACAAGAGGTGAGCCATTGCACGAGCGAGGTATCTTGAGTGTACTAGGCGATTTGTTTTTTCGTGTCTAAGGGGAGGGATTGGTGAGGCGAGGCTTCTAGGAAAGGAATGGTGAGGCTTTGGTTCAAAATTAAAGAAGGGGGCAGAAAGAAAGGAAGGGCTTTTGAAAAGAGTGACAACAACAAAAAGGGAAGAGAGACGATCCTGTCAATCATTTCTTTTTGAGTTCGTGCGTTGGAGCACATTTTTGCCAGAACTTCAAAAGAATCGCGCACTTCTCTCGAGATCGATCGATCGATCGATCCATCGATCCATTCTCATCTCCATCTCCATCTCCTTCTCCGTCGTAATACCTCTGCCTTTCTTCTTCATCTCCTTCCAATTTCGCTTTCTCAGCTCACCTCAAGCCCTAGTCCACCATCCCGGAGCAGCAGCAGGAGAAAATTGGACGCTTTCTCCTTGATGGCCGATTTTTCTCTCCATCCTTGATGGGAGATTTTCCCTTGAGATCATGCTGCCTCTCGTAGGCTCAATATGGACGACGATGAAGCCACCACCTCCAGTTCTGCGCATGCATCGGACGAGCTTCAGCAGCAGCAGAAACGGCAGCAACAGAATTCTCCTTCTACTCCTTCCGTTGTCCCTCCTCCCCCCCCTTCCCCTCTTCCTCCTCCCTCTTCACCTCCCCCTTCCCAACCTTCGCAGCCGGCCGAGAATGCCAGTAATAATCGGCAACCATCTGAGCAGTACCAGCATTACCATCTAGCTCCACCCAGATCGTCCATGGGACCTAAACCTGCCCCCGATTACTCGGTCATTTCCTCACTTGCAGATACCGAAGAAGATCATCCCGGGCCGCGTTGTGCTCACACGCTGACGGCAGTGCTAGGTGTGGGGGACGAGAACTCACCAGGCTATATCGGTCCACGGATTATACTGTTCGGGGGTACCACTGCGATTGAGGATGCTTCCCAAGCAGCTGGTCCACAGTCCGTTAACGCAGGCGCCGGCATCAGTACGTATTTCTTCCTGTCTGACAAGTAGAATAGTGAATGTGACTCGGCGTAAGGTTTCTATTGATAGCTTTTCCCGATGAGAGCAAATTAAGGACACCGCTCTCGATTTTGTTGTTTTTGATTTTCAGGGTTGGCCGGGGTCACCAACGATGTGCATTGCTATGATGTTCTCTCCAACAAATGGACGAGGTAGAGTACACTGTAAAAGTGAAGCTTCACGATGAATGCAATTGGCAATGCCCAAAGATGTTGCGTGTGTTATGTCTAGCAGAGTCCATGCGAAATAAAACTTCACTTGCTCAGATTTTTTGTGTGCATTTGAAGCATTTCTTGAGAAATTACATTCCAGAATAGCAAACAGATGCTTGCCGGATTTATAATTTGAGCTAGTTATTTGTGTATTTACAGCAGAGCTTGTTTTAAGTTGAGTTTTGTGGACAATTGACTTGAGTAAAAACCTGAAATAGCATGCAAAGCGAAACAAGTCTTTCTTCTTCATTGCATGTTGCCATTAACACATCCACTACAATCTAAGGCCCATTATGAACCCCATTCAAACAAGAGACAATGTCATTGAATGAGTTCAAGAGTACCTATAGAGAAAGCTTATGTACTTGGATGCTAATCCCAAGATTATTGGACGCAATCCAGCAGGGTTAGGGGCCTGGGGATTAAGGAAAGCATGCTAACGCAGGACTAGAGGGATTGAGCACTAGCAAAGGGTATATTTAGCCAAGACGCTGTCCAGAAAGCGCGATGCTCTTCCATATAAGAGTGGCCAAGGCTATTGTGTTGTATTCAGTGTGCACACACCACTGCATGGGCTGGTTTGGATCTCGAGCCTAGACTCCTACCTTCTACATGGTGGATCACAAGATACTATGCTGAAGGTTCCTTATGGTGTGGGACGCTAGAGCTTTGGGCATAGCCTTGTGGGGCCCATGTGCTCAGGGGTGGCTGGGAGGTGAGTCTCCTAATCTTTATTTTGTTTTGCTGATTATGTTTTGACTTTGGTTAGGGTTAGATCCTAGTGGGGATGCATCAGTTTGAATTAGAGCAGCCCTCAACACAGTGAAGTGTATACAGTTCGAATGATGCCAGGTATATGTTGTGGTAGTCAATGCGTTTCTGCAAATTGATGAAGTGTTTTAAGGTTTGCAAATTGATGAAGCACGATGTAGGTAACAGCATGCAGTACGATTTGGTGTTAGAACCTTAAAGGAGTGTGAGACCGCTGGGGGGGGGGGGGGGACACAAACTAAGTGCAAAGAAATTCAATCAGATTTAAGGGTGCGAGTTGCTTGAGAATCTAGGGTGTACTGGTGTAGTCAGTTCGTTGGCATAGGGGGCAGTGAACTGATAGAAATCAGCTTGCAGCTCCTCAAATAGTAATTAGAAGGCTTAGGGTAGGTGTCTTGCTGCAAAATTGACTGGTTGCTGAAGCTAGAACCTGACTGGATCACTTGCAGGATCCTCTCCGTGTTTCTACCCTCACATCCCTCTCTTACTCTCTTACCTATGGCTGAGGAAACTTGCATGTGTGAGGAGGCAACAAGCTACGCGCCTCCTCTTGAAGGCCCTCAACGAGGGAGATTTTGAAGCATAAAACCTTGTGACAAAGGAGCAGCATGCAGAAATTGAAGGATGATTTCGACACTCAGATGAAGGACTTCAAGGATTTGGTTACAGTCCAAACATAGATGATGGTGTTGTTACTAGCCAGTCATGGGCTTGGTAGAGGGAACTGGTGGGAGTATACCCATTGTGCCCTCCGTCACACCTGGGGCCTTCACAGATGAGAAGGAGCACACTACGGAATGCATAGATGCATGGTTGAACTAGTGGCAGGTACACTTTTCTTTCCATCCCTTTTCCGATGCTTTGAAAATCCAAAGGGTGCAAGGGATGTTCAAAGGCAAGGTGTTATAACCACGTGATACCTATCTGCTGAGGTTTAGGGATTTTTAGGGGCTTAGGGACCTCTAATCCAAGCCTCTTATATGGATCCTACCACCTTATCTGGAGTTTTCATAAATAGATTGGCAAAAGAAGACGAACTACAGGTGAAGAACAACCAAAGCAAAAACCTGGAGGATACAATTATATTAATTAATATGCTCCACCTATCACTTCTCCCATGGTCCTTGGGCCATGTCTTACTAAATGTAGGCATAGGACCGCCGAGGTGAGGCGAGTACAAAGTGCACGAAGAAGGCCGAACAAACCTTTCAGTACGTAAAGGAAGGCGGTTGCTTCCTTTGCTGACAATTGGGGCATATGTAGATGCAGTGTCCAAAGTTAAAGGGCAAGGCACTTTGGCCGAAGTTAAAAGGCAACACTATCTCTTCCGTTTATACCACGGTCTTATGTTGAAGTCCTTGCAAGAAGGATTGTAACTTTAATATGAATGTGCTCAATCCCAATGATCTTGTATGTATATACGGGTCGATCATGGGTAGGATAGTGCACATCTTAGTTGACTTTGGAAGTTCTCATAATTGCTTGAATGCTAAACTTTTGCGAAATTTGGGGGTTCCAACGCAGGCGAGTAGCCATGTCTATGAGGTGGACAGGGCAGCAAGAAAGCAAATATGGGTTCGATGTGCAACACATTCCCCTCACTATCCAGAATTAATTGGAAGATCTAGACCTCATGCTCATGAATTTAGGATAGAGTGGATGTAATTCTAGGAAACGAATGGTTGGATAAGCTAAATGTCGAGATTGTCTTGTAGAGTCACAGGTTAACTTCTGTCCAAAGGGCAGTACCCTATGTAATTGCAGGTTGATTTAGTCCTTAAAGGGTATTTTTTTTCCTATGATCTTCTATATAACAGTTATGCTGAACACATATCATGTAAGATTTTCAAGTTTGCAACCTCATAAATTGCAAGTAACAACTATGCATTATGCATAATGCTAGTGCTATATATTATTGCATGATTATATCCATCTAGTTAGTATTAGCCTATAGGTATTAAGCATTGATTTTATATATATATATATATATATATATATATATATATAACTTACCCTTCTGCTGAAAGGAATGTTTTAAATGTGTTTCTTTGAGAAGGGCAATTTTTAAAAGTTAACCTTCTATATAGATGGTTTTAATATTGCCATCAATTCTTTCGAAGTACCAATACCCTTAACAAGCATGTCACAACTTGCCAAAATAACCCTTGCAAGGAACCCAGGTCCTTGAAAGTCAATGGCCGCTATCTCTCTCCAGCTATAAGGGTCGTCACCAACCTATTGCAGCCCTTTCACAATTTTATGAGCATGACAATGGCCAATTGATTATCGTCCACCTTTTAGCTGACCCTTCCAACACTTTTTATCTTGGCCAGATGTTCACTTGCTCGCTCACCTTCCTCCATCTTAGCGTTTCTCATGCAAGTCACACAAAATTGTTGAGGCCTCAAATGCAGACACTGCCAATTGAATATGTAGAAGCATTGAACCTGAGGTTGTTAGTGCCTCAGCATTTCTGAGCACCTACTCTTTGATCGCATGTGCAGCTTCAGCTTTGATAAAATTGCTTGTCACATCCAGGTTGTTTCTCCAAGACAATCTCGACAATGGTTGCATACGGAGGTTGGAGGCTTGATCACCAATGCATACACCTCTTGGCAGATCTCACCTTCTATAGATCTCTTGCTCTTTAGTTCTCACTTCCCCGATTTGATACCAGGTTTGGTACCAGTCTAGATATGTGCCACTCTTGACCTTAAATAGCACGCTAGAACCCAGAGGTGATTTGCTAACTGAGAGCCTAAGCCTATGCAGCCGAATAATGTAAACCAAAGGAAGAACTTTGAACCAAATGGGTTACTCTGCTAGATTCAGCTTCAGTAGACACGTTTGCACAAGAAACTCTTTCAAGGACATTCAGATCTGAGCTAGTAACAGCAGTACAGGACAGAAAGATAACTTGATGTATATTGTACCAAGGTCAATTCATTCACAGTACCTCATACAAGTTCTCAATACCTGCAGCAGACACACCTCTTTATGAAGCCCTATTATAACTCTCAAATCTGCCAATCACTTTGTGCAGGCTGTGTGCTCCTTTGAGGTGGCCTCAGTGACTGAACTGGAAAAGCCCCAAGCGGGCTCTATTATAGGAGAAAAGGGCTTCTCAGTCTGTCCTACCAGCCCTAATTTTAGGCCGACCTGCACCAGACTTATACCGACTTCCACATGGCACTACAGGTCCTCACAGAATCCCCGGACCTACTGAATATAGCTGACCAGCAGGTTGCTGACTGACCTGAGGCTGGGAGCTACAATTCACCCGACCCTTGCCACCATTTGTGCCCTTATGCTGGGCCTCTCTCTGCCCACACATGGACCGTCTACTCATCTACTCTTCCATCTGCTGGCTCGTGTACCTGGGTTGATGTTCTCTTCATCAGACGCACCTCTGACTGCAGATCTTTCGGCCTCTTATGATGCAAGAGTTGCTGTGTTGCAGCTTATCTACTGCTCTTTTTGTTGCAGCCCTTGCTGCAGACATGGCAGCCCTACTTGTGGGTATTGTCAATCCCACGTGCTGCCCGTGTTCAGGTCCACATGGCAGTCCATGTGTTGGGCCTTAACCATGTTGATTTGCCCATGTGGCATACATATCTCTTGCCCATATGGCAGTGTCTCGTTCCCCCAAATCCTACACAGGTGTCATGTCCCTTTGCTCTCTTCATATACAAGTGGGATAATGAACCCTATATTTTAACAAGAATGTCTTATTAAGCTGTCAATGTAAGAGAGAGGCTGCTATAATATGTGAAGGTACTGCTGCATTTTTGTTGATTTGCCAGGTACCATAACGAGCCAAGTCTGCTGATTGGGTCATAAATTGTTGCCTTTTCCTATAATCTAGACTGCTTTTGGCTCATGGGGAATATACACCGACAGATCTTGTAATCGGATAAGCTTCTAATTTTTCTAAATGCGGCTTTTTCCATGAGCCTGCATCATAATAATTTATATGCCTAGTGTAAAAATACACATGCCTGGGTCCTAAACTGCATGATTACATGCATTAATGGCCCTGGAACATAGAATAAATTTATGGTGGCCTCAAGAGTGAACCTAGGGCCCTGTTCCCAATTCCAATAAGCATTCATATTTATAATTTAACATCTTGCAGCATCATATTGGCAGCACATAAGATGGCAACGGCTTCTCTAAAATGATTTGACGTGCAATAGGGCAGAAATTGAGCTTTGCCCCTTCTGCACAAAGTACAAAAGCTAAACATTTGGAAACATCCCAAATAATAAGAACGCATTTCATTGCAACTATGAGCTGCCTCCTCTAATATCTCCTTTATGTGACTTACATGGAAAATCAGATGTAGGAGCTCATAAGGTGCGGTATTGATTACAGGAATAACCTTGAAAGGTCCACAATAACTAGCTAATAGCTTATGAGCTTCAAATAGTTTGTAAAGCTCCAAAATCTCTTGGGATTCTGAGATAAACAAAATGCCCTCTTTAAAAACTTGAGCGAGCATCTGATTTGCATAAAGCTGAGCTCTATCCTGAGCTGTGCAAAGGTTTTTCCTCGAAATGACTCATGAGTTGAGGATCACAATCACTGACAGTTAAGCCTAAAAATAATGCTAGTTGTATGCAATAAAGATTCCCAAAATAAGGGACATGACTATCCCATTGCTCAAATTAAGACCTACTGCGACCATCATGATATGGAGTATTAGGAATAAATTCATCATTGATGGATGATTCTCTAGAATTGACTTTGTTAAGGCAATTAGATGCACCATGTTAAAGAGCAAACAATTTCTCCACAAACACTTGTGATAGCTGTGGAGCAAAAATTGTCGTCTTGATTGGAATACACTTTGGCCATTTTGATCAGTCTGTCAATGACGACGCATATGGCGTCATGTCCATGTTTAGTTTGCAGCTATACAACAACTAAGTCCATGGAAACCCATTTCGTATTTGAGATTTACCATAGATGTATCAAACCACCTTGTGTCAAGTGTTCGCTTTATTGGCTTGGCATTGCTAACACTTTCGTACATAACGTTCGACGTCGGTTCACACCTTGGCTAACTTAACCAAAGCCAACGTTCGTTGTGTCTGGCACAAGGGGTGTCATGACACTCAAAGAGGACTTGTTTTTTGGGTGTCCTGGACGTCTGATGTCTGGTACGTAGACCTTATGCCTTCGGAACAAGGGACCATTCTAAATGGTATAGTGATCTCGAATTTCAGCTGGCTTTATTAACGGGGTTAGGTCCAAGCATTGGATCCTTCAAATGGGCTAAGCTAGAATACCCAGTGTATGGGTGCCCTTAGGATAACGACACCCCTAGGTGAGTATATATATCTAGAATCATAGATCATCAATACTACACCAAAACATCATGATCAAAGGAAGTAGCTACCAAAAACATGAAAGGCAAAACATCATAAAGAAAAGGCTGCCACAGCTTGGAAATAAAGTTTGAAATGCATGACAATTCACAACCGATGAGGCTCAGCCCTCAAGCTGCATCTTTATCCTCATCCTCTTGCTCATCCTCATCCTCATCCTCATTTGCATCAATGCCCGCACCATCCTCCTCCTCCTGCTCCTCCTCCTCATCACTATCATCCTCATGTGCCTCGCCATGGGACTCCAAAAGACTAGAGCTTCTTGAAGCTGCAGCAACATCCATCCTGTGTGTAAGTGTAACAATAGGAGCTGCAATTTCTTCTCCCTCCGTATCCGCTTGCAAAGCGAGCAGCCTCTCATCATCCTTCTCCTTGTAGATCATATCCAGGGTCACTTCTATCTTCTCAAATCCCCTTGCCTTGATTTTGGAGATGAGATGCAAATTAGTATGGATGTAAACTAATTTCTCGGTAATCTTTGGAAGCAACCAACTCCTTCTTTTAGTATGGATATGAGAGAATGTGCTCCAATTCCTCTCACTAGGAGAAGCACATGTGTCACCATAATGTAAATATCCTAAGTCAAAGTACAGTTGACCATTTATTTGATCATAATTAAAGAGTTTTATATGTGTTAATTATGGTCAAAGAGTTCTTTTAATGGTCAAAGAATTGACTACGGTCAAAGATACTTGACTCTGGTCAAGTAAACCTGACCTCGGTCGAGGAGACTTAGTTTATTACCAAGAGGGTTAACTACGGTTAACCAGAGAACTACAAAGTTGACTACGGTCAAAGAGTGTTGACTTTGGTCAATGAGAAGAGAGTGTTGACTTTGGTCAACGAGACGTGGCATGCGCCAAGAGGGTTAACCACGGTTAACCAAGATGTGCCAACTTCGGTTGGAGAGTTGTGCCAACTTCGGTTGGAGAGTTGTGCCAACTTCGGTTGGAGAGACTTGGCTATAATTAAGGCGCCTCGACCCTTGGTCAAAGCTCCTTAATTATGATCAAGAGTGTTGACTTCGGTCAACCAGAGAATAAATATATATTTTTATATTTGTTATGTGTGCACATGTGTTCAGTGGGGACGCCCAATATATATTTTTATATTTGTTATGTGTGCACATGTGTTCAGTGGGGACGCCCACCGTGACTAGAACTAGTCCACAATGTGTTGTTTGCATGCAAAGCGCTAACAATTAATGGGTGCCATGGTGGTGCACTTTAATTAATTGTTGCAGGTACTAGGAAGAGTTATTTTCCTAAGCGCTTCAGGAGCCTAATCAGAGTCTAGGAGGCGGTTCGCGTGACCAAGTGCTTCGAAGGCTCCAGAGTTGCCCTTAGTGGGATGTAATTAGGAAAGTAATGTAGAAATTGACAAGTGGCTTGTTGCTAAGAAAGGGAGCTTGAGAGCTCATGTAATGATTCATTCATTCACGTTTTGGACTTTATGTATCAGGCAGCTCTACGCTGAACTCTTGTAACAGATTCTCTCTTCAAGAAATAAAATACCTTCGGGGGGGTCTAGCCCGACATGTTGTCTTGGGCCCTAGCTGTGTGTAGAGAGAGAGAGAGAGAGAGAGAGAGAGCTCTTATGAGAGTGTTTCTATAGATAATTACGAGCGTGAGGATCCACGAGAGAGCTAGCGATTACATTGGTATCAGAGCATGGCTTCACAGTTTTATGAAGCTGTGACGATCAAGTAGGTTCGGGAAAATCTGTGGAAAAATCCAAGTGGCCAACGTAGGACACCTCTGACGAGAGTTTCTATTGGTAGAGAGGCCGCAAAAGTTCCAGCAGTTGGAACTCTTCCAGGCGTGAACTGAGGAGAAGCGATAGCAGGAGACGTGAACGTAAATTAGTTGGGCCAGTATTCCGTCACGCTCCCCGTGTGGTGACGACGCCTTCAAGCGTAGTGATGCCTTCACGCGCAGGTTCGTGTTTGATGGAGGTTCTTACGTGACGCGAGATGCCCGACGCTGATTAACAGCCAAGGTCTAGAACCTTAGGCTGATGTGGCAGCCAGCGTGGCAGCCAAGGTGATGTGGCAGGCAGCACCAGCTGACGTGGCGCACACGTGGCAGAGGCAGTCTTGCCAAGTCAGCAGACACGTGGCACACAGGTGACATGGCGGCCACACGTGCGAGCTGACGTGGCAGCCAGCTCAGGTGCTGACGTGGCAGTGCACAGAAAATTACTGATGTGTCATATGGACACGTGTCAGATGACGTGGCAGCCAGTCCCACAGATGACGTAACAGGACATGTGGTAGCTGACCTGGACTGCCAGCTAGACAGGTGGCTGAGGTGGCAGACCTGAGGTTAAGCTAACCCCAACAGAGTTAGTTTAACTCTGGTTTAGTTAGTCTGGCCTGACTTGACTCAACCAGTCTAGTCTGGTCACTGTAACTAGACTGTGACCAGTGCAGTTAGTCTAGTTGCAGACTAACCAGACTAGAGCCAGTTAGTCTAGTTAGAGTAACCAGCACTCCATCTGGTTACTGTTACCCCCCCCCCCCCAAAAAAAAAAGACAGTTGCAGAGACTGTTTCTGCTAGCAGATTTCACCTACCTGTCAGACTTTTACTGTCAGAAAAGCAGTAGAAAATCAGAGAAATCAGAGATTTGCAGAAAAAGAGTATGCATGCCTTTGAGCAGTGAAAAGAGGGAAAAACAGATGCTTTTTGAGGTCATTTGCAGTAGCCAGAAAAGAGGCACACAGCTTTAAGTTTGTGCCTTGAACTGACAGCCAGTACTGGCATAGATTGTGAATGCAAGACACCTCTTGTTGAGGTAAATTTTCTCTTTGAAAAGCGAAGGCAGCGTGCATCAGTTGCATACATAGTGTGTGTGTGAGAAACTTGCAGATCTTAGACGAGTTGTAAGAAAATGGCTCAATCACCTATCCAGTGGGATTCACAAGATAGGGATGCGCATCCAAAACAGAGAAGTGTGCAACAAACTCAGCAAGAATTTGAGCAGATGGTACGCACTCGTATACAAGAGATGGAAAATCTCAGAAAGGATCCAAGGGCTCAGCATTTGTTTCAAACAGAAGCTATGCCTAATGTAGCATATGACGTGCCAATGCCAGAGGCACACTCTCGTGTACAGCTAGAGAAAGAGAGATCTCATAGGGGACGGTCTCATAGTAGGAAGAGATCGAGGCATCATCACCGATCTCCTAGTCCATCACTGTCTACCTCGAGTTCGACTTCTGTATCTTCTTCTTTATCAGATAAACCATCAAGGAAAAGAAGGAAACACAAGAAGTCTCGTAAGAGAAAGTCTTCCAAAGAGACCAAGGAATTCAAAGAGGGAGGTAAATCTGTCAAGTTTATGACCTACAATGGACAGTATGGTCATACAGATAAAGCATTGCAGTTCATCAGGCAATTTGATGCTGCATTCGGTACAGAAAAGTTTTCAGAATCCTCCAAGTTAAGAATGGTCAGTTTGCACTTGACAGCGACAGCTAGTGCATGGTGGAGTGCACAGACCACAGATGGGTCAGCCCCAAAGAAGTGAAAGGACTTCAAGAAAGCCTTCTACCAGCATTTTATGCCTAAACAGTTTAGAGACCATGTTCTTCAAGATTGGGACAGTTTGCATATGGATGCAGGAGATACAGTGGATGTGTACAACCAAAAGTTTTGGGATGCTTATTTGCAGGTTGCACCTTTCAAAAAGATCTCCCAAGGAACCCAAATGAGAAAGTACAGAGCAGGTCTCAGTCCAAGAATCCAGGCAGTAGTGAATGCTTTGGGGGCAAAGAACATTCAAGATCGTATGCATTCAGCTTCAGTAGCTAGTCTTGTGCCGTTACAAGATCCATCTACAGTATTATCCTTGCATGCAGGACGTGCTGAAAGAAAGAAAACTGATTTTTCAAAATCAGAAAAGAAAGAGTACCCCAAGGTTGAAAAGAAAGGGTTTCAGCCTTAGAAGCCGAGGGGTACTCAGTTTTCAAAGTCATATAAAGGAAAATCTCCATTCACCCCTGAACAGATAGCTGAATTCCGTAGAGATGGAAAATGCTTCAAGTGCGGCAAAGAAGGGCATGTGGCTGCCCAGTGTCCAGAAAAGCCTTCAACTTTGAAGGGAAAAGAGGCAGAGAAGCCACGAGGACCGCAAAAGCCAATGGCAGGAGGAATTCCTGACATACTGGGTCATGTTTCAAACCCAGAAGAACGAGAATTGCTGCTATCATGGGGCAAAGTCAGAGACCAGCAAGCGCTAATTTTATTTGATCCAGGGGCTACTGATAATTTCATATCAGAGGACCTAGCCCTGAGGCTGGGAATAAAGATGGAGGAGTTGGGTAGGGCTTTGGATGCGATCATATGTTTTGTGGGAATCCTGTGCCAGTCACTCCCTTGATAGGGAAGCTCTGTCTTCATGTACAGAGTTATGTGGATCATGAAGACTTCTTCATTTCTCCACTGAAACATCATGATGTAGTCTTGGGAATGCCTTGGTTTCATCGCAAGGCAATGAAGTTGACTCTTCTTGAAAGAGTGCTGGAGTTTGTGCATAGGGGGAAATACCAGTGTTTAGTTGTCAGGAATAAAGGAGAGACTATCCCCATTGTATCTGATGTTACATGTGGTAAAGCAATAAAGTATGCAATTTCCGCGTACAAGGTTTTTGTAAAAGAAAAAGAGAATGATATGCATGCTGAAATGAATGATGCAGACAAAGATAAGTTTCAATTTCTTGTAAACTTTAAAGATTGCTTTTCCGATGCTTTGCCAGGGGAGTTACCCCCAGAGAGACCAGAAGATCATCAGATAGAGTTAATGCTTGGTAGTGAGCCACCAAACAGACCACCTTATAGAGTCAGTGCGACTCAGAGAGAGGAGATTATGGCTCAGGTACAGGACTTGCTGTCCAAAGGGTTGATTCAACCCAGCTCGTCTCCTTTTTGTTCCCTTGTACTGCTAGTACAAAAGAAAGATGGCTCATTCCGTATGTGCGTCGATTACTGTGCACTGAACAAAATGACCATCAAGAATAGATTCCCTATTCCGCGCATTGATGATGTGCTGGATCAGTTAAATGGAGCTTCAGTTTTCAGCAGGATAGACTTAAAGAGTGGCTATCACCAAGTGAGGATACAACCTCAGGATGTGCACAAGACAGCGTTCCGCACTACTTTTGGATTGTATGAATACTAGTGATGCCTTTTGGGTTTACAAATGCTCCAGCCACATTCAATAGAATGATCGATCACATCTTCCGAAAGTACATGCATTTCACGGGTACTTTCTTTGATGATATCCTAGTCTTTTCAAAGACAGAAGAAGAGCACAAGGAACATCTTGCTATAGTGTTTTAAGAGCTGAGAAATCATCAGCTCTATGCAAACAACAAGAAAAGTGAATTCTTCTTGGAAGAAATCCATTATCTGGGGCATATAATATCCAAGAATGGGATACAGATGGATCCAGCAAAGATCCGTGCCATTCAAGAATGGCCAGAGCTGAAAACTGTGCATGAAGTTCGAAGTTTCCTAGGCCTGTGTTCTTACTACAGAAGGTTTATCAGGCATTTTGCTGATATCGCAGCTCCATTACATGACCTTACTAAGAAAAATGCAGCCTTCACCTGGGGAATATCACAGAAAAAAGCATTCAATACACTCAAGGAGAAGTTGACTACAGAGCCTATTCTTGTAGTCCCGGATCTTTATCAACCTTTTGATGTTGATTGCGATGCTTGTGGAGAGTGTGTTGGGGCTGCATTACATCAGAATGGACATGTAGTAGCCTACGAGAGCCGAAGATTGCATGATGCAGAAAGATATCTGGGAATCTATGAGAGTTATTGGCTGTAATTCGTGCCATCCATATGTGGAAGCACTATCTTTTGGGTGCAGATTTTACTGTTAAAACAGATCACCAAAGTCTGAGATACTTTTTGACTCAGACCAAGCTTTCCGAGAAGCATATGAAATGGGCAGACATGCTGTCAATGTATCATTTTCAGATTGTCCATACCCCAGGAATTTTGAACAGAGTGGCAGATGCCTTGTCCCGAAGACCCCAGGTCAATAATGTGACTATTGCTTATCATTAGGACGTGGAAGGCATGAGGGAGCAATATGCTAGTGATGCAGATTTTGGTGAGACAAGAGGGGCAATCCACTAGTCACTATTCCCTGAAAGATGGGTATCTAATGAAAGATGATTGCCTATGCATCACCCAGGAGATGAGGAAAAAGATTTTGGAGGAATGCCATGCACCTCCCTATGCTGGACATAGAGGAATTACAGCAACAACTCTAGCACTAGAGAGGTATTTCTTTTGGCCAGGGATGCGGAAAGATATACATCAGTTTGTTATTGAATGCCTTACGTGTCAGAAAGTGAAGTATGATAGACGAAAGGCACCTGGCCTACTTATGCCTCTTCCCTTGCCTCAGGCACCATGGGAAAGTATTACAATGGACTTTATTTTTGATTTGCCAAGATCAAAGTCAGGGAATGATGGGATTTGGACTATCATTGATAGATTCAGCAAGCAAGCTCATTTCATTCCGGTTCGCAAAGCCATAAAGGTAGATCATATGCCTAAGCTTTTCATGGCACAGATCTTTAAGCATCATGGTATGCCTAAGTCCATTGTTAGTGATGGAGATCCCAGAATGACCAGTCTATTCTGGAGAGCTTTATTTGATAACATGGGGACGAATCTGAATTTTTCTTCTTCTTTCCATCCCCAGACAGATGGTCAAAGTGAAGTAGCAAATTCTACAGCATTGGATATGTTGAAATGCTACGTGGGTGACCAAGGTTCAGATTGGGAAAAGTACCTACCATTAGTAGAGTTTGCTTACAATAATACAATACACAGCTCTACAGGGAAAGCCCCCTTTGAGGTCATTTATGGGAAGGTGATTTTGCCACCTATATTGAGGACCAAAGCAGCTGATCAGTTTGTGAGAGACCTCCAGACAGCTTACACCCAAGTCCGGACAGCAATTGAAAGGTCTCAAGAGAAACATAAATAAGCATAAGAGACAGTTAGATCTCAAGGGAGGGGATTGGGTACTTTTGAAGTTTGAAAAAGCTAGGCTCCGCAAGTTTAAAGGCAAACAGAAAGTGTATGCAAAATTATCTCCCAGATACTATGGCCCTTTCAGGGTTACAGAAAGAATAAATGAGGTTGCATACATGTTAGCATTGCCAGAGCATTGGAGGATTCACAATGCATTCCATGTGAGTCTTCTAAAGAAATTCCAGGGGCCAGAGCCTACAGAGCCAGTATCAGAGGATCCACCAGAAGTGGATGAGCTGGAGGAGGTCCTTCAGCCAGAGCAAATTGTGTACCATACTGTACGCAAAGGCCCTCAGGGCAAGGAGTTTTACAGGTATCTTGTAAAATTCAAGAATTATACGGCATTAGATGCCAAGTGGATGAACGAAGACATGTTATCCAATCATCCATAGCTTTTGGATGTTTACAAGGAAGCTTTTCAGTTGAGGTCAACTGGATAGAAGCCGAGGGGATGTCACCATAATGTAAATATCCTAAGTCAAAGTACAGTTGACCATTTATTTGATCATAATTAAAGAGTTTTATATGTGTTAATTATGGTCAAAGAGTTCTTTTAATGGTCAAAGAATTGACTATGGTCAAAGATACTTGACTTTGGTCAAGTAAACCTGACCTTGGTCGGGGAGACTTGGTTTATTACCAAGAGGCTTAATTACGGTTAACTAGAGAACTATAGAGCTGACTACAGTCAGAGAGTGTTGACTTTGGTCAACGAGACTTGGCATGCGCCAAGAGGGTTAACCATGGTTAACCAAGATGTGCCAACTTCGGTTGGAGAGTTGTGCCAACTTCGGTTGGAGAGACTTGGCTATAATTAAGGCGCCTCGACCCTTGGTCAAAGCTCCTTAATTATGATCAAGAGCGTTGACTTCGGTCAATCAGAGAATAAATATATATTTTTATATTTGTTATGTGTGCACATGTGTTCAGTGGGGACGCTCACCGTGACTAGAACTAGTCCACAATGTGTTGTTTGCATGCAAAGCGCTAACAATTAATGGGTGCCATGGTAGTGCGCTTTAATTAATTGTTGCAGGTACTAGGAAGAGTTATTTTCCTAAGCGCTTTGGGAGCCTAATCAGAGTCTAGGAGGCGGTTCGCGTGACCAAGTGCTTCGAAGACTCCAGAGTTGCTCTTAGTGGCATGTAATTAGGAAAGTAATGTAGAAATTGACAAGTGGCTTGATGCTAAGAAAGGGATTCTGAGAGCTCATGTAATGATTTATTCATTCACGTTTCGGACTTTATGTATCAGACAGCTCTACGCTGAACTCTTGTAACAGATTCTCTCTTCAAGAAATAAAATGCCTTCGGGGGGGTCCAGCCCGACATGTTGTCCTGGGCCCTAGTTGTGTGTACAGAGAGAGAGAGAGAGGGAGAGGGAGAGAGAGAGAGAGAGCTCTTATGAGAGTGTTTCTACAGATAATTATGAGCTTGAGGATCCACGAGAGAGCTAGCGATTACACATGTGCCTTGCAAGAGAGTACTTTAATAGCTAACCACTGCAAATTTGGTGTGTGAGCCCCAAATGTTTCCCACCATTTCACCCCTTGGTGCATTCTCTTTCATCCTTCGCAATCGCATGAAAAATGTGCCTGACATGGACTTGTAAATATCCAACTCATCACATAAGGCGCTCTGGCTGTCAACATCATACTTCGTGTACCGCTCTATGACATCCATCCACCCATCATGCACCTCCTTGTCACATCTAGAATTCTCTCTCTCTAAATAGGACGGAGAACAAAAGCTGCCGCATGCAATGGAGAGTGCATCATATCCCGCCTATCAACACACAAGGCTTTAACATCAGCCAGCTTTGAGGAGTCAATCCCATCAATAGTTGCTATCTTCTCGACCATCCAATCAATGAGCTCATATACAAGTCCCATGGTAGCCCCTTCCCTATGAGCCAAGCGAAGTATCTTCAAAATAGGTGCACAAAGCTTCACAATGACTCTTGCATCCTACCAAAACGAAGCACCAATATAATAGAAGATACTTGTTGTGGTTTCACAGTGCTTGACACCTTCTTCCTGCAATACTCATCACTGACAACCATGCGGCGCAATCCATTGCATACCCTCTGATCCAACAAGTTTGCTGACATGATAAACATGTAAGCAAATTGTGCTTGTGCTCGTTTCACCAATTCCTTCTTGCTGATTTTTCTATACATTGCTAACATAGTGTGTTTCCGGGTAATAAATGTCACAATTGTGGGAATATGGAAACAAGAACTAGAACTAGAAACTGGAAATGAAATAACAAGATTGAAAGACAAGAAATACCTTGAGAAGAGTGTAGACAAGACACAAGCTAGACAGTTGATTGCAATGATGTGACCCATGAATATATGGGCCAAAGTACAAGACATAAAGCAAGAGTGCTTATGGGATAATTGTAGAAGTGCCACATGGCACATACTCAAGACATAAAGACTAGACTAGACTTAGACAAATGTAGACTAGGAAATAGTACACTTAGTGTGCACTTATCTCCAACAACAATCATGTTAGCATGTACCAACAGTGGCTTCACCCATGCAAGCTTTCCAATGTCCTCAAACAGGAGGTCAAGGCAATGGCATGTGCATCTAGTATAGAAAATATGAGGCCACTCTTCCTCCACCAATTCCCTTGCTCGCACACAATTAGATGCATTGTCCATACACACCTACACCATATTTTCAACCCCAACATCAAGAATGCCATCTTTTAGTATCCCAAAGATGTAATCCTCTGATTTATACTATCCACTTGTGTCCACTAACTTCAAGAAGGCTGAGTCAAATATGCATGAGACCTCCCCCCCCGCAGGGCACGTAGAGTTAGCAAGCCAAGGCCTAGCACCCTCTCAGACAGGAGCAACAAGAGTCTCAGATCCCTTGGGTGACACCTTCAGAGAGCAAGTGGACCCAGGTGGGCAAGAAGAAGAAACCAAGTAAATTGGTCCGAAAGGGCTGAAGGCAACGGGCTAGATGGAGGGAGAGAAAGAGAGCAAATCGAGAGGCGCCCGCGGAGGAGCAATTGCAGGAGCCCTTGGTTGGAGATCACTCTCCGCTAGCAGCAGGGGCCACGGTTCATCGAGGTGATTCTCCGTGAGTGGAGGTCCAACGACCACAATCACCCTTGTGTTAGTAGCGTGCCTTAGGAGCTTCTGACGTTGCGATGGCGGAAGCTGTTGGAGGGTAGCCCGGCAACGACCGAGGAGAAGGGGATCCAGAGCCTCAGTGTGCTTGATCAGCAGGGCGGACTTGTGATTGCTCCTATTCCTCCCGGCTCGGACCCCTCTCTCTCTCGACGCCCACCCCCTCCTCTTGAGCCCCCCCCCCCCCCCACCCCGTCCTTCCCCCCTTGCCACTCCTACTATGGTCATCCTCACCACCCGTCCCCCTCCCCTGTGCCTCCCCCCCTCCCTCCCTCCCTCTGCCCTGCCCTCCTCCTCCATAGTAGCTTCTTCAGCCTCCCCCCCCTCCCCCCCATCAGACCTTGCCTCGGCTCCCTTGTCAATAGGCAAGGACATGGCCGCGTCCCCCTCCGCTTCCTCATCTAAGCGTCCTATCCCCCTCCCTTCTCAACACTCCCGTTTTGGGTGGGATTCAGAGGGAAGGGGCTTGTCCTCCCAGTTAGCAGCTCCCAAACTCCAGCTTAGGCGCCCTCTTCCGAGGTACTTTTGGAGATTGGGACCCTGGAATTACCTAGAGATCCTTGACTCTTACCCTCTCGGAAAGGGGGTTCGATCAGCGTAGTGGGCTCTCAGACGCATCCAGTTTGGCGATTCCAGGTCGCCTCCACAGGGTTGGAGAAGTGGACCCAAATGGTGTTTGATGCTATGATGGGGGATCAGATCTCACGCATGATGGATGATTGGATGGGTCCGCAGGGAGTAGATCGTTGGCACGCCCATGATGTTGAAGTGATCAATAGTGTGCCTGATCAATTCTTGCCTTAGGCGGCAATCAGATAACCCCTACTGTCAATCCATAGATCGGCTTCTCCCGCGTGAAGCTCAATTGGAAATTCACTTTCAGAAGTGTGCTGAGATGTTCGGAGTGGATGTCTCCTTCATGTTGCAGTGGGCACGAAAGATTGGCATTGAACCGGTGTCCACCTTGGTATGCCGATGCATTAGGCATCCACTCATAGGAGAGCCTTGTTTCCTTCTTCCCCGTCCTCATGAGTTGGACCATAGTGAGTTGGAACGTGCACGGGCTCATCGGCCTGCACCTAGTAAGCCGCAGTACCTGATCCTTCGACAGGAGTTGCAGAGGACAGTGGTAGGGTGAGCAATGGACTTCCTTTTGATACAGGAGCACATGTTTTTGGCATCAGATATCCAATGGTGCCATCACCTTCTCCCGGGGAGAGGCTAGAGGTGTGGTCTCTTGCCATAGGACAGAGCAGATGGGTCTACATCTTGGTCTCCCAAGCGGTGGCCCCAAATGTCTACGATCAGAGTGAGCTTATCCCAAGGCGGGCAGTTTGGATGGGAGTCAAGATGGGAGAGTCCAAGATTGGGATCTTGAATGTGTATGCCCCAACGTGCAGACAAAACCGTCCAGCCGTTTGGAGGAGGCTGATAGAGTGTCTTTCAGATGTTGACTCCTGATCGTTGTTGGAGGAGACTTCAACAACCTGGAGTTTGGGAGGACAAGTAGGGGAGTGCCTCCTTTTCAGAGATGCTAGCAGCAGAGCGGAGCACATGGGAGCAATTCATCTTCACGATCAGTGGCAGAGACCCGTGGAGAGAGCCAGAGTTCATCAAGATCCTTGGTAGCTTTCTCTTCTTATTCGGCCACCACAGGTGACATGAAGGATTGCTTGAGAGGTTGGATCGCTTCTACGTAGGGGACTAGGCACTCCACAAAGACGGCTCTACAGGGATTTTAGCAGGCACCATGATGTCAAACCACTGTCTAGCAGTATTATACCTAGAGCAGCCCCGTCGTGGGCTTCCCTAGAAGGGGGTCCGCATTCCAGAGGACCTACTGCAGGATGAGGAGATTCAGTTGGGTATTGCAGAGATTTGGCATCAACATGCAGGGTCAGTACCCTACGAGGGTTGGGCTTTGTGGGTGGCAGATGCAATTTAGAGGAGTAGTGAGGAGTTGCAGTCTCAGGCTCTTAGACAGAGGAGGGCTCTTCAGGAGCGCTAGTGTGCACTGTGACGAGACCTCGTCTCCATAAAGAGGCTCATGGAACAGAACGAATGGCTTAGGGATAGATATGAGAGTGCGCGCCTTGACCTCCACGACATGGAGGTTCGACGGGTTGAGTTTTCCTACCACTCCACCTGGGCTGCTGTGTTAAGCAAGGGGATAGGATGATGAAGCAGTTTCTCTAGACCACTGGACCTCGATCGGCAAGCATGTAGCTACAATGATTATGGGATCCGCAAGGCATTTGGCACAATGATCCACAAGAGATTCTAGAGCTAACTATGGATTTCTATAGCCAGCTCTTTCAGGCAGAGAGGGTGACTCCAGCTTGCCTTGTGGCCCGAGAGGTAGTTTGGGACCATGGTTCGTCAGTAGTCTCACGGGAGTTGTACAGGAGACTGGAGGAGCCTCTCACGGATGAGGAGCTCTGGGAAGCCCTCAAGGCCCTACCGACTTAGAAGTGTCCTAGCGAAGATGGCTTCATTCCGGTCTTCTTTCGTAACCTCTGGGAAGGCTAAGCGGAAAGGGGTGGCAATGCTCGCCAAGAGATCTTTGACACGGGTTCCCTTCCTCGGTCGGGGTGGATTTGTTTGATCCCGAAAGGGGGAGATAGGTCAGATAGTCGGAAGTGGAGACCAATCACCCTGTTGGACACCGCATACAAGATCCTTGCTAAGGTCTTGAGTTTGCGGTTGTGGCCTCATCTCACTGACAATCACCCTGTTGGACACCGCATACAAGATCCTTGCTAAGGTCTTGAGTTTGCGGTTGTGGCCTCATCTCACTGACATCATCCATGATACACAGACTGGCTTTGTATAGGAGCACAACATCCTAGACAACATTTTCAGATTCTGGGAGGTAGTGGATTGGGCGAGGGAGGAGTCACAGCCTTTGACCATCCTTCTCTAGGATTTTGGGAAGGCTTACAACAGGGTGGAGTAATCTTTCCTGGAGGGCACTATTCAGAGGTTGGGTTTCTCAGACAGATGGATTAGAAGAGTCTTTGTGCTATATGCGGGGAGTTCTTGTCAAATGATTATCGGTGGACACTTGGGCGAGGCCTTTTCTCTCTCTCGCTCGGTCCTTTAGGGCTGCCTCCTAGCTCCCTTTCTTTTTCTTTTTGTGGTGAGGCATTGGGCTACTTCTTGAGATCGCAGGTGGCAGGCCTTACGCCTTAGAGCCTGCGAAGAAAATGATGGATTTTGTCCAATTGATCTATGGTGCCCTCTACATACAGGGATGTGTCATCTGCAAACTCGAAATCTAAAAGCTCCTCCTTCTGTTTGATTGGGAGCCTCAACCCAGACATGAGATTTGAGGGTGGGGGCGTGCCTTTGGGTTTCGTTGGATACCACAGGGCCAGACAACGAGATGCCTTGGGTGCCAGGTGGGTATTGATATTACAGCAAAGCAACAGATCGATCCGGTTCTTGAGAGTCCTTTCTACTGGAGCTCAGCCAAACTCTCCCTAGCGCGGGCTGTGCCTTAGTAGCAAACCAGGTTTGGCCTAGTACATTGCCTCTTGATGGTGTTGGAAAGGTCACCTCCCCATCTGTAAGCCCCCATATGAGGAGAGCATGAGGGAGGTAGACCAGGGGATATTGGGGCTGCCACGGAGGCGCACAGGTGGCAGCATAGGCAGGCTGGAAGCGCCTGCGTGGCGGGCTGTCTGGCAGAAGAGATGGCGCAGAAGGGCGGGGCAGACCAGCAGATTAGGTTGGCCACATGGAGGCCAGGTGGAGCAGCAAATGGGGCTGCTAGTGGGCAGTGGCATGCCTTATATAGGGCTGGGCCCTTGCCTTAATTGGAGGGCCAAAGGCCCTAGAAGTTTGGGCCAAAAGGCGCCAGGTTGTGAGCCCTTATAGGGCTGGACCAGCCACAGACTGGTCGGCCAGTCTGCTGCAGGCTGGTCGGTTTTCTGTCAGCCCCCTTGGGGCCTATAAAAGGAGGGCCTCCAGCCCTTATTTGATCATCATCTGGAGCAGCAGAGCCTCAGCAGACTGGAGCAGCAGATCAGTACCTATAGGGCCTACATCCAGGAGGTGTATAGGAGGCTGAAGAGCCGCAGACAAGCTGAGTTAGGGCTGCACACCTAGGCTGACATCCAGGGCAGCAAGGTGTAGATATCAAGTCTGGACAGAAAGTCTACAGACGCTTGACAAGGAGCACGCGGGCTCGAGTCTAGAGATAGCCAGCATATAGGAGAAGTACCTTGTGGTAAGATCAGAGGACCACACCATTGGTGGGACTCTGGATCTCTCTATTTTGTATTGTGTCCATAGTTTTGGACGGAGCAGTTTTCCTGGACTGGAGTTCCCTTGAGGATGATGATTCAGCGAGGCAGCAAGCAGCCTGGTTTCTTCCGCGTAGGGCCTGGAGGCCTACTTCAAGCACTCACTAAGAGAGACCCAAAGATGGACGGGAGTCTAGATGGGATTCATTGGCAGATGATCAGAGTGGTGGGCCAATTGGGGAAGGAGTGGCACATTGATACCCAAGCATCCCATAGTAGGATGCCCCCATATGGCGTCTTTGGCTTTGGGAACGTAGGCCCCTGAGGGAGGTCCAGTGGGATCTGGGAGAGTGGTTTTGGCCTTCCAGGATCGTCATCACCGAGCAGGTGGACGAGGTGCCCTTTTTTTCCTATACCATTCGGATTGGCAAGAGGCTTAAGATGGACTCTTCGGCATGGAATCCTTCGAGGGAGAGGCATTGGGTGGCCGCGGCATTCCAAGCAGTCCATTCCAAGGGATTCTCGTAAATGAGCCACAACTCATATATATCATGGAACCACGTGTGGAAATCTGGCAGAGGAGGTCCTGAAGGGTGATGCCAAAGTGGGGGTTACTGCACTTGAGAGGATAGGAGTTGGTTGCAGAGTCCACGGATCCAGAAAAGGGTAAGGAGCTGCTGTCGGAAGAGGAGGATATTCAGGAGAGGGAGTGCCTTCAAAGTAAATATTGTCTTGGGGAAGGGGTAACCTGCTCAGGAGGATATCTGGGAGCTGAAGGAGGTGGAGAGTACTGGAGATGCTGAAGCTGAGGGGTAAAAGTCTCTCCAAAGATGGACAGCGAACTCGTGGGGAATATCGGGTTCTGGGTATCTGCGTGTCTCTCGTGAAACACAACTTGGACTGTGGTGAGGAAGTATTGAAGTTGAGATGCCTCATGCAGAAGGTATAGGATGTGTTCCAAGTTGGTGGAAGGGCATGTGGCACAAAAGACCCAGGATGCAAAGGCTCCAAAATTGGCTGGTTGTGCAATCTGAACATGATATTGAGTGATAGGTGATGCCTGAGGTGACCTTGAAGGTGCCGGGGCATTACCAGGGGTTTCCATGTTTTAAGGAAGGGGCTTTCATTTGCTGTAATTTGATAATGAGCAGCAAATATCAATATGAAAGAGAATCCTTAGAAAAAAGAATGGAAAGAATCCACCTGGCATAGATGAGATCTGCCAATTAGTTGCATATCATGGCCTGAAAATCTCTGCCGGAGGTCCATTGTGTAACACCCTTCTCTTGGCTCTTCTCCTACGTTAGTACAGTCACGGGCGATGGCACTCCAATTTTCCTCCCAGCCAATTCTCAAGGACTTGATACGTAAATCACCAAAAAATCTCAACGTTATTTCCTTCAAGCTATCCTTGAGACCCACAACTCCCTAGATAGTTCCTGGCCACATGTCTACATTTTAGGCCCTTACTTAGATGCATCCATTTTCACCCCTCTCTTGGAGTTCCTTTTAAAACAATTGCCCTTGGCAATTTGCACATTTAGATGCACCTAGGCCCTAGCCCTCTTAGAACTATCTAGTCAATGCCATTACGCCCTCACCTAGGACCTTGGCAGTTACTTCTCTTGACCATTTAATTACGCACATTACAAAAGTTGGTCATCTAAGAGAAAATGCCCACCGATCTATCCGAGGTCATGCTATCTCGACTAGAGCATAACATTCCTTCCCTCTTCAAGCATCAGCGTCCTCGATGATGAAATCTGGGAATGCTCTCCGCAACTGGTATACGGATTCCCAGGTAGCTTCCGATAGAGGCTGACCATGCCATGCAACCAACACCGTGGGTATCTTCCGATTTCGTATTTGCATCGTTCCTCGGTCCAGGATTCTTGTTGGTTTGCGCCTTGCAATATCCTCTATCTCCTGAAACAAAACCACACCTTCGATTAGTGAGTCACCTGTATGTAAAAATTTCTTTAAACGTGAAACATGAAAAACCGGGTGCACCTTACACCCCTGTGGCAATTCTAATTTATAGGCTACATTGCCTATTCTTTTTAGAATTAACCACGGCCCACAGTATCGAGGTGATAACTTAGCACACTCTCCTGAAGTCAACGACTTCGAGTGCGAAGGAATTCTGAGAAAAACTTTTTCTCCTTCTTCAAATACTCTTATAGACCGATTTTCATCCGCATACACCTTGGCTCTATCCATAGCCTGGCGGATATTAGCTCTCGCAAGTGCTAGCATCTCCCGCATCTGAACTACAAAGTTCGCGGCACTAGGCACTTTCTGAGGTACTCCAACTATAGTCGGATTGGCTGGTCTATAACCATAGTTCAGCTCAAACGGACTGAACCCAGTAGATGAATGTTTCCTATCATTGTAGGCAAACTCCAACAATGGCAACCACTTGTCCCACGTATGTTGCCTCAATGACACATATGCCCTCAGCATATCCTCTAAAGTCTGGTTGACTCTCTCCGTCTGACCATCCGTCTCAGGATGATCCCCACTACTCATTCCCAACTCAGTCCTTAGTGTCTCAAATACCGCTGTCCAAAAATGACCGGTAAATCTAACATCTCTGTCTGACACTATGGATCTAGGCAATCCATGCAGACGAAATATATGTTTAATGAACAAATCCGCCACTTGCGGGGCACTAATAGACTCTCTAGTCGGAATGAAGTGAGCCATCTTGGTTAGACGATCAACCACCACAAGGATAGAATTATACCCTCCTTGTGTTGCAGGTAGCCCTACAATAAAATCCATGGAAATGCTCTCCCACTTACTTAGTGGTATTTCCAAGGGCTGTAAAAGTCCGGGTGGCTTCACCCGCTCGGCCTTACTTACCTGACACGAGAAACATCGTGTCACATATTCATGAATATGCTTTTTCATCTTTGGCCAAAAGAAATCTCGCTTCACGAGATCATAGGTCTTCTCGACTCCTGGATGTCCCGCACACGGGCTATCATGGCATTGTCGAATGACTCTCTGCCTGAGATCATTCTGACCAGGTACTACAACCTTGCCATTTCTAACTAGCATACCATCCCTTATGGTATATCTTGCATAAGTTTGGCCTTTTCTGGATGCCAGGTCATCCTTTTCATTTTCCCCGGGTTTTAACACATGAGCTTTAGGCCATAAGCTCTGGACAAACTCGTCCACTTTTTGAGTTTCTCTTATCTCGGTCATTAGAGCACTCTCTAATACCGTGAAACTCAGGTTGTGCATAATGCGAGACAACGCATCAGCTACCTTATTGTCTTTTCCTCTTCGGTACCGAATCGTTAAATTAAACTCCTGCATGAGCTCTGCCCACCTAGCTTGGCGGCCCCTCAAGTCAGGCTGTTTACAAAAATGTTTCAGAGTATCATGATCTACATCCACATAGAACTCTGAACCATACAAATAATGCCTCCATGTTTTCAAAGCATGGATAACAGCATACAACTCCAATTCATGAGTTGGCCAATTCCTTTGAGAGGGAGAAAGCTTCTTGCTTTCAAAGGCTACTGGCCTTCCCTCTTGAAGGAGGACTGCTCCTACCGCAATGCCACTTGCATCGGTTTCTAGGAACAACGGTTTCTGGGGATCAACTATTTTTAACACCGGTCCTGAGACCACAGCTTGTTTTATGGTGTTAAAACTTTCCTGTTGATTCTGCCCCCAAATAAAAGGTACTTTATCTGAGGTCAGATCAGTCAATGGCGATACTATTCCGGAATTTCCTTTGATATGCCTTCTATAAAACTGGACAAATCCCAAGAATGATCGCAACGCGGTCAGACTCTGAGGGATTGGCCAAGTTAGTATCGCAGCCACTTTCTTCGGATCCATTTCTACCCCCTGTGGAGTAATCATGAACCCTAAGTATTCAAGCCTAACCATACACAGTATAGTTTTCTTCTTATTCACATAGAGACTGGCTTTCCTCAAAGTACTGAACACTATTCTTAAGTGTTCACGATGCTCAGTAACACTTTTACTGAATATCAGGATATCGTCAATGAAATGTACTACGAACTTTCCGATATACGGACGTAGTAAATCGTTCATAAGCATGACAAAGGTCGCTGGAGCATTGGTAAGTCCGAAGGGCATTACCAAAAACTCATAATGACCAAACCTGCTTCTGAAAGCGGTTTTATGCACATCCTCGGCTCTAATCCGGATCTGATGATAGCCGCACTTAAGATCTATCTTGCTGAAAATCACGGCTCCATGTAATGCATCTAGCAAATCATCAATCCGAGCCATCGGATACCTGTGCTTAACAGTGATATTATTCAATGCTCTGTAATCTATACAGAGGCGAAACGTATCATCCTTTTTCCTCTTTAATATCACTGGTGAAGCAAAAGGTGAGAAACTTGGTTGAATCTGCCCCAACTTGAGGTATTCTTCCAGTTGCCTACGCACCTCTGCTTCTTCAGTAAAACTCATTCTATAGGGAGGTCTATTTACAGGTTCTGCCCCCGGGATCAGTTCAATCTTATGCTGAACTTTCCGCTCTGGAGGTAACCCGTAAGGTAGTTCATCCCTAAAACATTCAGAGAACTCCTCTGTTATAAGATTAGCCAGCTTGGCCATCTCACCACTTTGCGCAACATCAGTGCTAGCCGAAGAATCATCCACCGACTCTACCGATGCGGTGCAAAGGTACAAAAACTCTACTTGAGCCTTTCTGATTTCCATCACGGAAACCAACGGTCCCTGAGGTATATCTTTTTCACCTCGTAAGACATAAAGCACATCATTCATCTTGAATTGATATACGTGCTTTTTCCAATCAATGGCTGGATTCTTCCTAGAATGCCACGCCATTCCCAGGGCTATATCTGCATGAGCAAGCTTGGTCATTTCAAAATCAAGCTTCTCAGCATAGTCCTGAATCCGAAGCTCCAACTGGGTAACCCTTTGGTCCCATACTTCAGTTGAACTTCCATCTGCCATTCTGATTGTATACGCATAGTCAGATGGACTTGTCTTTAATTTCAGCCTCTTCACGAGCTTGGAGTTAATCACATTGTGAGTTGACGCCGAGTCAAACAACACAATGACATCATGACTGGCCACTTGCCCTTTCATTTTAATTAACTCCGTATCATTAAAGGCCGTATACCCCGTTGCTGCGGGCTTAGATAGGATGTTATCAGGTGCACTCGTCACTAACTTAGCAACAGATACACATAACAAACAAGGTACTAACCTCTGAGAAGGTCCCGCCAGTTGCATCTGGATATGTTTCGCACTGGGACTCTCCTGCATTTCCACGTCGCATTCAGATATTATCATACTAGCCGTGCGACGATCTTTATTCAGTGGACAATCCTTCCACTGATGTCGCTGAAGGCAGCCGAAGCACAATCCTTCTTTTCTAGCTTTCTCTTTTTGTTCAGGGGTCAGCGAGGACTTTGACCAAGCCCGGGCTGCCATGGGAGTTATTTTCCTTTTCACCCCAACGGTGGTACTTGTCTTTACTGGTCCCTCAACCGGCTTCACCTGCTTGGTTTGGCCACTTGGCTGCGAGACACTTGTCTTTGAAACCCATTTCCTCGGAAATCCCCCTTTCCTCGGGTGCTCATACTGAGTCCCTGCTTGCACAAATCCACCAGATCTGCCTCTGGCATCCTCATAGTTCAGGGCTACTGCTATAGATTCATCTAGTGTAGTCACATATTTAGCCCGAACTTCCATTTTGATCTTGTCGTTCAGTCCATAGATATAGTCTTTTAACTGAACCGACATAGGGAGAGGGTCTGTTATTTTCATAACACATTCCCTGAATTTGTCAGTGTACTCTGCCACTGACAAGCTCCTCTGACGAAGATTTCTATAAGCATCCCAAGCTCGGGATTCTTCATCAGGTGGGAGAAAGTGTTTCTTGAATTCAGCTTTGAACCCTTCCCAGGTGGTTGGAGCAACTTGATCCTTCTGTTGCTTTATCCACCATCTATCCGCTGCCTCAATAAACAGGTGTGTGGCCTCGCGGATTTTCTTTAGATCGGATTTAATTTCACAAATGGCGAAGGCTTCTTCCCACTTGTGCAACCAAACCTCGATCACATCAGAGCTGCGCTCGGTCATCCGACCAGCGTACTTCTCCGGTCTATAATTAGCGATATTAGGTACTTTGACCCTTGCGCGCTCTAAGGAATGTACACTGGGCTCTGGCTCAGCTAGAGCTTTGCCCTTATCAATCCTAGACGGTCTAGCCGACAAGGCTTGCACCATCTCCCTAATCTCATTTTGACCAGCATTCGCTTGAAGTTGCTGGTTCATAATCTGCTGTAAAGCATCCTCTAGTATTGAAATCCTACCAATCAAAGTAGGTGCTGCCTGATGTGACATCTGTTGTGTAGACTGTACTCTAGACTCGCTAGGATTTACCCTTGAATTCTGTCCTTCTGCTTCCATAGGTTCACAGTGGAAGATGGGTTTTTTTTTTTTTTTTTTTCCTTTTTCTTTTCTTGCGCGGAAACTCCAAAAGTACGGCACTTCAAAATCCCTTTCTGTACCGGAATAACTACTGCAGACTGAAAACTTGAAATATATATAATAAAGGGAAAGAGATGCCCCCTGGATATCCTCGAAGCTCGCAAAATGACTCTGCCTTATTAGATACACGGGTTGCAATCTTCACAGACCGAACGCCTTCAGAATTCCCAGTCCAAGTGCTGGCGACAGCCCCTTTGAAGCATTTTCATTACCAGGTGTCTTTTCTGTGGATATATCTTTCTTTGCAGATTGCTGCCGCTTTTGCTTTGGTATGGAAGTTCTTGTTGGAGTTTCTTCAGTCTTCCGTGCTGAATCTATACCTTTACCCCTTCGACCAAGAGCGATAAGGCTTTGCCAATATTCTGCACTCTTAACCCCAACATGAATCCGCTTCTTTAGTTGACCCAACGACCCCTTTCCGAAATGTGTTGACGTCCGCTTGAAACTGACGAAGTCACCCGTCACCACCTACTGTCCGTCGACGTAGCTCCTTCATAGACCACGGTGACCTTTTACTTCGATGCATTAGTTATGCGCGTCGCTCGCTCTTCCACGACCCATGTCTGCCTACTGATAACCAGCCATATTCCAAAGCGGAACAAACAGGGTCAGTACGTGACGGTCTTCACCAAACTTAAGCGTCACGATACCAAATTGTCACCACCCTTCGTCGTTCCCAGTACTGGTCTCGCTTAATTCTCTCTTCAATTTCATTCTAACTGGGCACCCGTATGATCGACAATTCTATCGTTCGTCGATTCTCTACTGCCGTCCCAGGATCGTCACTAACTTGCTCTGATACCAAAATGTAACACCCTTCTCTTGGCTCTTCTCCTACGTTAGTACAGTCACGGGCGATGGCACTCCAATTTTCCTCCCAGCCAATTCTCAAGGACTTGATACGTAAATCACCAAAAAATCTCAACGTTATTTCCTTCAAGCTATCCTTGAGACCCACAACTCCCTAGATAGTTCCTGGCCACATGTCTACATTTTAGGCCCTTACTTAGATGCATCCATTTTCACCCCTCTCTTGGAGTTCCTTTTAAAACAATTGCCCTTGGCAATTTGCACATTTAGATGCACCTAGGCCCTAGCCCTCTTAGAACTATCTAGTCAATGCCATTACGCCCTCACCTAGGACCTTGGCAGTTACTTCTCTTGACCATTTAATTACGCACATTACAAAAGTTGGTCATCTAAGAGAAAATGCCCACCGATCTATCCGAGGTCATGCTATCTCGACTAGAGCATAACACATTGACTGTCTTTGCGAGTCCACGTTGAAGTGTGAATTAGGAAAAAGGCACTTGGCGAGACTTTCGAGGCTGATTGAGACGTGGCAGAGGTGATTTGCAGAAGAGGGCAGATTGCGTGGAACCTGGCGCTATCTCCTTGCTAGGCACAGAACTGGGCCTGGCTGGTTGGATTTGGAATGCAGCAAAAGGCTGCTGCTCACAGGCAAAGATGGCGAGAGAACCAGTGAGAACCAGGCCGGTCTGGTCAGGATAGATGGGCAGCAAGGACTGCTGGTTGCAGGCAGGTATGGCTGGAACAACCAGAGCAAATTGGGTGCTGCAAACTGCTCCAAGATGTGCAGACGAAAGATCATGGCCTGCTTGCGAGAGGGTGGTGAAATCTGCACAGCCGTTTGGAGCGGAGAAGGTAGACGTGAATTCACGATTTGGTTTTGCCTATTGCTGGTTGGTGGTTGCCAAAAATTAAAACGTGGGTTTACTTGAACCTAAAGTGACCTAGGGTTAGGCATTGGGTAAGGGGCTGGTTGTCCCTTTTTAGCCCCTAGGGACCTTGTTTATAGGTAGGTACTTGGGCCAAAGGGTGTACCTATCCTAAGGGGTATGACCCTTGGGAATAGGTGTGCCTTTTTACAAAAGGGTAAGTCTATTTTTAAAAGAGGGGTGTCCCCTTATAAAAGGGATGTCTTTTCCACGAACGGATGTGCCTCTTGGGTGGGGAGTCAAAGCTCTTCATTGACAAGGCAAGTCCATTGGCGAAAAAGGGCGTGGCCCTTGGTTTTGGGACAACCCAAGCACATCAAAAGACACGATTATTGTCTTGTCCATTCACATCAACTAGTGATGTGAGGAAGATAGAGAGGCCATTGATGACTTAGGTGGGGTTGGTGGTAAAAATTTTACGCTCATCCTCATCTCTTCCATGCACAATGTGCGTGGATCTCCTTCTAGTGGAAGTAGAGGTATCACATATGCGCTAGAAGGTGAGGGGCATTTCCTACAGGGAGGAGCGAAATTTGCTCTGATACCATTGTAAGAAATTCCAGATTTACTATATTTAGAAATGTGCTAAGGATCAGAAAAGATAACTGAAATAGCAGAGAACAAGGAATATTTGTATTGCTTGAGTGCTTGTAGTGTGTCATCCATAGAGTTGGGCCTCTCTTATATAGAGAGTGAAGAGTCGCACATGAAAAGGTGTGTACTCAAAAGTGTATGTGCACGAAGAGGTGTGTATCCCTTGTGAAGGGTGTGACCCTTGATGAGAGGGTACATTACAATGGTAGTGTCTCTTCAATAGGGTGTGTCTCTTGTGAAGGGTTGTGCCTCATAGGAATTGTCTTGTCGAAAGGGCATACCCTTCCACAAGTGTCCATTCATCAAACCATCCATAAGTCTAAGGTAAAGCAAAAGGGATACGTCACAGATCGTGACATCAAATTTTCTATATTTAGAAATGTGCTAAGGAACAAAATAGATATTGAAATAGCAGAGAACAAGGAATATTTGTATTGCTTGAGTGTTTGTGTCATCTGTACTTGTTGGGCGTCTCTTATATAGAGAGTGAAGAGTCACATATGAAAATGTGTGTACTCCAAATTGTATGTGCATGAAGAGGTGTGTACCCCTTGTGAAGGGTGTGACCCTTGATGAGAGGGCATATTGCGATGGTAGTGTCTCTTCAATAGGATGTGTCTCTTGTGAAGGGTTGTGCTCATAGGAAGTGTCCTGTCGAAAGGGCATACCCTTCCACAAATGTCCATTCATCAAATCATCCATAAGTCTAAGATATAGAGAGGAATATGTCACAGATTGTGACATCTGTAAGAAATCCTAGATTTTCTATATTTAGAAATGTGCTAAGGAACATAATAGATACTGAAATAGCAGAGAACAAGGAATATTTGTATTGCTTGAGTGTCTGTACTGTGCCATCCATACAGTTGGGTGTGTCTTATATAGAGAGTGAAGAGTCACATAAAAAGGTGTGTACTCCAAAGTGTATGTCCATGACGAGATGTGTACCCCTTGTGAAGGGTGTGACCCTTGATGAGAGGGTACATTACAATGGTAGTCTCTTCAATAGGATGTGTCTCTTGTGAAGGGTTGTGGCTCATAGGAAGTGTCCCGTCGAATGGGCATACCCTTCCACATTCAAACCATCCATAGGTCTAAGGTATAGAGAAAGGAATACGTCACAGATCGTGACGAACAAATTCATGCCTCAATGTGAGCCAGCTTGTAAACAGCTTTCTATTGCAATAAAGACCCTCGGGGGGGGCAGCCCTTATTTCTAACCCCTAGTGCTTGTGTGCTCCTCTCTCTTTCTCTCTCTCTCTCTCTCTCTCTCTCTCTCTCTCCCACTTGCGAGCTGATGGCTGAGTGATTCGTTGCCTTCTTCCCTCTCTTTCCTTCAGTTCAAGTGCACTCCCTTCCAAATTGTTTCTTGCTGCTTCGAATTGTCACAGTAAATTCCAGCACATTCTTGAAGTGCGAATCAGTTTAGGGTTGCTGTGTTTTCTATGTAAAGCTGCGAAGTTTAAATCTCCTAGAGCTCTCTCACCACCTTCTAGATTTGGTAGTTGCCCCCATCCAACATCCCCTTCTCTTAGAAATTAGGTTTAGGTATACAAGATGCAATAGTAGCTAGTCCCTCCTATGCGTGATGGAGTGACTATAATGAGATTGAAACCGCACGATGTTTTGTGTTTTAGAGGATGAGTTTGGGCATTTTTCTAAATTCATCTAGACACATGCTTTTGCCATATTAGCGGACATGCAAATGTCACCTTGTAAGTTGTGAAGTTTTTGTCCATGTTGCGGCTTGCCGATATTGCGATAAATTCTAATCTATCTTAAGTGGTGCACCGTGCATTGCCCTATTAGCTATATTGTCTAAGCATTTTCTTGCTTAGATGCTCGTTTGGGAGAGACTAATATGAAATTGTAGTTTTCACAAGGAGTTGTAGTTTGAATGTGGGCTACTTTTTGATTAGCCTTCTCCTTTAGTGCTAACCTTTCTCCACGGCTGAGTTTGCCTTTCACCTTTGGAGTGCAGAGAGAAACTCGGTGCGAAGACCTTTTTATAAATGGATGCTCAAGTATGTGTGGGTGTGTGGGTTTGTATGTATGAGAGCATATGCTTATACTATGGTCTACACCCGTTGTTGGGTGTGTTGATGACATCCGTGGGGATGTCATAGTCGCTAGTCCTTGCTATGAGTGATGGAGGTTTTCAACCTTATGAGTGACTATCATGAGATTAAAAATACACACTGTGTTTGCCCTTCACCTCCGAAGTGCCGATAGAAACTCAGTACAAAGACTTTGTATAAATGGATGCTCAAGTATGTGTGGGTGTGTGGATTTGTATGTGTGAGAGCATATTTTTATACTATGGTCTACACCCACTGTTGGGTGCTGACGACGTCAATGGGGATGTCATAGTAGCTAGTCCCTGCTATGCATGATGGAGTTTATGGTTTTCAACCTTATGAGTGACTATCATGAGATTGAAACTGCACTATGTTTGTTTTTAGAGGATGAGTTTGGGAATGTTCCCGGATTCAATCTAGGTATATACACACTGTGTTGTGTTTTTAGAGAATGAGTGAGAGCATGTTCTTGGATTTATCTAGGAATATACAAGATGCCATGGATACTTCTGTATTTGTAGATTTCTTGAAGATTTTGTCAGCCCTAAATCCTTTGCACTCATTGCAACCTCTCTTGATCAATGCACACCTTTTGAATTGAAGTCACTCTTTGTTTCTTGGAGCAAAGCTAATGTAATAATCCTAGTTATCTAATATCATTAGTGAGTTGAGGAGCAGAAAGGAGACTAATGATAGCAGATAAGAACTGTATTATCAAAAGTGGAGAAGTAATTGTCTAATCCATATAGTGAGGTGTCTCTTATATAGAGAGTGAAGAGCCACACTTGAAAAAGTGTGCGCTTCTAAGGGTTTGTGCATGAAGAGTTACGTACTACATGTGAACGGTGCAACCCTTGATGAGAAGGCATATTATAATGTAATAAATAGAAGTGTCATAAGTTTATGCCTCTTTGGAAGAATTGTGGCTCTTGTGAAGGGTTGTGCCTCATGAGAAGTGTCATACTAAAAGGGCATACCCTTCTATATGTGTCTATTCATGTAAGTGTAAGGTTTTATAAAGGAACATGTCACAAATTGTGACATTCCCCCCCACTCAAAAGAAGACCCTAGTGGAAAGGATCAAATAGGGTGTAATGGATCTTGTCTGATGCTGGAAGTACTGCTGTAAGATGTATTTCCATCGTTCTGCCAAGTAGTTTTAGAATCATTAAGGTCACGCCATTGAGTGAGGAACTCAGTGCTAAGTAGATGTTTGTCTCATGCTGTTGATGGTCCAGAATGAACTCTAGAATGTAGTCGTCTTGATTTTTGGAACATAATCTCCTGGATGTGGAATGCCTTCATCACCTAGAAAGTATGTCGTTAACCACCAAATGTGAAATGTAGTGTATGTTGCTGCCCTGAGTTTCAGCCTAGGTGTGCGTCCCTTCTTCAAGCTGTGTCTGCAGTACAGAGCCCTTCTTGGTCCTCCTGGATGTAGGCCCCAACTGTGCTGCTCCTCTGCTCCAAACTTGCTCTCTGAAGGCTGCCCTGCCCTGGTAGATGTCAAAATGAGGCCTTGAGGCCTCCCTTTTATAGAGCTCAAGCCCTCCTCAAAACCTCGGAGCAGCAGGCCTATTTGGCCAACTTGCTGGCTTCTCCACCGACCCCCTGGGTCTGTCCAAAAACCGACCAGGTTAGGGGGGTTAGCAGCCTGAGGGTAGAGAGAGAGTAGAGTCGACAACCGATTGGGTCCCTGTACCCACTGAGGGCCCGCTCCCCCAATCGGGGGAGAATTTGCTTTATACTTGGAGAACTGAGAAATAGAAAGAACTCTCTTTGAGAGAGCACGGAACGCGCTTCTGAAGAGCTCACTGTGCACACGTATAGTAGACGCAAAGACTTGAGAGGCAACGCCGACCAATACCGAGACCTTGATGCTGTCCACACTGACGTTGTAGGACGCTTTTGCAAGGCAAGGAAGAGGCTTGTGCTGTCCACACTGGCGCTGTAGGACGCTTTTGCAAGGCAAGGAAGAGGCTTGTGCTGTCCACTGGAATGCAGGGTTACTGCGTGAGCCACAGTGACGATGTAGGACGCTTTTGCAAGGCAAGGAAGAGGCTTGTGCTGTCCACCGGAATGCAGGGTTACTGCGTGAGTGAGAGAGTGAAAGCTGAGAGTAATAGATATTGAGAGAGAGCTGAGATATGACTGAGAGAATAGAGCTACGAAGTAGGCTGTGTAGCCTGTAAAAGAAAGCTGGGAAAGCTGAGGAAACAGTGTCCAAACCTCTCTGTGTTTGCTGGTCCAAACCTCCGACTGTTGTGCTGCGTGGTCACCTTCAGAGCAGGCTGAACTGATGGCCAAGGGACTGAGGTTAGAGCAGGGCCAGATCTGAGGAGTTTAGGGGCTGCACAAGGAGGCTGAAGTGGAGCTGTAGGAGAGCTGAAGGCAGGAACAGCTGAATGCTTCAAAAGGGCAGCCAAGGGGCCCTTTTATAGGGCTGGAACTGAGCCAACCCAGTCTGTAAACAGCCGACTGGGTTGGTCTGTTTTACAGACTGGTTGGCCTACAACCAGCCTATGAAAGCCCTCCCTGGCTCATTTGCCAGGGGAGTTTTTGGACAGCCTGCTTCCCTGCTTACCTGTCCAGCCTTTGGGGATCCTAAAGGGGCTCCTAATCTAGGCTAAGACCTAACCTATAAGATGGAAACACTAACCTACTGTTCTCTAGTGGGTACTAGTGAACAAGAACTGAATTGTTGACTGGACCTGAGGCTGAGAGACTGACCTACGTAGCTTGTGCCTGACCTATCTGGGAACTATAATGCACTTGTCGATGTAGCCAGTGTGTCACTTTGCACCCAAGTGCAGGGGTGCATGTGACAGCATGATAACCCCGCCCTGTTTGTCGCTCCTGAATCGCCTTTTGCCAGGCCAGATCTAGGGCATGATACCCTGCCATCTGCTTTGTACAATTGCGCCATCTGATGCAGCAGCTGTCTGGCACCAGAGATGGGGAGGTGAATTTCCAACATGGTCATACAGCTTGTTGAGTATTCATAACTGGTTAAGTAAAAATATACTTTTCACCATGGAGTCAACTTCCATGAGATAATGTTTCCACATGTGGTAAGCAAGGAACTCTTTGTCATAAATTGGGTATGTGGTTTGGATATTAGAATGTTTATGGCTGTGTTATGAACAATTGACTTAGGAGAGTAACAATCCATGCTGTATATTGGTCTCAAACAGATCACACATGCTGATCCAGGCGTCTAATGTGACATCATCACCTATTTATGTTGCAGGCCAATTGATGTGGAGAAGCACTGATTCTGCATTCGTCCAGATGATCATAGATAGTGCCATAGCATCCTTGAGCTCCTGGTCCCTTGCAACGGCAAGATCTGCAACCTTCACAACTTTGCGCATGGCATCCACTTGATCCATCTTCATTTCTTCCAAAATCTCCCATATGTTATGTGCAACTAGGTGGCTCTGATCTTCATCTTGTTGATTGGATAGTTGTTCCCATCCAACATCCCTACTTAGTCAAATTTAGGGATCCACATGCAAGATGTCATTGTTGTACTTACAAGAATTACTTCAAAGAGAACAACAAGGCACGTTTAAGACTGTTGTCTTTCGTGATTGTTAATGACCCTTCCTCTTTTCATTGTTAAAGTTGAAGACTAGAAGCTAAGAAAAAAAGCAGTTATAGAACTCCTTCTACGGGATTGGATGGAATTGTGATTTTCCATTCTTTTTGGTACTGATCTTGTTTCTTCCCCTAAAGAAAGGAAGGTATATTTGTCGTGACATTATTATTTGCATACACGGGGAGTACTGTTCTTCCCGATAGGATGACAGGAAGCGCAAAATGGGAAGGACCATGAAGGCAATGGAAGATATCCCCCCCTCACGCCACAAAGCCAAGGAAGGCCGAGATTCAGCCTAATTTTGCAGAAAGCTAAAGGAATGCTTAGTAGCATGCATTGACAAAATGAAAAGCTAGAGGCAGCTGAAGAAAGAAAATGAAGGGTTAAAAAAAACAGCTCCCCCATAGAGCAAGCAAGGAGATGACAGAGGCAGATCTTGGACATGCTCCAGAGACACCAGGTTTCAGCTGGGATCCTAGGAGGCTCACTCACAACCCCGATCACTCGTAGTTCATCATGGACCAAGTTTTGCTGAATCCATATTGCCAGGCTACTTTGTATCAAATCGTCTCACAACATCCACAATCAAGATCAGCAGAGCAGATTGGTGGGCGACAAATGCAGATTGTGGACTGTCTTGGAGACAGGAACGACCCTAGGGATTCTAACCCAGCTCACTCACAATCTCCATGAGATGAGATGTGTCTCCTTTCCAATATATTTTGATAGTTTCCTTTCAGAATATATGGTAGAGGTGTATTTTAGATTTTGGTTCCATAGGCCTTTTCGGCCTCTTGCAGACATCATAACTCTTTTCATTAAAAAAAAAAAAAGTCAGTTTATGAGAGTGGATATATCCTGGTCTTATTAAGTAATATGCACGATCTAGGGCTTTCTATGATGGAATGGGCTCTTGGAATTCAGAATCTTTCAAAGTCTTCAATTAGTGTCTGAATACTTTCTTGCCTTTTGTGGTGGCACTGTAATACCATTTTTACGCTTGGTAAACCTTCTTTTGAAAAACCATCTAGGTGGTACGATTTCTTATTGCCTCTGCAAGTTTTCTAAATGAGATAGGCTGAGGTTTGCAAGAGTGTTTTCAGCCTTTGAGCCTGCAATGTGCCATGTGCCGCTTTTTGCGTTTTGCTACTCTGTTTTTGTTGCTAAGTGCAGGCAGTTGTTTTTGTCTCCCTTGTCCATCATGATTGAAATAGTTTTTGAAGCCTTGAGAGAGAGATTCCTCAACACGATTGTTGCCCAGGCTTTGGTTTTCTTTCCATGTTGATCCTCTGCCTCCTTAAACTGATCTATATCTTCATATGTTTTCTTTCAAAAATGTATGAACACTTTTGTAGACTGTATAGAGGTGGTGAAATGTTGCACCTCCAACTGATTTTGGTGTACGTAGGGCCAATAAAGCCACTATACACAATCTTTCTCAAGTGATGGTTTTCCATGTTACTATGTTAGTCTGCTGCTTGTATGCACGGTCAAGATGGCCTGGCTGTCCCCTGTGGTCCAGCTTTGTTGGCATATGGAGAATGTGTGTAACACTTAAGTTTAAGTTGGTTCCCTCACAATACACTCTGTATAATGATTGTGTCTTGTATGCTTTTGCTTGCAGGTTGCATCCAGCTGGAGAATTTCCTTCTCCACGTGCAGCGCATGCTGCCACGGCAGTTGGCACTATGGTGGTAATACAGGTAGTTCAGAGGCATATCTTGAGTAGTTGGAAATGGTGCAGCTGGCTGGGAAGCTTGCAAATTTTCAGTTGAATTTACTTTGGTTTTCTTACAGGGGGGCATTGGACCTGCTGGACATTCAACAGAAGACCTACATGTACTTGACTTGACACATACAAAAGCAAAGTGGCACAGGTCTTTATTGTTCAAGGTTTGTGTACGGATTTTGATTATGGTCACAATGTAATGCAGTTCTGATAGGTCTAGGTGCTTTCCTTGTTGCTCTTAGAGTGGTGGTGCAGGGGCAGGGGCAGGGCCCAGGACCTCGATACGGTCATGTTATGGCTCTGGTTCAACAGAGATATCTTGTTGCCATTGGTGGAAATGATGGTTAGTTTTAGAACACATGGCAGCCAATTGAAATGTTCTTCTTTTCTCAAGTAGCAATTTCAAATGATAAAGCAATCTGCAATACCCAGGTTTGATATCTGCGAAGTGTGATGCAGGGAAAAAATCTCTCGCTGATGCATGGTCCCTGGACACAGCAACCAAGCCTTATGAATGGAGGAGACTGGAACCAGAAGGGGATTGCTTACCTCCTTGCATGTAACTCTTCTATCTTATCTTCCCCCCACTTTTCCTTTAGTGTCTATTGATCCAGAGTTTCATCGAGTGGTTTTTTACTGTAACTATGTTCCAAGTGGGTATGCTTACATTTCACGTATCATGAACAGTGCTACTTTTCTTGGAGTAGAGTGGCATCATCATCCTTCGAGGTGCTTTATGGGGTTATATGTATGTGTGAGAGCTTTTGTTATACTATGGTCTACACCCAATGCTGATGATGTTGGTGGGATGTCATAGTAGCTAGTCCCTGCTATGTGTGATGGAGTTGATGGTTTTTAACCTTGTGAGTGACAATCACGAGATTGAAAATGCACAATTTGTTGTGTTTTCAGAGGGTGAATTTGGTCATATTCCTGGATTCATCTAGATATATGCTCTCGTTGTATTAGCAGACAAGTAAATATTACCTTGTCAAGTTCTGTCCATGTTGTGGCCTGTCAATATTGTGATAAATTCTTTATATCTTAGGTGGTTTGTTGCTCTATCATCTGACCTTTCAAGCATCTGCCCTTTCTATCATCTAGGTATATGCCCTTTCTAAGCATCTCCTTAGAAATGCCTATTTGTGAGAGACTACAATGAAATGCTATAACCAGTTGTAGCTTCTATCCTTGGCCACCGCCAAGTCTTCCCTAACGTCTGTAGTGCTGATAGGAACTTAGTACAAAGGAGGTGCATGGGTGTGGGGATATGTATATGAGTGCTGATGATGTTGATGGAGATGTTATAAGAGTTGTCTGTGGTATGCATGATGGATTCTATGGTTTTAATCCTAGTGAGTGACTGTCATGACATTGAAACTGCACTATTGATTGCATTTCCAGAGGACGAGTTTGGGCATGTTCCTGGATTCATATATGTGTATGTGCGTGCATGCGTGTGTATGTGTATGTGTATGTGTATGTTGTATCTTCAATGCTGTATGTATACATACCTTGCTTATGGTGACCAAACGGTCAATGATTCAAATTATTCACCAGTGCAACCATCACTTTTGTGTTTTTTTTTTCTCCATAATAGCTTTGTTTCTTCTCATGATCATTAAAAGTTCACAAGTATGTTGTGGTGGCAGGTATGCGACAGCTAGTGCACGTGCAGATGGTCTACTTCTGCTTTGTGGTGGAAGAGATGCCAGTGGTGTGGTATGAAACTGTTGTTCCTGTTTCAAGTTATGCTTGTATAAAAGGATCGTTTTCATGTACTTAGTGTGGTTTGATCCATTGCATAACCTAGAGATAGGAATTGTATTGTTGCTGTCGATAGGATAAAATATTTTTGTATGGGAATTCTGGTGCACCGCTGCATTGGTGCTTGTGACTGACATTTGTAAGTATATAGCTGCAAAGTATGCCTGGTCACTTGGGTCATAAAAGTGTTATCCTATGCAGCCTCTTGACAGCGCATTTGCCTTGATTAAACATCGGGATGGGCGCTGGGAATGGGCTCGTGCTCCTGGAGTTGCTCCTTCACCACGATACCAGCATGCAGCTGTATATCTCTATTTTTTGTAGCTGTATAGTGTGTCATTGTGACATCATTTGCTGATTGGTAGCGTGTGAGGGAAGTTTTGAGGGTAAAATGCCTATGAGTATTATATTTTTTCTGCTCAGATTCTATGGAAGGGGTACACAAACTTCTTTTTTACCAAACACAACTTTCCTACTGTTGCAGTTTCCTGCTCACTTTTTTTTCTTGGTTTGGCTGCGGGAATGTAGGTTTTTGTTGACTTGAGACTTCATGTGTCTGGTGGTTCTCTTCGAGGGGGCAGAATGGTTGAAGGATCTGCAAGTGCTGCTGGTAAATTAATTTTGAACTTGTTTATTCGTTCATGCCTTGGAATTTCCAGAGGTTGTCCCCCACATCTGCTTCCTTCTCCTTATTTTGCTCATGCGGCTGGCTAAAGCAACAAATCTTTTTGCATTCATTGCTGCTATCATGTTGAATTTAATATCTTGTTAGAAATTATTGGAATCAAAGTTGCTGATGACCTATGCCCAAGCTTTTGAAGAGTTATGATGATATAGTGCATACCATTATGCACACACATGCAAACATAACAAATATCTGTATAAAAATAGCAGTGAAGGTTTCTTTGTATTTTTGTTTCCAGACATCTGCATCTAGTTTGATGGCCAATTCTCACAAGTAATTATAAAACTGCAGTTTTGGACACAAATGCTGCAGTCTGGCTTGATCGCAACGGAATAGTCACAAGCCCAAGAATCAGCAGAACAAGCTCTGATGCAGATGCTTATGTGGAGTCCACAAGGAGATGCCGGCATGCAGCAGCTGCCATAGGCAGCAATGTTTACCTCTATGGTGGGCTTAGGGGAGGTAATGTTGTCAGATCTCTTTCTTCTTCAACTTCTGTTGTGATATAAGCTGGACATAGTTTTAGTGCCATAAAAGCGTGCTCACACAATCGACACGGGAATTGAGGAGCACAAGCAACACTGCCTTGTGCATCTGAGGTGAGCAAAGCGTAACTCTCATTGATCTGGACGGGGAGCTTTGGGCCTGTTCAGTAAGTGTATGCTGCAGCGAGGGCTTCTGATAATGTACTATAGAGGAGGGAGTCTATCCATTATAAGCTCAGTGCTTGGGCCCATGGGAACACTTGTGCCTACCACTGGCTAGAATGGAGGAAGTAAGGCCCCCATTTGGTCTTGGATTTGCAAATGTGTGCATTTAGATTGCAGCATTGTACAGTTCTGCCTAAACATTTCCAATGATATGTGATATGCAATATGACGTTCATTTTGTTTGCGGTTGAAGTATCTGCTGAAATCTGATTGCTCCTAAATCATAAAAAAGTCCACATCAACAGCTGACAGGCCTGCTAATAGGTCAATAAAGAGCCACTCCGCCGTACTCGTGCTCTACTGCACTTAAGAGGTTCTTTGGAACTTGAGTCCTTAGATTGAAGGCCACAATGTCAAGATGATGCTTTATAGTGAGGTCATACACAAGTTTACAGATTTTGATAATTTAGTTGATGAAATGATGAATGATACAAGTTTTCTTTGCCTTGGAAGTCAATAAAGGGGGGATGATGTTTAAGATCACCTCCATTTAAGGTCTATTCAAGTGCATATATTTGATGTTGGGACAACTTGCATTTTGTTTTTCATGAAAAATAAAGCTATGTTTCAATTCTGATATTGTGCTGTGGTGCTGTGGTCTCTTTTGCATCCACGTTCTCTTTCAGTTTCTATCGTTCAGACCCTTTGTATTCCTTTGGGTGCTATCTTTGCCGTTCCAGAGGTGTGTTGTGAGCAGAGAGAATCCCTCAGATGCCCACATTTGGTGAGAAATTCCTGGCTCATTGGTTGGGTTGAGCAGATATCTTTAAAGGCAATTTATAAGAAGCCATATGGGACCGTTCAGCTACCTCATCTATGGAGAGACACAGTTAGAGCAGCTCTACCTGGTTACATCTCTGAGTAAATTCACTGGGAATCAAGATTGCTGCCGATGTATATCCATGGTTATGTAATTAGAGATCTAAGAAAACCTCTTTTACGTGAGAACTGTAAAATTAATCAAATGGAGAAGTGGCAATCCAAGAATGGACATTAGTAAAGGTTTGTGAGATATTAACATGTATTAGCTAACAGGTCAGGATGCGATTTCTGAAAACGCAGCTATAGGCAACAAACTACTTTGTGATAGGACATCATGGAGCCGTGTCAATTCATCAAAATTCTGTCCGTATTTTAATGAAGCAAAGGTTGGTCTCATTTGAACACCAAAAATGAGCGCCTATTTGTAAATACATTCTCCTGCTGGCTGTGTGCACTTGGCATGACAAAACTGGTTAAATAGACCTCAATGGTGAAGGGTATGCCTTATATCTATAAAGAAAGTCCTTAATCCGCCCTAGTCGACATCCAGTGATTTGCTTAGTCCATGAAGCCACCCTAGTCGACATCCAGTGATTTGCTTGGCACATGTCTTTGATCATGTTGCTGTGTAGGGCCAACTTTCTGATTCGAAACAATACAATTCCATGCAGCCCTTTCCTAATGTTATCTTTATAAGGAAAATAGAGTTTCTTTCCTTCCTTTTTTGGGGGGGGGGTGTTGAAGATCATGTCAGTCTCCTCAGATGTTAAGGAAGCAATGTATTTCATTCTTTCAGTTGATCTTCATGGACAACAAACGTTCTTAATCTATTCACAGAGGCAACAAAAGAAATGAATCTCTTACACGTTTAGTCAACCTCTAAAGTTGTACTTGTTTTTGAAATAACAGATGTAATTATACTGGGCTGATCTTGGCAAATTTTTTTACAGAAATACTGCTAGATGATTTTCTAGTAGCAGAAGACTTACCAGCACTAGAGACCGCATCACCAGTTCCTTACTTGGGGACTATGCCGGAAAGCCATGCAATAGCAGACTCCAACAGGGAAGTCACTATGCGGAGACCTGTGGTAGCTTCAGCCAATGGGGATCCTATGGATTTAAGTGCTGACAGAGCACAACGGTTTGTACCATACCTCTGTTTTTCTTCCCCAAAAGTGCCGTTTTTTGGTTGGTTGTATGGGCTGATGCTTTGACACTGGTATAACATGAGATATCTGGATCCACTATACAGGATGCCAAGGGGAGAAGATGTATTACTGAAAGCTTCGATAGCTGAAGCTGAGGCAATGAGTGCAGCATATGCAGCTGCGGCAGCAAGAGCAGCAGCTTCGGGTAAGACAGATAAGGATGCAGATCAATCGATGAGTGAAGCAGAAATTTCTACTGTTATTGATTCCAATGGAATAGAAGCAACAGCTATGCCATTGAGTGAGCCTTTGTCACCGAATTCCGATGTTCGATTACACCACCGAGCGGTAAGATTCTTCAGTCTCTCCATTTAGTTGACTCTGTGGCGTTTTGCTATTGAAGAAATTGATGTTTTGTGATGACGACAGGTCGCTGTTAATAAATTGATGTTTTTGGATAATGGCAGGTAGTTGTTGCTCAAGAGCCAGGAGGTGCCCTAGGAGGTTTGGTCAGACAGCTTTCTCTAGATCAGTTTGAGAATGAAGGACGCCGAGTAAGCTATGGTACTACAGATGGCGGTAATGCTGCAAAGAGGTTATTGGACAGACAGATGTCCACTAGGGGACTGCACAAGAAGGTGCACCTATCTACATTCAATTTCTGTATGTCATGAGGGAGTTGTAAATACTTGTCAAACCAGATTGAGGCTCTTAAACTTCTTTCTTCAAACTGCAGATAATCTCCCACTTGCTATTGCCTCGTGGTTGGAAGCCTCCTGTGAGACGGCAATTTTTCTTGGATGCCAATGATGTTGCTGAGCTCTGTGACACTGCTGAACAAATATTCCAACGGGAGCCTACTGTATTAAAGTTGAGAGCCCCTCTGAAAATCTTTGGTGATCTACATGGTCAATTTGGTGATTTGATGCGATTATTTGATGAGTACGGATTCCCCTCAACTGCAGGAGATATAACGTGAGTTTTTCTGGAGCACTCTTGTTGGATTGTTGATATATCAGTATGAAGCAAATGATCAAAATTTCTTATGTACCTTCAAGTTGACTGTAAGGCTCGTGCAGCATCGTTAATAGTTCGTAGTTTTAGAACTCCCTTTTCTGTTTTATCTGAGACATTCCTATCAGAGTGAGATTTCCCTATAAAATAGTCGAGCCCCCTAAAGGACAGCACACAATACCCCTTTGGAATGAGTATGGCCAAATTGGTCCATGAGGCCATCTCCACGTGTTGGCTGTATTCATGCAATCTTGCTTAGCCCTGTAATTCTGTTTAATCGGACCAAAACAAAGGGGATTGTCAGAGTGGAGCTTATACAAGAGCACGATTTCTAGTGATTTACTCAAAAGTAACACTTAGAAAATAGATAGCCACAAAACTAAATATATACCTAGATGAGTCCAAGAACATGCCCAAACTTATCCTCTAAAAACAAAACATAGTGCAGTTTCAATCTCAGGATAGTCACTCATAAGGTTGAAAACCATAAACTCCATCAGGCATAGCAGGGACTAGCTACTATGACATCCCCACGGACGTCATTAGCGGGTGTAGATCATAGTATAAACATATGCTCTCAGACATACAAATCCACACACCCACACGAAGCGAAATATAATTTAAGCCACAATAACCTCAAACTTTTAAAGCAAGAAGATGGGGTTTATAGAAATAATGGAATAAAGAAACATTCATACTAGCAAGAAGATGGGTTTTATAGAAATAATGGAATAAAGAAACATTCATACTGCATGGGATGTGAATGTGGACCACCCCCTACCAGGGCTAAACTCTGATATATTCTTTATTCCAATGATGCTTGGTTTGTAAATACAATCCCGAATGGAACCAAATCTGGAAGATAACAATTCACCGTTTATTGTGATTGCTCCGTGGTACAAGAGTCCAAATAACAAAATCTGATTGGAGAAATCTGTCCATGGAGCGAGATTTCAGCATTTAGCACTGGCTGAGAGTAAAAACGTCCACACAGAGGCTTGTCACATGCACCTCACTTGCGGTAGCATCAATATCAATCAAACGACTATAGAAAATCCACTTCAAACCAATTGTAGAAGCAATAATCATTCACCACACTGCCAAACTAGAGAATATAGTTGAAGCAAGATCCAACCCAAATAGCTCAAGAAACAAACCAGTCCATGATTGTGAAAGGATCTTCTTGCAAATCGTCAGTTCTTAAAAATGTTGACACATGACCGATTAATGTTAGTAGACCCAAAACACATAAATTAGCCTAGGCTTGCTAAGGTAACAACATAGCTAGAAAACTCGGAAAATTTTCCTTCAAATTTCAACCAAAAGTTAGATCTTAAAGTGTTCTATATAATATGTGTGTGAGTGCTGCGGGTAGTACTTTAGATTCTAAAAGAAAAACTCAAAGAATATATGATTCTAGAGCATACACTAAGTAATCTTATTTTGACCTCGTTAAACTAAGGTTCACTTCGAATGCTTAGTATGAAGGGGTTAGAATATGACTTGATAGGTGGTACGGAAATCCCACGTTGTGCGAAACATCTTCGTCTCATATAGCACGTTGATCACAGATTTGGTGGAGGCGCAAGGGTGGTCCTGTAATGAAGTGAATAGACTATGGACTCATAATTCCACACGTGGAACATGAACTAGCTTTCATGATCCCATCTCCTATGGTGATTTCTTGAGCACTATAGAACATGTTAGCTATGGCCCGCATATCTAAGGTGAAGATGGTGAAGGACTCGTGTTGAAGACCATGGAATTTCAAATTGTGAGATCATTGTAACAAAAGATGACTAGTGTACTTGACTTGCTGATGAAGGTGGCTGGTGGTCAGGTTGGCAAGTCATGTAATAACAAGTCATACAAAAGCTCACATGCGTGATGTGCACACTAGGCCTGTCACATTCCCTTTGTTACCAAAGGAGCTATTTTCAAGTGATAGCTGAATAGAACTAAGCAAAGGTTTGCAAAAATTTCTCAAAAGATCAAGATGAGGATGCATTGATTGATATTGTAATTGGATCTCAGTACATGAAAACTCAATTGCTTGATCACAATCATAGTGGCTCTACTTTGCATAAAAAATTGTAACTTTCGATTCGAATGCCCGATCAAGATGATTCCAAAGCCAATATTTTTTAAAAAATGTTAAAAAAAATCACATGCTAACAAATCAATTTAATCTGCAACTTCAAAATCTACAATTTACATCAAACCATATTGCTACATACCTTTGCGAAGGTATTAAGTAGAATGCTTGATTAACCCCTAACGTCACCGAGCTAGCTTTAACCTAGGACAACCCTTAACCTAATGCAATGCTAACCTAATCCATAACCAAACCTTGGTCTAATGCTAACCCTTCAGTCAATTTCTCCACCTTCTCGTTCCACTGCCATGGCCATCTGTCGTTGCCAACGAGCCAAAGCTAACCCCATCCATCTTCTAAAGTTTGCGTTGGCACTTATAAGTTATACACATATATCATCCGCGGTTGTAGCAGCTGGACAGCCACAAAAAACAAAGAAGCGTCGATCAGCCCGGGCAGGAGGACCATTTTGCCTTTCTCGAATATGCAGGCGACACCAAGCAGCAATGTAGCAGCTTGCAAAAAAACTCTCCAAGGATTCAGCTCGCCATGGATAGTAATTTGATGATCAACTAGCATCAAAACGATATTTTCTCATGCAATAGAACAAAAATTCCAGCCGCTAAAGTTTTGATACATAACGCTTCTTTACCTGGAAGCAAATGCCGCATTGGGTTTGTTTATAGGCTGCTCTAGAGCTTCTCATAGTGCCATCTTGGCCCATGCACAGGAGGAGTTGAGAAGGGGTGATTCGTCTTGGCTAGGCACGTGTAGAAGGTTGCAAGAGTAGAGAGGGGGTGACTCATCTCGGCCAAGCAAGAGTCGGGTTGCAGCCGTTGCAGAAATGGGTGGCAAACTGCAACCGTTGCCACCTCGAGAGAAGCGAGACGCCATTCAACCACTTCATAAACCATGACCTTAGCCTTGGAAATATTAAGCCACCAATAAACCTTTGGCAACCCATTAACTTAAGCTAAAATTCGGGAAGACTACAACGAATGCTAATGCGAATTTTGAATTTTCAGGGACATATTTGCCCTCCATTGTCGAAATGCGAAGTGTTTTCATTGGCCTAGTTTGCCCCCGCATGTCTCCACACATATAGAAGCACTTGAGCGGAGCTCGTCTCAGTACGAATCTATGTTCTCTCTCTTATTGCCTCTTAATTTTCTATTTTTGGCCCTTATTCATTTTGGAAACTTATGGCTCTCACACATTTGAGTGCCCAATCCTTTCTTCCTATACTTCTGTACTTCGAGTGCCCAATCATTTCTTCTCTACTTTTGTACTGTCTTTGGATCTATTCACTTAGTGGGTGGAGCTGAGGGATTTGACATAAATACTTCCTAGATTGTTCATCATGACTCTAGGAATCGTGTTGGAAATAGTAAGGTAGTGGTCAATGCTAGGTTAGTAATAAGGTAAGGGACACTTTTTCCGTCATTGCCCCCCCCCTTTAACCACAATTAGTGGTTGATTTAGTTGTTGAATGGATCTTAACCCGAGTTAGGGTTAAACCCTAGGATTTCAGGGTTATATACCCTTGTACTATCCTGTATTCTAATTCTCAATACAACAGTCCACCGAGTCGTTTCTCCTCCACTGTAGTGGACCGTGCTTCCATTTCTCACAAATTGGTATCAAAGCCGGCTGACCGTCGCTCTTCGTCGTTCTCAGGAAGGACTTCTGTTGCGAAAAGCGTCACTTTTGTCCCCGCTGCGATTTTACTCTGGTGGTTGCCTTGACACTGCTATAGTTTCTAGTTTCAAGTATTGCGTGAAAAAGCCTAGTAATGTGCATATTTGGGCAGGCTCCTGACATGCAGAGTACAGAATCTCTGATCACTTCTGTAAGCATTAAAGGAAATTGTCAAAATGTTAGTTGAAAGTCTTTCTATTTTGTAAAATCTCATTAGTCTTCTATAATTTAGAATGTTTTAATGCATCACTGTTGGGTTAATGTGACAAGAACTGTGTGCCTTTTTCCTTTAGAACGTTATCAAAAGTTAAACTTCAATCTGACATGGCTGGCATGCTTTTTTGCCAGGTATATTGACTACCTTTTCCTAGGTGATTATGTGGATAGAGGACAGCATAGCTTGGAAACAATTACTCTGCTACTTGCTCTGAAGGTGAGATTTCAGATTGCCTTGACTGAGGGACGTGCCTGCTCTGTAGCTATTCCATGCTATGCGTGATGAGCTTCATGATTTTTAACCTCATGGGTGATGGTCATGAGGTTAAAACCGCACTGTTTGCTTTATTTATAGAGAACGATTTTTAACCTCATGGCCTGGCAGGTTTCTGGATTCATCTAGATATATCCTGTGTTGTCTCATTACATGCCTGCTTATTGCAGATTGAACACCCTGAGCATGTGCACCTGATTCGTGGTAACCATGAAGCCGCTGACATCAATGCCCTCTTTGGATTCCGTATTGAATGCATTGAACGGATGGTACGGTTCTTGGGAACTCTTATTGCATATCATGTTTTGATTCATGAAAACATGGGGGGGATTCGATTTCATTCAAAGTCACTCAGTTCTTGTTGATGGTGCTAATATGGACAGGGTGAGAGGGATGGCATATGGGCATGGCACAGGTTTAATGTGCTTTTCAATATGCTGCCACTGGCAGCACTGATAGAACAGAGAATTATATGTATGCATGGAGGAATCGGAAGATCAATAAATTATATCTCTCAAATTGAAAGCATACAACGGCCCATAACCATGGATGCTGGATCTGTTGTTCTCATGGACCTGTTATGGTAATATGCATTTTTATATGTGACTTGGAATATGAAGAATTATTCTGTCGTTGCTCAGGAATGATCCTATTCTGTCTGTTTAGGTCCGATCCAACAGAAAATGATAGCGTGGAAGGGCTTCGCCCAAATCCTCGAGGTCCTGGTTTGGTGACATTTGGGGTGCGTATATGGAAACCTTTCCTTTCATGATTTTCAGAGAAAAATCCATTCATTGTTGTACTACCAGGTGACATTTGGGGTGCATGTATGGAAACCTTTTCCTTCCATGATATCCATTCATTGTTGTACTATCAAAGTCTTATCTCGACAGTCCTCCAAGCTATCCAACATGACCTAAGCTTGCCTGTCCCTTAAAATTTTGCTCCACAAGGGTTTCATTTGTCTTTGCAATGCTCATAAAAACCCATTCTATTTATTGCAACCTGTCTCTGCATTCGTACCAATAATTTTTTAAGCCAGATCAATTGTTGGAATTCTAATTGGAACTTGTCTTTTGTCTTGCTCTCATAGTTGGCTTTGCCGAGGGCAGTCCCTTCACATCTATTTATTGTTCCTGTTTACAGCCAGATCGTGTGCTTGCATTTTGCAAAAATAACAACTTGCAGATGATAGTGAGAGCTCACGAGTGTGTTATGGATGGATTTGAACGTTTTGCGCAAGGCCATCTAATAACGTTGTTTTCTGCTACCAATTACTGTGGTAGGTAAACTTGTAGCTGTTCTTATAAAGGCTCAATGAAGACTGGTAAGCCGAGCTTGCAGCTTATTATTTGACTAGATTGAATACTTCTCAGGAACTGCGAACAATGCAGGAGCAATACTTGTTCTAGGCAGAGATCTAGTGGTTGTACCGAAACTTATTCACCCTATTCCTCCTATTGTGGCATCTCCAGAATTGTCTTCTGATGGATATCTTGAGGAAACTTGGATGCAGGTATAATTCTTGATCTCCCAGTATCGTTTGTGCTACTCTGGGTTTTTAGATAAGGTGGGATGAATGCCTGACTTTATTGGATAGTCAAGGAAATACTGTACTAGGACTTACAATAAAATAACAGGAGGGGAAAAGGGAAAAGGAAGGTGAGGGAGAGGGAAGGGTAGCGGGAGGGGGAGCGCTGGGGAGAGAGATTGCGAGTGAGATTGCTTATGCTCAAAACGTTCTCATTTACAGGAACTGAATGTGCAAAGACCACCGACACCAACTCGAGGGCGACCTCATACGGCTAATGATCGTAGCTCTTTGGCTTGGATCTAAGGCCAAGCTGTGTTTGGATATTGTACATTACTTTGTCCAAGAATGTTCTTGGATTCGTGCAGGTTGCATGGCTAGCAAGCAGCGCATGGTTACCATGGCAGCCTTTATTCTTAAAATTGGGGGGGTTGGATTGTAAAGGAATCGGCCGAATGAGAGTGTAAGATGGCATTGTGAGCAATCTCGTCATGGAAGCGGTGCATTGTGGTTATATTGGTATTGATTCCTTTATTTGTTGGTTTATAATGAAACAATTAATATAGAAGACCTTTCACCTGGGACTCCACCTTCTATTCTGTTCATCTGGTGATGGTCTTGCTATTATTTCCCTCCCCCAGTGAGAGCATGGAAGGGCAGAGAACTATTCCACAGTGCTGAAAAAAATACAGTTCATTTTGTTCATACTGTAATAGAGGATCCACCACCTGCTGCTGTCGTTTATTTCAAATAGGAAAGTCTTGCTTGTAACTGTCTTTTCCTCCATTTGTGAAAGCTGCAATACGTGAAGCTCTTGCAAGATGTAGGTGAATAATGTTTTGCCACCTTGTGTATGGCCACCTTCAGCATTTCTTTTCTGGGCAGATAATAGTAGAGAACTGCCTTGCGGGTTTAAATAATTCCAAGGAACTACTAGAGTATTGTTTATGCATTCCTTAATAGCCTCTAATTTATTGTTGGATAAACGCAGTATCGCATCCATCAATTGCCATCTGCAAATGGATTCCTTGAACTCCCAAAACACTTTGTTGCTACGTGTTATTGCAGCATCAAAAGAGTGTCGAGGAACCAGGATGTATCGCAAGCCGACATTCGATTAAAAATATTCTATAATGGTTTTAAAGGTATTATTATAGACTATAGTAAATTACCATCAAGGATAGACTATAGTAAATTACCATCAAGGGAATATTTGAGGGTGCTTCATAAAACTAATATTCTCTCCCAAGAGTTTATTTCTATTGAATGGTCCATTTTTCCTTAGTACATGACAAGTTTAGGATGATGGACTTATCCAAGCTCAACATTGTTGCCACACAATGCTTGGAGGGGTCAACATTTTTTAAAATTTTAAAATATTTTGATCTTTTGAAAGCACTAAGTTAATGCTTTAATGCAAAGTTATTATTTGTTTCAGAATCACTTGGAGTTCTCTTGGTATTTTTTGGTTTGTTTGGGTTCTAATCTTCAACCAATTGTTCTTATTGTCAAAGGTAATTTCTTGTTGAAAGTTAGGTCACATTTTTAAGCATCAAAGTGCAAGATATCATTGATTAGACATTAGGGTTTTGCAATATCAAGCTTTGTGCATGGGAATGAAGTTCCAAGCTGCTCCTTATTAGAAGAAAGATGTGGGATCTCTTGCAAAATATCAATTTCATGTCAGGGCTATGGAATTTTGATATCATTTCCTAGCGGCAAAATCTATACTTGTGTATGGGTCCCTTCTACAAAATTGGCAAATCTTAGCAAGATAATATCATAGATAAGAGGAAAAAAGTTGTGTAATGCATAGTACAACGAAGTTGCATTGGTTGCAAAGATGGAATTTCAAAGAAGTGCCAAGGTTCAAATAGATGGAATGCATGTAAGTGCCAAGGTTCAAAATAAATGGAATGCATGTAGGTCCCCCTAGCAAGAAAAAAACCCCTTATTAACTAATTTGTTTATGTGAAGGGGGGAGGCATAGGCTTGATTAGCCTAAGCGTCGTGAAATTTGCAAATTGAATTTGCTACGTGTCAAAATTTCACGACCTTCGAGATGTTTTTGTTGGTCACCTCTCGTGAGCTATGAAGGAGCAAAGAGGGAGCAAGCCTGGTTGTGGGGTGAGGGAAAGGGGAGGTGGAAGGGGGAGAGGGGAGAGAGAGAGGGGGGGGGGGGGGGGATGATGGAGGGGATAGAGGTGAGTAGGGTTGTGAGAGAGGAGGTAGTGGAGGAGGGAGGAGGTAGTGCGAGGTGGAGGAGGTAGTGTGGGAGGGGGAGGGAGCAGAGGGAGGGAGTGGAGAAATGGAGAGGTTGAGAGACGAGGGACGGAGAAGCAAGTGGAGATGGAGAGGGAAGCGAGGTAGGGAGAGGCATAGACAAAAGGATTTATGCCCTTGAATTAGCTTAGGTTAATTAGCGATCTTGAAATGAGATAAATTTATTAATAGGTTTTAGGCACAGAAGCGATTAATTCACACGAATATGCAACCTAAAATACTTTAGTAAAACTACAAGAAGTAGCAAAGGCTTAAAGATAGGCATAAGAAACTAAGCTTAAATGTTGCAACTGCGACAAGTTAATTTGTTGCAATTCCAATTTCAGAAAGGATGATTTCAAGTGGGAGTTCTTATTCATGAGAATATGGCAACTGTAAATAGTTTGGTTATTTGATTGAATCGTGACAAGTTTTAGAAGCAAAGGGTGCTTGCAAGCAATAGAGTGCAAGTTCTTATTCATAAGAATATGGTAACCTAGAACACGTAAATTGCAATTAATAGCAAGGTTATAACAAAAGCAACATAAAAAAACTAAGTTCAAATGGGTAAATTATGACAAAAGGTCATTCGGTACATACTGGACATCGTTACAACTTGCAAGCCATGGTCTAAATTATTCTTTTCGTAAGTATGAATTTGATCGAAGCCTTGTTCATACAATAAAGACATTATTAAAAAATATTCATATTTCTACCATCCTTGTTCCATTAAATGGTTGTGTTCTTTTGCAAAGGGTGTCTTTATGGCAAGCAATACAAGGGAGGATTATTGAGGCAATGGATCGAGCGAACACTTTTATTAAAAATGAAAAAATCAATCACGTTTACCATAACTAGTTTCGTCTAATTCTCAATTTGCATGTCATGGCTTTCATGGAAATTAATGCAACTCCACACAAAATAGTACACATCATTGATATAAATTAAAAAGTCAATGCATTATTCCATAACTAAGATTGTGCATGATATAACCATTCAAGTTTCCTACTACATTATGGATCAAGAATTTGAGGCAAACATGCATCTATAGTCACATTAGAAGTGAACTTACTTCACACTCGAAATAGTGAACGTAAATTAAAAAAATCAATGCGTTATGCCATAACTAATATTGTGCATGATATAACCATTCAAGTTTCCTATTGCCCTCTACGTAGATAATTTGAGATGAACATGCATCATACGCAACATGATATCCAGTAGGATCAAAAGTAGGATGAACAGGGAGAGAAGGAAGATGAGAAGGTATCAAAACATCAGGATAGGTAGCCCACTCAGTAACCGGATGAAGAGAAGAGGCCAGAGGGGAATTGTGCGAGGGCACCTCTGAAACGGTGATGAGGGAACCCTCAAAGAACAAAAATTTTGTGGCATATTTCAGGTAGGGATTTCAGGTAGGGAGGAGACGCCCATCCATTACAGGGTTTATTGGTAGCCAGAGGCAAATGAAGTGTTTGCTACACCTTCCATCCACCAAGAAATTTTGGATCCTGTACAGCCAATTATATCGGTATATGATAAGGCATTTGGGATTTCAACCATTTTGTGGAGGAGCATGCTCAGAGGTAGCACAAACTTTTCAAAACCGAGCACAAGTTGATTCTCACCTGAGTACTACAACTGCCCAAACCTACTATGGCCGAGTTACCCGTCTACTATGGTAAACTTTTACCTATCTATTACGGCAAACTTTTACGGGAACTCGAGCAACTAATCGACATGCATGTGATAAAGGCTCGATCTATGTGCAATAATATACACAATTTGTGTAGGGATCGAGAATCAAGTGGCAAGAGTGAGTCAACCAGATGAAATGGTACCATACTAATTTTGAGATGCTAGGAATCAACGTTCCATCTGAAGAACCAGATGTCGCTGAAGCCTGGACATTGGACTGGCTTGCTAAACCCGAGCGCCCATTGGTGGACATCCGCAACATATATCCTTGGGCACTAAGGGGGTGGCATATTGAACCACCACGATCCCCTCCTTGGCCACCAACTACAAATGAAGTTAGGACATCTCGACAGTCCATTCGTCCTCGCCTCCCACCCAACGAAGGCATTAATGACCACGTGGGTTCAATCCTCCAACATCCGCATTTGAGCAACGTCTAGTCCCTGCCAGCCCATGAGGACATGGGCAAAGATAGCTGAGACGAGATGTTAGCACCACATTAGGCTAACTGCTATGTGGTCATAGAGCATTGACCTCGATTAGGAGCAAGGAGTGGTGGGGATGGTTGAGCACCCATTTCACATGAGGTGTAGTTGATCATGGCAAGTCGACATAGATAGTTTGGCGGCAAGTCAACAGTTAGTCAATGTAAAACCCCATAACTATCTCTGAAGAGCCTTACCAGAGCTCCTGCGAGCCCCCCTCCCTCCCTTCCGCAGCCTCTACCTCCCTACCCTCCTCCGCCTCTCTCCCTCTCCCTCGCCCCCCTCGCCCTCGCCTTACCCGCACACCCTCACCCCTCGCCTCTTCCCGCCTCCACGCCCTCACCCCTCGCCCCTCCGCCCTTCGCCCCTCGCCTCACCTCTCGCCTCGCCCCTCGCCCTCACCCCCCCGCCCCTCGCCTCGCCCCTCCGCCCGCCCCTCACCTCGCCCCCTCGTCTCGCCCCTCTGCCTCGCCTCGCCCCTCGCCACGCCCCCGCCCCTCGCCTCACCCCTTGCCCCTCCGCCCCTTGCCCCTCCGCCCTTCCGCCCTGCCCCTCGCCCTTCACCCCCCCGCCCTCCGCCCTCGCCCTTCACCTCCCTCTACCCCTCCGCCCCCCGCCCTCGCCCCTCGCCTTCACCCCTCCCCCCTCTGCCCCCCGCCCTCGCCTTCGCCGCCGTCTCTCTCCCTCGCTTCGACCTCCGCCCTCTGCTCTCGCCTTCGACATCCGCCCTTCGCCCCCTTCCGCCTTCCGCCTCCGCCCCCGCCTTCGCCTCTGCTTCCCCCGCCCGCCTCGATTCATCTCGCCTCATCCTCTTCCGTCACACCCAGGCTCCATCCCTCGTCTATCTCCCTCTCCTTTTTGGTGGCAGCCTCTTCTTCATCGGAGGTCTCGCAGTTTGTCTTGGCGGTATGGCGGCTTCCTGCTCGGAACCGGAGGCCCAGCCAGACCCTCCCTCTCCAGATGCCTACCGCGTGATCTTGACAGAGCAACAGTCGTCTCGGGTACAACAGGTTGCCAATGACTTTGCCCTTACTTCCGTCTATGGCAGAGTCATTGGACACTCTCCCTCCAGATCAGCTATCAGGGACTGGCTCCAGTCCACTCTCATGCTAGAGGACAGTCACATCGAGGAGGTGGCCCTTATGGGAAGGGGCATCTTCTGGCTTAAACTCTCCACTGCGAAAGCTGCGAGCAACCTGATTGCTGGTTCCCCCACATCTGTGGATGGAAAGATCATCATGATAGTCCCTTGGTACTGTGGTTTTAGTGCAGCGGACTTTGATGCTCGTTTCCGCATACCTCGCCACCCAGTGACGCTAGTTTTTCCAAGCCTTGCTGCTGAGTTGTGGCCGATAGTCAGGAACCTGGGTTTCCACTTTGGTTGGGTGATGCATGACACTTTCGTCGACGCGGTTACTGCGATAGGAGCGCCCCGAGTCCGTGTGGCTGTGGCAGACCCTGCGACTCTCCCTGCAGTGATTGAGATCGTGATAGATGCTGGCAGCATTACTTAGAGCATGGTAGTCACAGGACAGCCAGGCCAGTGCCTGAGGTGTCACGGCTTTGGGCACCTGGCTGCTGCTTGTCCACGATTCTCCAGCTCCTCTCGGTCCCCCCCGCCCCCCCCCGCGCCCCCCTCCCTCCCCCCCAGGGCAGCCACGTCAGGAGGAGCAGAGGCAGCCCCAGAGGTGGCTGGCGGTTGGACAGAGGTCAGAAGGAAAAGAGGAAAGAATAAGAAGATTTCTGACAAAGGCAAGGAGGCAGAGGTTACCCAACTTGCAGCAGCGCCTCAGAGACCTGACAGGTAGCCGCCCCAGGGTCCTGGGAGAGCTTCTTCTTCGACTGTAGCCCGCCCTCCATAGCCTCAGGTCCCCCTCTCTTCCGCTCCCCAACCCCCTTCCACTCAGCACCAGCCCCTTCCCCAGCCACAGCCCCCTCCTCCCGACCTGCAGCATCAGCCTCCGCCTCTTCCTCTTCAGCCCCCTCCTCTTCCTACTCAGCCCCAGTCCCAGTTTCAGTCCCATCCCCGCTCCCCCGCCCCTCTCAGCTCTCTTGCAGTGTCAGCTGCACCAATGGTTCCTCAGCCGCGGGTAGCCCCCACTCCCCCTCCTCCGCCCCCCCGCTAGTCGCTTCCGTGGAGTCTGAGTTGCCTACCCCTCAGCCTCCTTCCCCTTCCCCACCCCAGGCAGGGCACCCCGAGTCTACACCACCCCTGGAGCAGTCTTCCCTGTCTGCTAGCCCGACCCCCTCAGTTGCAGACTCTGGCGGGCCTCAGCTTCAGGAGAGAGAGCTTCCTCGCGATTTCTACAGATCTGGTCCCTAGGATTACTTGGATGTGGCCGACCTTGGGACCTTCCCTGCTTGCCTCGACATCAGTATCTTCCTGCTCCGTAAAGGGGCGGATGGGAAGATCGCAGCCTTGGCCCCGAGGGATGGCCCTAGCTTTGCTTTCACCTTTCTCAGCGACGGCACCAAGACTTGGACAAACGACTCGGTATGAGAGGCTCTTAGAGAGCAGACGCATGCTCAGATTTGCTCCTGGATAGGCCCGTCGGGTGGACAGCTTCTCGAGACTCAGTGGTCCGAGGGTGACGTGCGCCTGCGGTGGTGTTGCGCCGCCAAGCGCTTCAGATTGATTGTGATCCTCAGGCCCCCTCTGTCGTGGCCCCTTCCCCAGGATGTCAGAGCCTGGACTCCTCAGAAACTCCGAGCCTTCTACGGGATGACTACCTCAGAGATCTCGAGTTGGCTCGAGAAAGCGTTTGTCCATGGCACTAAAGGCCTCATGCCTTTGCTAAAAGTTTTGAAGAACGGGCAGGACGACCCCGCCTCCCCCTCCAAACCCTCTCAAAAGCGTCAGCGCCTTCATTCCGAAATGTCAGCTTCTTCATCGACATCTGTCGCGAGCAAACAGTTGTTCGCAGCCTACCAGTCCTCATCATAAGCTTACACCTTGTCTCCTGGAACGTGAATGGGTTTCATTCTGCTGGCACCCGTGGTCCTAGGAAGCTCATCTTGAGACAGGAACTTCAGCGAGTAGTGATTGGTCGCTTGGATATACTCCTGCTCTAGGAGCATAAGCTTTCAGCGGCTCATTCCCATAGCTGCGGGAAGATCCTCCCTGGACGCTCTCACACTTATTGGGAGCCCTCGATCGGTGCACAGGGGAGGAGTGGCGGTGTCTGTACTTCCGTTTGCGAGTCGTTTGCCCAGGGAGTTTTTGGTCATGGTACGTTGATCCCAGGCCGTGCACTTTGGGTTGGCCTAGAGTTGGAGGGCTCCAAACTAGGAATCCTCAACATCTATGCACCCACAGACCTCCGATGCAGAGCCACTTTCTGGAGGACACTCACATAGATTCTTCCAGACATGGATTCATGGATTGTTGGAGGTGACTTCAACAATCTGGAGACTTTGGAGGACCAGCAGGGCAGAGGACCAGAGTTTACAGGTATAGCTCAGGCAGAGCAGTCCACTTGGGACTCCTTTATCTTCGCGACAGGAGGTAGGGACAACTGGAGAGACCTGTCCTTCCGCCGATGGCACGGGAGCTTGGACTTCTCGTGGGGCTTCCGCAGGGAAGGAGGCAGACTCCTGGAGAGACTGGACAGATTTTATCTCAGTGATTGGGCCATCAGCAGAGGTGGTCAGGTGGGTATAGTGAAAGGGACGACACTCTCCGACCACGCGCCTGTGCTCTTATCACTAGACTCGGCAGCTCAGTCCCTTCCTCCCCGTTCGTGCAGGATTCTCGATTCCATCTTCTCTAGGGAGGAGGTGCGCACAGTAGGATCGGTAGCCTTTGGGACAGAAATTGGGGCGTGCGTGGATCTGGTAGAGTCGGTGGCGCAGGCTTTGCAGGAGTCCAGCCAGATTTGCCAGCTCGCAGCCCTTCAGATTCGCCAGGAGTGGTGGGGCAGAGAGAGAGCTCTTCGTAGGGATTCTGTGACTCGGATTGGGGCAGGAGACGTGGACAGCAGGAGATCAGTGATAGATTACTGTTTCTCTTAGATCTGGAGTTGTGTCATGGGTCAACAAGAAGCAACCCACAGTTGCTCTTTCTTCTATCGAGGCCGAGTACAAATCAGCAATGTTTTACTTCTTGTGAGGCAGTGTGGTTGAGGAGGATTTTAGGGGACATGGGTGCAGTGTAGAACAAGCCTACACAGTTATCATGTAACAATCAGAGTTGCATGGCAATTGCAAAGAACCCTGTGTTCCACCCTCGCACATAACACATTGAGATTCAATATCACTTTGTACGTGAGCTCATCATGGATGGAGAGGTCGACTTGGTGTACTATCCGACTATAGAGAATGCTGCGGACATCTTCACGAAGGCTCTTGGAAGAGACTTGCTGGAGAGGCATCTTCATCGACTTGGCATTGGGCTGAAAAAGTAAGTTCACTTGCGGGTTGACATTGAGGGGGGGTGTTAGATATCAATGCTCCTCTCTCGTGTAACTATGTAGGCACCAGCTGACTCTACTTGTAAGCCCCCCATATGAGGAGAAGGCATTTGAGTAGCTTGGTTATCCGGTAGGTCCTGGTTTGGACACCAGATGGGGGCCATGTGTGGCCTGATGGCTGGATGGCTTCAGATAGAGTTGGCACACTGCCAATAGGCTACATGCAAATGCGGGAAGGCATCCCATGACTGATCGCACTAAGGGTAGATGGAGCATTTCTCGAGGCAGCCCACTCTCGGGTTGTGGGGCTCGTTTGGAGCCCCAGATGATCTCGGATGGCGAACAAAAACCGTAGTCAGTTACTCTATTCTGCGCCACGGTTCTAACGTGTGGTCGGTGACCTATTTTGAGACCGATCTCCAGTTGGCCGTTTTGCACCGATTGGGTCGGTCTCCCAATTGGGTCTAACCAAGTACGACTGGTGGCTATAGAAGAGCAAGCCCATGAAGCCCATATTCATCATTAGCTACAACAACCTTGATTCCTTAGCATCCAACGTCCGTCCTCTATTGTTTCTAGCACGCCATCGAAGCTTCTCACACTGGAGTGCACGGCTGGGAGGCGGCACCATCTATTGTATCAGTTTTATAGTAATCAAATTTTTTATTCTCCATACTATCTACTTTTCTCTCTTGCATACGAGATCCTGTTATCTGTTGAGCACAGACGTTGTATTGTTTTCTTACAGTCTTCACCATTACCACGAGCATAGTAAGTAGTGGAAAATGTATGCATGATCTTGAATTCCTTTTTAAGTAACAATTAATGTTTTCTAATATTGACTAGACTTTGAGATTTTTTTTAAAGTGATTTGAAGGGTATTCATTACCCTTGAGCTATTTTATGTTTTTCTACCCTATATAATCCTAAATGTTATCATTTCATGCATTTTGGATTGTGCCCATTATAAAAAATGGTGCCATTTATTAATATTCGTTTTTTTGTTAGTGAAAGTTTTTTAAATGCTTGATACTTTTTTCCCAAAATTTTGAAAGGAATAAAAAAAAAGAATTCACCAACACTTTCAAATTTAAAAAAATAAAATTTGAATTTTTTTGCCAATATGTTACTCCTACATTATAATATTATGTTAGTATTTGCTCAATGAAAACCTTAGTTTCTATCAAATACAAGTTCATCCCTTGCATTTTGCTCAATACTTTGGTGTGCTTCAGCACCAAAATGTCTTGACATTGCTTCATTATGGTTGAGGTTGTCGTTTCATGCTCCCATACAATCGGTAATTCGTGACCATGGGAAGAACTACCTACATGACCTAAGGAAAGCAGTTGTTGTTGCCAAAGTTGAGTATCAAAATTTGATAGAACTCGGCCATGTCAGGGATTTCACTGTCTGATCTTGCATGCTTATGCCATGCTAAGCAACAATTACAGAGGAAGGACCATATAAAAATGACCAATTATAGAAGAATGACCACAGGAAAATTGCCAAATGGGAAACAAAGCCAAACAAAAGGGTCTTTTAGATGAAGGTGGCTCAAAAGATTTCTTCAAAAATTTGCATTACAAAAGGTAGGATCAGAATATTTGTCCAGTTTCAACATTTGATGGTTGTTGGACACCTCAAGGAAGATTGAGCTTGATGCACTCCTCACGATGAGTGGGCAGACACCAATATACCTAAGAAGACAAACGGGGTAGGCACACCTTACTCAAGCTTGTGTCAATCACTTTGCCCAACAATTTGGCAATCTAGAGTCTCATTCACAGCATGTTTTCTTTGTAAGATGGACGTTATTACACCATGTCTCTCCCATTATTACTCCTACCCAGGCTCTATATATTGAGGCACCTTTCAAAGAAAGGGAGCTCCTTGATGCTTTAAAATCATGTGGTAAATGGAAGTCCCTGGGTTGGGATGGTCTTGCAGTGGAGCTTTTCCTAGCATATTGGGATGCCCTGAAACATGTTTTATTGCATATGATTAATAATTCCTGGCAGAATCAACAAATGCCAAACGCTTGTAAGAAAGGGTTGCTTAAGTTGATCCCATATTTGTGAGTCATCTGCTGACTAGCGGCCTATTACACTCATGCCATTCATTTATAAGGTGGTTGCCAAAATGGTGGTTGATAGAATAAAAGGTTTTTTGTATGATGTTCTACATCCTACCCAATATAGATTCGTACCTTGCAAACACATTGTTCTACATCCTGATGTTCTATATCCTACCCGATATGGATTCGTACCTTGCAAACACATCATTCTACATCCTACCCGATATGGATTTGTACCTTGTAAACGCATCGTTGATAATATTGCCAATGCTTGTGTTGGGATAGAATATGCAAAGTACACTCAACAAGATGTACTCTTGCTATGCAAGTAAACATTGCCAAAGCTTTCGATACTATACAATTGGAATTTATCTTGCAGACCATGCAATCTTTGGGATTTGGAAATAGAATGCCACATGTTATCTACTGGCTGTACTTTGACAGCAAACATCAAACATTTTATCGGGAGATATTTTTGATCAGTGGACTTTATATCATTTAGTGAGATAGGGATGCCCTCTTAGTGGATTAATTTATGCACTAGCCACTCCTTTGATGCTTTGCTATATTGATCATCTTGTGGCCACTAATATTTTGCATGGTTTGGAGATACACGGAAGAAATCCCATGATTGTGCAAGCTTACATCTATGATTCATTCTTCATGCCAAAGATTATAAAGAGATACCTTTTGCAACTCATGAGTGCTCTATCCTTATATTGAATAGCTACTGGCTTGTTGTTAAACTTCCAAAAATTGAAGCTTCTACCTTTGCATGCCAAAGATTGGCATAGCTCTCTATGGCCTGGGGAAATTGTGTTGCTCAATCAGCTTGTTCGTCATCTTGGTTATCCCCTCGAATGGAAGATCACTCATTGCCAACAAATGGATTAGGTGCTTGCCAAGCTTAAAAAGAAATTGGGATATTGGAAGCTAGCCACTTGGCCTCTTCATGCTCGACTTCATATTGTACAATCAAATTTGGCTACCTACATTCAGCTATTCTTGCCCCAAATGATGTTTGATAAGAAAGATATTACAATGTCGACCCCTTTGGCACTATCTTTCCCAAATGCTTCATTGTTTCTTAGCGGTATCAAAGCTAGAGCTTAGTTATGGTCTTACTGATTGGACTTTACACCACCAAGGTTTTGCTACTCACCCTTTACACTTGGTTGATGTCTCCATAGCAACCAGTTTGTACAAGGTTTTGCAACCTCCCCCTTGGAGTTCACATTGGGAAAATTAGCTTTGTTCTATGAATCTCAATCCGAGATGGTGGCTAAAATATTGCAACAACTTGGTTTTGCAAACTTCCTCTTCGTCTAAAGGTTTTTCTAGGTGTTATTCCCTTTGGCCAGCTCCTAGCACGTCAACATATTGCTCGTACTGTCTATCACAGATGTCTGGCTCCAAGGGAATCTTTGCTTCATCTTTTATTTTTGTTATGTGACTCGTGACTTTCTACTTTTTCTTCAGCAGCGTCTCCGAGCCCGATTTCCTACTACTTTCTTTATCAGTGTCTCTGAGCCCGATTTCCTACTACTTGCTTTGGCAAGCTTTTTAGGCTCTTTGGCATTTACCCACGACCTGAGTTCGACCTTTTCTTCACTTGGGTTCGATATTGGGCCGCTTCAACAGGTCGTTGGGTGCGTTGTGGTCGTTTGCTGGAGTTGTGGCACTATAGCCCGGAGGAGATGCATTGTAGATCAGCTAGAGGCATGGCCGCCTTGCTATAAGGTATTGAAGCTCGTGGATCTCGTTCATCATTGTAGAGGAGCATTGACGTAGAAGATGGTGGTGGAACAGCCGGTTGGCACTCTGTCGTTGCAGAATACTGTGAGGTCGCTCGTTTGGAGAAGGAGGCCCTTGAAGCCTCAAAGGAGTTGTGAGAGCCGCTTAGAAGCCGTGTAGGCTATTTTAGGCACTGTATCAAGCTTGAAGCGTGTTGTTGAGTCGAGGCTGGAGAGGTGGTAGGTGAGGTCATTGTTTGAGGTGCCGCCCGTGGCGATGGAGGAAGCTTGTGGAGTCGCCTTGTAGAGGAAGCATGTCGGGTCACCGGTGGATGCTTTAGTTAGGGTCAATGCATTTGCACCTAGAGCCTTGAAGCCGTAGCTTTGTCGACATGTGCTTGTAGGTCTGAGAAGCTCTCTCACAAAGCAACCTTCCACAGAAATATCTCATTCACTAAGGAAATCTCTCTCTCCGAATGGGAAGACGAAAATTTCAGAAATTGAACACTCTCTCAGAATCAATTTCTCTCACAAACTAAGAAATCTCTCATAAATCTCTCGAAGGGAGAACACTCTCTCATAGAGTGGGCGAAAGAGAGATCTATCTCTTTCTCTCAAGAATCTCTCTTACTTAATTGAATCTCTCTGAACTCTCTCATGGAACTCTCTCAATCTGTCAATGATAGAATGGAAAGCTTTTTCAATCAAATGGATGAAAATTCCTCTCAAATGGGCGGAAATTTTCTATCAAAGAATGGATGAAGATTTCTCACTGGAAGTGGACTCTCACGGATAACACTCAAGAGAACTCTCAATCTCTCAGTCACTCTCACAAGAAGGATGGCGCCTCACCGAAAGGCAGAACCATGCTCTAATACCATAACAAAATATGAAGAGGGGAGAGGAGAGGAGTGGAGATGAGGAGAGAGGGCATAGCTAGAAAGCACACCACAAATGACTAAGTGCTATGCACATATAATCACATGATGTTGAGTGTGGTCTCTCAACACCTTCCCTCGAGATCAACATCATGAAGTAGGCCTTCCCTCAAGATGATGATTCTGGGAAATCAAAGAAGAACTGAACATTACATTCCATCACTCTAGACTCTGTGGAAAGATAGAAACCATAGAGACTTTGGGGATTCCACCTTCTCCATGTTACATTATTTCCAGATGTCACTTAGGCAATCCTTCTCTATCTGTTAGATAGATTACTCCGGATGTACTTGTCTTATAATGAAATCTTTTGATGTTGTAATGGCATTTATTCTCTTTGAGACTACTTTTTATAAAACAATCATACATGGATTTCAGCAAAATGTGTGCACGCGCGCGCGTGTATGTGTGCTTTGAAAGACTTTACCTAGTCTTTGCTTGATCTACCTATTGAGAAACCATGCTCAACATCATGTATTAGATATGTGCATAGCACCAACCCAATGGAGTGCTATAAAGGTAAGGGTTAGATGCCCTAACCCTAACCCTAAAAGGGTTTGTATATATTCTACAATTTCAACTAAATCTAGTGTACAATTAGTCATTTGTGGTGTGCTCTCTAGCTGTGCCCTCTCTCCTCATCTCCACTCTTCTCCTCTCCCCTCTTCATATTTTGTCTTGATATCATAGCTCCCTTGCCTTCCGCTGAGGCTTCGAGATCATCATGTGAGAGTGAGATTGATTGAGAGTGATTCAGTGAGCATCCATTCTCTTGTGTTGAGAGAAAATTCCGTCCATTGAGAATTTGCATCCATTCATTCCATCCTTGAGAGAGAGTGTTTCTATTCTTTGAGTTAGAGCTTATAGTTCATTGAGAGATTGTGAATGATCTTTGTGAGAGATTCATATGAGAGAGAGGTATTTCCATTGAGACAAAGAAATTGTGAGATAGTTAGTCTATTCTCTATTTAGTGGGGGAGGTAGAGGGAGAGGTGACTGGGCCAGCTTGGGCAATCTAAAACTTGTTCGCAATCGATTGATTCAAGTGTCTACTGCATACAAGGCAGCAAGATGAAAATACCTTCACAACTCTGAAGGCAACAACCATGGTAACACAACCTCTCCTGAAATGCCTGCTTAGAGACGGCCAAGCATTGATCTCTAGCAGTAGCAACTACAGCGAGCTACGACCTCCCAAAACGGCCTCCTCACAACACTACACGAGCTCCAGCAGCTCAAAGCTGCCATGCCATCGATCTTGATGAATGATCATCTCCCAGCTCCACCGTTCGACTTCTCAGCCATCTCCCACGGTCATCGACCCTATGATGTAGCTCCAAACTCACAACAGATGACACCTCCAACCACGACTTCATAATGACAACCCTGACGGGCTCATCAGCAAGACTGTGGCGAGTGCCTTGACAACCTGCAAGCTCGTCTCTACCAACTGGCATCTTCCACAGCCACGAGCGACACCCCAAACAATGACTCCAAGGCGGCTCAGCTCCTAACCTCCATGTTCACGGGCTTTAGAGCTCCTACACATCATATACCAATGGCTTCATCCGAGTAACGCCATAGCTCCAAACACCTGTCAATGCTTCAAACAAGCCTCTCGACTGCATGCAACAAGCACTCCATCTACAAGGTCTCCAAGGTCCTCTACCAAGTATGCAGCTCCTCACATAGCAATGGGCTCTACAATGAACCTCTATGACCCATCTGCAGGTCCTCACGGCTCCTGCGATGCCCCAACCGGAACTCTGACCATCAATGGAATCTTATAAGATTTTGATAGAATCTTGGAGATTTCGAAACTCACAACAGGGTGGTAGCCATTTTGCCATGTGGCATCCTACCTTCCACGTAGGCCTTATGTGCCATGTGGGCCTCCTTGCCACATCAACACCAAATAAGCCACCTCATATATGCCACATCAATAGCCTAGTCAACATGCCACATCATCACCTCCATGTCATCTAATACATCATCAACTCTACGTCAGCATTGACGAAGTCAAAGTGCCACATCAGTCAAACAAGGTCAAACTACCACATGATCAAGTCCAATCAGCATTGCCACTTCAGCTACCAACTTAGCATATGCCATGTGGCACTGACCCCCTACATGCACAGTTACCCCTCTACAGCCACACAGACACACTGCATGTGAACATAGTTATTGCCACCTCATCACACTACCCCAGAAGCACACCCCTTTGCAGGCACACCCCTACATGTGACTGTGAGTGCCACATCATCACTAGCACCCTTTTTGCCCCTCCACATAGATCAAGCCGTATCTCTTGATCTAGGAAGAATTTGAGGGCGCTCCAAAAAAGAAAAACGCTCAATTTTTCATGCTCTACATGCTTGTCACATCATGCACACATTTTGGCACAAGTATCACACACTTTTGAGCCTCACCAAAAAATCCACTTCTTGCATGCACATCAACCTCTACATTGACGCATCTGACCCAACACCTAATACGAGCAAAGAAAAGAAATTATTTGCTACTTTTCCATTGCTCAACAGTTGGTCTAGGTCTAGTTCACATTAGATTAGATCATCCATATCGGAGAGAACTCCAAAGCAACAAATCAAAGCCATGCAAAAAAAATCCTAGATGTTCCTACTCGGAGTCAATCCCTTTGCTCACATGCATTTCACATCATCACATTACCTGAAACCTGACGTTCCATAGTTTAGTGAACAGACTTCAGAGTGTTCAGAGGTTTGACGGATTGTTCAGTGGGCACATAGCACATAATTTGATTGACACACATGCCATCATTGTAAAGCCTATTTGGTAATTTTTCGGCATTGTGCACATCATTTCAAGCCTTGTAAAGCCTCTTGGCTATTCCCATCATCATTTGCCACAAGCCTTGTAACAGATTGGATTATATATTGCAGTTTTATCTTCACTGATAGATCAGATTTCACTTGATACAATCAGTGTTTTGCAATTGATTCAGACTGTGATTTTACACACACTTTGAGTACATTTCTTACACCAGGATTTACAACTAACAACCTCAATTTGGAGGCATCTACTAAGTTAGACAACTCCAATTATGGCACATGGAAATACCGAATGGAGACCATTCTTGTGCTTCAAGAAAAATGGGAGTATGTCGATGGGTCTACACCTAGACCATTCTGGATGATCTAGCTAGTAGTAGCTCTACTCCACCTATTGCCACAACACTAGCAGCAGGATCTACAGCTACACCAACAATGACCGCACATGTAGCAGATCCCCACCATTGCCCGAGCATAGGCAGAATGGAACAAGAAAGATAAATATGCATATCATCTAATCAAGCAAAATGTGCAAAAATGTCATGCTCACTGAATGAAAAACTTAGGACGCAAGCCATTCATGCATGCAAAGGTCATTCTAATGATCAAGCATTCACAGCTTCAAATAGAAGCAGAGGCAGAGGCAGAGGCAGTAGATCATTCCAGCAAAGTGGTTATCATCATCAACAAAGTCAGCATCAAAGTTAGAATCAGCATCAGCATTAGCATCATCCTCAGCAACATCAACATCTGCAAAGAGGAAATCATTCCAACCGAGGAAGATTCCAAGCATGAGGGAATGCATCCACCAACATGTTCACGGCATTCAACGCGATTACTATCATAAGTTTGGACACTATGAAAGAGATTGCTGCAAGAAGCAGTATGACTAAGGTGGTCAATCTAGCAGCAATCGAGGGAATTTCCGTGGAAGAGAAAACCATCGCGGTGGACATTCCAGTCACAGTCATTATGCCAATGAACCTGAGAATATGTTTCTTGCAAGCGAGGATATGCAAAAGACCGAAACAATGTATCTTGACATAGATTGCAATTCAAAAGGGGAATACAGTTATCAAGTTGACCAAGCATATCAAGATCCTTGGTACATCGATAGCGGCGCATCATCTCATATGACAAAACATAAGGAATGGTTCACAGAGATGAAACCGTTAGAAGGACAAAAGATTATGATCTACACGATAGATAACACATCGAATCTAGTTTAAGGGAAAGGCATCATCCCTATGAACAATTTCACTAGTATGAAAGGATTGGTGAAAGATGTGCTCTATGTTTCGAAACTCAGCAATAACCTCTTATCAGTTGGTCAAATGACGGAACACAACTACCGATTCATTGTTGATGGAGATAAATGCACGATCAGAGACAAATCCAGAGGATATCAGCAGCTAATAGGAAAAGCAGTCAAGGAAGGACGTTTATTCAAAATTCTAGTTTCAGTACTAGATTTGCATGCCATGTCAGCTCAACTGCAACAGATGCCACTTTCCGCAAAATGGCACAAGAGATATGGACATGTCAATTTAAAATGCTTGATAGAGCTCAGAAATCATAATATGGAAATTGGAATTCCAAAGCTTCAGTTTCTTGGAAAAGTTTGCGAACCATGTTGCTTCGGTAAACAAAAGAAAACCAATTTTAGCAGAAGCACCTCTCGAGTTAGAGGTATTATTGATTTGATACACACAGATATATGGGGTCATGCTCAGACCCGCAGCATCAATGGTTCAATTTACTACTTGACTTTCATGGACGACTACAGTAGATATTGTTGGGTCTCCTTTCTGAAAGAGAAATCTAAAGTTTTTTCTAGATTTCAAGAATTCAAAGCCACGGTTGAGAACCAAGCAGGTAGAAAGATCAAAGTCATGAGATCAGATAAAGGAGGTGAATACATGTCTTTAGCATTCATGAACTTTTGCAAAAGTCATAGCACTCCTTAGCAGAATGCAAAAGTTGGAAAACAGTATGGTACTTTAGGAGACAGTTGTAAATGTATCATTGTTGGTTACAGTGACAAAAGCAAATCATACAGGTTGTATGATTCCATCAACCGCAAGGTCATTATCTCCAAAGATTTATTCTTTGATGAGGAATCAGAATGGAAAACCTCAAAAGCACAGGAGATGGACACACCAATTGCTCAATCATCTATAGAAAAGGTTGATGAAGAAGAGCAAGAATTGCCGGGGGAATTCATGCTAAAGTTGGAATGCTAGACTCGATAGCTTCCTCCATCTCTAGGGGGCTATTTCCATGCACCTCAAATGTGAGCATTCGGGGGTGCGAGTTCAAGCGTTTGGTTGGTTCACATGAGGGTCTGTGAAGTAGGTGGCGGTGGCCTGGCAAGCATTTGGGTGCGAGCTTGAATCCTCCCAACTTTGCAAGGCCCGTTTGGCCATCCAAGTGCCTCCCTACATTGAATTGACAGGCAATGAATTGGGGGGCTCCAAGGTGACTAGTCTGCCCCGCCGTTAAATCGTCCAAAGCTCCAAGGCCTCCAACATTCAATGTTTGTGTAGCATTATATACTCAAGAACCAACCTCCTATGTTGAAGCCTTATTGTCCTTTTGTTGAAGCCTCCTATTTGCATTCGTGCCTTATTCTATTAATTAATTTGTTTGTTCCTTATCGCTATGCCCAATTAACCTAAGCTAACCACCCAAACAATTAACCTAAGAGCTTCTCCCCTTCGCCTGCACTGTGCTCCCCTGCCTCTTCTCCTACTGCGCCCCTCCTCTCTTCCCCTTCCCTCCCTCCACTCAGGTCGTCTCCTCCCCTCCCACCCCCCTGTCATAACTCAATCCCTCACTCCCCTCGCCTCAACCTCTCTCCCTCCCTTCAATGGCCAACCCCCCACTCTACTCTTCTCTCTCCCCCTTTCCTCCACCTCACGAGATTCGAGCGCTCATTTTGCCAGGGGAGGTGCTCTATACCGAGTGGCCTGCCAGCGTGGCTGAGGAGCCACGTGGAGGGGAGATGGGTATAAAGCTATGTTTCCTTTTAACTAGTCATTCATTTGAGCTGTTGCTGTTGCTATTGTTGCTTCTTGTTGCTCTGTTGCTGTTGGAGGTTTGGATGATGGCGAGCAGAAACGAGGATGCCAATTTCGGCAGAGTCCACCCCGATTGCATCAACGCTTCCAACCCTTACCACGAATGCTCGGAGTATTGCTTTCGCCGTATCATCGACTCTCAGGCCGCCCTTGATCCTCGTACTCCCTTTTTCCTTCCTTCCCTTTCCATTTTACTTCTCCATAGCCAGATTGGATTAGTTTCTGAATTTCTTCCCTCCCATTCTCAGGTCCTCAGCCCTCAGGCCTCCAGAAAAGCGACGGTCAAGCCCAGGATTGCGAGCCTCTTCCTCCCCCTGCTGCTGCTGGTGCAAACGAGGATGCTGCAGACGAAGACCTTCAGGAGGTCGCAGAAGATGATAGCGAGGATAAACAAGAAAGAGACGCAGATGTACAAGATCCTGAAACCTATGCCAACCTCACACCCATGCAAAAGAAGCTGTTCGATTTGCGTCTCAAACTGGTTAGTGTTCTGGATGTTCGCACATAGTTACGTGGCTTGGATAAGTTCGGCGAATTAACAGGTTTGTATTTCATTTCATGTAGAACGCAGCGCGGAAGGCAAATCAAAACGAGATCGTCGCGGAAAAGAAACGCGCAGAGGCCCCCGTTGAAACAAGAGGGGTTTCGAAGCAGAAATGGTTTGAAGAGAAACAAAAGAAGTTGGGAAAGGTACTAGAATTAAACGGTTTGGACGCCTCGAAAGCGTACATGCTGGACACTCAAGAAGCAGCAGAAACGAAGTACAAGAAATGGGAGAAGAAGCCCGCACCATTTGGCTGGGACGGTACGAATTTCCTCTCTTTTTTCCCTTTGCATATGAATGCAGGAGTTTAGAGGTTGTTTTCTTGTGGGTGTGTGGGTGGGCTCGTGCAAATGTGTCGAGGCAGAGATTATTGGGAGGGGGAGTGTAAGGGACTGCGTTAGGGTCGCTTTTGCGGGATGAGGGCCTGTATGATGAATGTATGTATGGAGAGAGAGAGAGAGAGAGAGAGATGTGTGCTATGGATGTCTTGCTGGAGGCCAACTAGATAAGGTTTTTGAGGGAGTTCAGGTGGGGTCTGGGCTGTGATTCATTATGCTACACGGAGGAAAATGAAATATAATTATATATCCTTGCTTTCACTCCCCCTTTGTGCTCACATCTGCTGAAGTCCGCAACCTTCATATGGGAGCGTTGAATTTGCGTATCTTGCCAGGCCTAAGAGGACAATTTTCAAGAACTTCTCTGTGGTCATCCCGGCTGGCCAGAGCATGGCCTTAAGTCTGGGCATAGATTTTAGATCTCCTGATTTCTGAATCTTGGAAACCCAGATGGCGCCAAGTATAGCTTTGCTTACCAGCTTACCAAGTATCCTTCTTCTATTTGATGTTCTTCTATCTCCTCAAACTTGTTCCTCTCTCTCTCTCTCTCTCTCTCTCTCTCTCTCTCTCTCTCTCTCTGTGATAGAAATCGACCAACAGAGGGTACGCACAGTGGAAGACTGATAGAAAAGCCTAGGAGCTCACACTTTGTGTGTGTGTGTGTGGAATTACAAACTTCTTAACTTAATGTGCGTCACATAGATGTGCAGACTAGCAAACAGACAGGGATCCAAGCCAGATATAGAATCCGCCAAAACAATACGTTGCCATCCAAAGGTATGGACACAATACAAAAAATATATCCAGAGTCCCACCAAATCATGGTCATCTGATCTTACCACAAGGTTCTTCTACTATCTGCTGGATATCTCTAGATCTCTGAGGTCATGTGCCCACCTCGAGCGTATTTAGACTCTGTCCAGATCTCAGCACCTTGCTGCCCTTGTAGACAGCCTAGGGTTCAGCCCTGTGTAGAGCTAAGTCTGCAGCACCTTTGCTCTTCCTTTGCCTCCTGGATGTAGGCCCAAGGAAGGGGCTCTGGCTGGTCCTTCTGCTCCAACTCTTGCTTATCTGCTGGATGTATTGTGAGGCCAAGGGCCTCCCCTTTTATAGGGCAGGGCTGCCCTCAAACCAACCGACCCTGCAGATGGTTGAACCAACCCTTGCCGGCCGACTTGATGACTGCATATAAGTGGGGGCGCAGCCCCCTTGTTGTGTGTGCCAGGTGACCTGGCTGGCCCCCTTCACACCTTTATCTAGGGCTTGTCCCAGCCCTCAAAACCCAACCCACTGTGGGTCAGCTGGCCAACTGCTCTCAGCCTCCCCACCAACCTGTGGGGCTCTATAAAACCAGGCCTCAGGCCTTCATTCCAATGATTCCATGCAGGGAGCCCAGCCCCTTTGTCTGCCCTCTTGCTGGCTCCAACCAGCCCTACCAGCTCCATCCAGTGGCGGACTCCCTTCCTGCTGCCCCTGCCATGTGTGTGCCATGTCTGCCAGCTTTCATCCACAGTTATCAGGGAACGGCCTTCCAACATCCGGAACTTCTGGAATGCCATTCTGGGAAGCAAGGCGGAACCGGAATGGCCCCACATCTTTTTTTTTTTGCTCTTTGAAAGTGTCAAGTGGGTATTTTAGAGCTTATATAGAAAGTTAAAATCTTTAAAATGCCAGTTTTTCATTTTCTAGCATAGTTTTATGTCATATGATGTCATGTATGGTGTGGCGTTCCAGTTCCCGTTCCCTCATTCCCCCACTTGGAACGTTTCCGTTCCGGAACCCAAATTTCTGGAGCGTTCCCTTTCCCTGGTAACTATGGCATGATCAGCTCCCTACATGCTGCTCCACAGACCCGTACAGTTGCTGTGAGGTGCTTCCCATGTGGCAGCTCTCTTCTCTGGGCATATCCTGCCCTAGGTCTTCCTTCCCCATGCTCTCCTCATTTGGGGGCTTACAGATGGGGAGGTGACCTTTCCAACACTCTCTCTCTGTTTCTTTTCTCTGTCACCTTCTTTTTCAAGAAACATCTCAGCTTTATAGTTGAATATATATTAGTCTTATGAAGGTATACACAAGGGTTGAGACTACGTCAATGTATCCGCTTAAGGCTGAAAATGATGAAAGTGACCACATTCAGTTGCATTTGTTCTGATTTCTCATCCTGCCTGAGGTGTTGAACACATTATTTCTTTGGGAGGCCACAAATTGGGAACATGTTTCCATTTACAGTTGAGTTTTTAGGGGCCTTTCACAAAGTAAGAGAACTAATGCAAACCAAGGCAGTCTTATTTTGAATAATCAGACTTCTGACAGTTTGCAAGAGGATCTCTGTGGTGGTCGAGAGCTAGTTTGAGTGTAGAATTTTGAATTGACTACATGTATGTGGCTTATCTTTGTTTTATCTGTTCTGCTCAGTGTTCAACCAGCGCTCTTTATACAATGCCTACAAGAAGCGGACAAAGCATATCCCATACACAATGGAGGATTATATAAAGGCCAAAGAATCAGACCCTGACTTCTTTAGAGATGGAAGTAGTCTTCAATATGGGAAGGTATACAGCAAATTGTGACATTTCTAGCTTTCTTTGGTGGCAAGAAAGATTCTGAAATTTTTTACTTGGCGAATTTGGAAACGCTTCTTGAATTTTTAATGTTACCATTGTTGCCTCTTGTTATAGGCTCCTGATATTGCTGAAGAGAACGTAGAGAGGATGGTAAATGAGCTGGAGGAAAGAGATCGTAATCGGAAGGACTTTAGTAGGCGGCGAAAGTTTCATGACGAAAAAGACATTGACTCTATCAATGACCGTAATGAGCACTTCAACCGGAAGATTGAAAGAGCTTTTGGAAAGTACACTGTGGAAATAAAAAACAATTTGGAGCGGGGCACTGCTTTGCCTGATTAGTAGAAACATAAGAGGTTGGCAGGACAGCAATGCAGCTTGTAGCTTTATTCTGCACCTGCAATCTGTACAGTAGCTCCATATTATTTGTTTGTAAAGTTCTCAATTTCAACACTAGCTGTCCGAATTTCTGGTTATTGATGTCTTGGAAAGGGCAAGTAGATGGGAAAGTGTGCAACTTGCATTAAATGAGGCAATGTAGAATGATTACTCAATCTCAAAGATTGAAAATATTTTCATGTCCTTTTATGTCAACAGAGCTGATATCTTTGAACTGAGTATATATGATTGGCTTTTAGATGGACTCTATGTCAAAGGTCTTGAAATTTGTTGAAGACAAGTCAAAAATTCCAAATCTGGAGGACACATAGGAGGCCCTAAGAAGGGAGGCTTTATAGAAAATTTTCCTAGAAGTTTTCATTTAAACTTGTGCCCATTTACGTATTTCTTTTGCTATCTGTCTCTTGTAAAGAATGCTAATTGAAATGGCACTGTGGGAGGAATTTTAGGTAGCTGCTCAGAACGTTCTCCCATTTTCTTGGAAACTTTATTATTTCATAATGCAACGAGTACCAAAATAATTGATTTCATAAATAGGGAGGGGACCATGACAAGTTGACATGCTATCACATCTAACACATGACATGCATACTTTTCTTGTTTAAATAATATTCTGGTTGGATAGTTTTGTTAAGTCTCGAACAAAATAGTTGCATAACATTATTGGCAATTGCTCCCAGGTTCTCATAGGCAATAAGCCAGCAAGGGGCTAACCACAACAGCACCCTTGCGGATAGGTTATTGGTACTTTGCTTTCTTTAAGCCGAATCAAAGGTTTTTATTTGCCAGAAAATGAGAAAAGAAGGCTCAAGCCAAGCTATGTAAGTGTTGGGTCTCTCATACAACTTTTTCTTGAAATTTGGACCAAGCATCCATACTAAGAGGACCTATGGTATGCAACTATTTTGCGACCACCAAGTACCTTAATCCATGACAGTGAAAACAGTGCTTGGAAGGCAGTTCTTACAACACATTCTCAATGCTCACAGATCTGGCCAAAGCCCCTCGTTGATCCTAGCGAGTATAAAATTTTGAGGTAGGGAGGCTGTTTGGTCTGATGTACATCACTAAGCTGCATGGATAAGCCTGTGATTCCATCTTTCGTTTGTGAGACATCCTCCTCAAGCAGAAGAGAAGGTAGAGAGGCATTGGGTGTCAGCCTGTGTAATGGGCAAGGTGCCTAGAATATTCTTTATCAGTCTGTATGGTGCTGAATGGATGCTCCTGCTCTTGCTGATTGCTGTTCTGCTGCTGCTGTGGGTTAAGGCTAGGCAGTTGCTGATGACAGACTAAGTATCAAGTATATGCTTTCGTAATCTCAAATAGGGTTTCATAGCATGGTCAGTGATATATTCTTGGCCTCAACTCGGATTCCTCTCTCCCACTTCACTACCCTGGGGTCCTAAGAAAGGCATGCAAGCATCTTGAGCACATGGTTAAGCAGTTGCTGAATAAGAGTATCAAGTATATGCTTTTGTAATCTCAAGACACACAATGAAAACCTTCCTAGCAACCTTGGTGATATATTCTTGGCCTCTACTCAAACTCCCCTCTCCCACTTCACTACCCTAGGATCCTAAGAAAGGCATGCAAGCATCTCGAGCACATGCCTTTGAATAGGCAGTTGCTGATGACAGACTGTGAAGTATATGCTTTAGTAATCTCAAGACACAAAATGAAACCCTTCCTAGCACAGTCGGTGATATATTCTTGGCCTCAACTCGGATTCCCCTCTCCCACTTCAGTAGCATCTCGAGTACACGCCTTTAAATTTGATGGGTATCCTACACTCCAGAACAATGCTGAAAAGTTTCCTGGAATCCACTTGAATAGCGGGATGTATCTGCCTACTCAACTCATTGTCCAACCATGGGCCTAGCATGTGACAAGCCAAAAGAAGTGTGCTCCTAGGTCAGCGGCTAGATCGTAGGCATGTAGATAGGACCTGGTCAGAGATCTTGTGTTGCAGCAATGTCTCTCCTAGGAAGGTCTCCTCGGCGTCTGTTGATCCACCTGGTGTACACAAAGTAAGGTGAGGACAATGTATGCCAAGTTTGAGTCAACCGTTTCCACTCTTTGGGGTCCCATTTTACTGCTTGTGCCTTGCAAAGCCAATGACACCATGGAGTCGAATTGAGAATGCTTCAAGGATCAAGGTTGATTGCCTGATACTTCCCCTTTATAGCCACAGCCTGTAATTCGTCTTTGGGAGTGCTTCTTCAATGAAAGTTTTGGTAGTTGGGGCACCAGCCCTACTTGTCACTGATTAGTGACCTCGAAAAACCAAGGATAGGCATTAGCAACCTGTTGATCTGTTGGGGCTGTTTAGGATAAGCCACAATGGGCTGCCAAACACAAAACAGCACATAGTATGTTGGCATCTTCTAGACTTGCTCAACCAGGTCTATTTCATCACCCAAGATTTGGGACAGATTGCCCTTCTAGTATGGCACATCTTTGATGAGGGTGGTCAGGGATTTTAGTAGTATCCTTGTAACCATAAGTGAAAAGATAGTAATATCGCCTCTAACCTAGGAGCGAGGGCGAAGCATCAAATAATCCACTTTACGCCGTAGTAGTAAGGCCATGCCTTTTTACTACCTAGAAGTAGAATCTTTTGGCACAGTCATCCAAAATATTGTACAAATTATTGAGGCACTGACATGTGGATCCTTCTCTATTTAAGTTGGCCTTTTATGCAGCTACACTCATGCAATTAGTAGGTACATGCTTATGTTATTACATTGGCTACATCACACTTGAGGTAACTCCACTAGCTCCCCAAGAATGTGAGAAATTCCAAAGTCTCTACTTTAGATCAATTGTGCCTCATGCCCCAAAGGAGCTAGTTGTTGCATTGTCTGAGTGCCCCCCCCCCCCCTTCCCCAAGTGTATCTACAAGCTTTATCTTTGAGCTCCCACCATCTCTCCTTTGGCTTGTAGTCCACCAATGGGTGGCACAAGAGGGCACTCTCTATCACCTCTTTACATTGTGGACTAACTCGAGACACTCTCTTTGTCTCATCTTTGCACTATGGTTTGGCCTAAGATAGCCTTCAATATAGGCGTCATCAAATCCTCCTCATGCTCTCGATGTAGTTATCCCTTTTGTATGCAAGGGGTGTTTTTATCTTTGTCAAGAATTTATGTACAATATAAATGGGTATTTTTATTTTTATTTTGGCTTTTTATGCTACCTAAGCCTTTTTTTAATTAAAAAATTGACATCCAAGTGTGGGGTGGAATAATTCGATTGAAGATGGAGTCACTAGATTGCAGAAAGTTCATCATCGATTACACGAAAAAGGTTCAAGAAAACTCTTTATATTAAGGGAAACTATGAATTGGTTGTCCTTGGAACCCTAAAGGTACTTAAGTATAAATGGGATATCTATCGCCAGGAAAAACCAAGGTCTTCTCTGCCCTATAAATAGCAAGTCTGTGGTTTGCTTCGTATCAACGCATACATGCTTGAAAGCATGCCGCATCGCATCTCCGTCCGACTCTCCGCTCGCACTCTGACGTCTACTCCAAAATCTCATCGTCGTCTCTTCTTGAGCTTTCTACTTCTTTACTTTGAACTATTGGAGAAGCATACCGGAGAACCTCTGCTACTAGTCTAGCTATGTACTATCAATTATTGAGAAAACATACCGGAGAAGCTATGCTACTAGTCTAGCTCTAAATCTGTATACATACTTTGAATTGTAGCATTCCTCCTTCAATTGTAATAAACAATAATGCAAATTGAATTTTTTTAAATCCTATATGAAACTTTTGTACATTAATTATTCATAATGAAAAGCTTATGGCTAATTTTACTGATTTCCCATATGCTATCTTTAAAGCCTTGTAAGAAGGTACCCTTGAGTCTTGATTTGAATTAGACTAATGCTACATGTTATATGCACTGCAAATAAGAGAAAGATTAATTTTATGTAAAGACATCCCAAATGGGATTAATTGTTGAGAGAAATGAAAACTCATATTACATGTCCATTGTATCAATACAAAAATCAGTGATACATAAGCAAAGACATCCCAAATGGGATTGTTAAGATAAATAAAAACTCATATTACAGGTCTATGATGACAATATCTACTCCTATGCAGATGAAGTCGAAGGCTACTCTAACGACTGCTCATCAGGTTGCTCTGAAGGAGGCTGCTAATCAGGCTATTGTGGATCCTCCGTATGTCGATGATGGCCCTCATTGGAAAGCTTCTCTTCCATTTTGGGACTGTCCTCAGCTATGATGGTTTCCTCACCCCCTGCTCCTTCATACCACTTGTGGTGATAGGCTCCTTCCCTTTAGCAACAACAACAGGCTTCATGATATTAGTAGCCTCCATGTCAATGGGCTCCTTGGTTCCGGAAGCACTAGCTTTGGATCTCTCTCTACGTCTCCCTCGGGATATTTTATGAGCATAACTTGGGAGCTTTTCTATGACCATGGATCTATATCCATCCACATACACTGATGTAAAGCTATCCTCTCAAACCTACAATCAAGAACAATAATAAGAAAGATTAGATTATATTTTGTTTCACAATGGCATTTGTACAAGAGTCATTATGATTATATACTTACCCTATCTGGTTGTGGATCTATAAAGTAAGTATCTAACAAATACTTGGCATGGATCATTGTTCTCCACCGACATGAATGGTCATCATCCTATTGTGGCACCTGCAGAAGCTTAAAAACCTTAAGATATGGTTTATAATTGAGGAGGCCAAAAACATCATTGAACATCCAGAAATGTCCTTACCCTTAAGTTAATAATCTGGATAGTATCTAGTAGGTCCACATTTGGAGGACAATGATCCAAAACATCCAATAACCTTTTCATGCCTTTGCAAAATAAAATCATATTGTTAACAATGGTGAAGTAACAACTCGGAGCTTTATTTATATAGGGCTATAGTAAAGAAAGGAAACATACAGATCAAGCTCCCTATGTGTTCCATAGAGAGAATTCATATGAAAGGCTTGTTTTTATCGAAGATCAATACACACTAGGCTCCAATGGTTTCTCCAAAAACAATGATCAAGGTGAAATCACGGTGTTTAAACCACTTGACAGGATCACTTGTTGCAACCTTTGGATTTCTTAGTAAGGGAGACATGCAGGGATCAAGTACATGAACCTCAATTTGATGTTGCTCTCTTAACCTTGCTCTGTACATGCTGGTAAAAATATTGTTATTAGTGCATTGTATAAGAAACTCATTCCATATCATCAATTAATTAAGAAACTCAACCCATATTCATCACCTAAGCATGAAGATCAATCACCTGAGAACAGAAAAAAGAATTGTATCAGTCACCCACTCTCCTCGTGACCTCAAAGCTCACAAACAGTCTTGGGTCAATGTTATATCTCTCACAGAAGTGGCATCTTGAAACTTGAGGATAAAATTTGATCCCAACTCAATCATCCTTTGATTATTTGTAAGATCCCTTAGGATAGTCTCTTGGATGAATTGCCTATTGGAAGCATCCCTTTGCTCTATCATGGCCTACTCATAAGCTTGCCCCTTGTGTCCTTGCTATGTGTTACCTCCTTTATATGTATCCCTTCATCCTTTGGTTTCCTTGCTTGTGGCACAAATAGAATATCCCTCGTTTTTCAGGTCCACCCAATCGCAAGGATGAAGGAGTCTATCGTATCTATAACGAACTCTCTTTAGTGTCTCAAAATCCTTCACCATCAAGGTGACCCTATCATGCTTGGACGAATTCTATCATCCAATATTCAGCTGACTCTTGGAGGGCAAACATTGCAGACCTATGCCATCTATAACTTAATTGATTCTCATCACAGATCTCCCTCAAAATCCTTTGAAAGGGAGCCTTTGGTATTGCATATCCCATGGCCTTTTGTGCCTTATCTCCACAAGCACTGACACCTTTTGGTAAAACCTCCTCTTCTTTGCTTGTTTGAGGATATGCACTAACTTCCCTTTCCTCTTATGAGATCCTTTGACACTAGCACTAGCAGCAGGGGTAGTGGTAGCTTCAGCAATGGGAGGCCCCTTACCAACCACCCTGGTTATCTGCTTTTTCCTTGCCATGATAGTCTTCCAGCCTGCAAGCAAGAGCTTCATTAGAGAAGTTGTCCATATTGGCCTTGTAAAGGAAGAAGAGCAAGACAAAACATGCAATAAGAAACATATGCAAAATGTGCTTAAGAAAGCGATTTGGAGGGTTGAGAATTGTCCAAGGGGCCAAATCGCTTTCTTAAGCACATTATTGAAAAACTTTTCCACACAATATGTTTGTCTCCCACATTCCACTAAATTGATCAGAAGTCCAATACAGCTGAAAGATAACACAACCAACAATGCAGAAACAAAAGTAGTCCCTATTGGCCCTATAGAGGAAGAAGAGCAAGACAAAATATGCAAGAAACATATGCAAAAGTGTGCTTAAGAAAGCGGTTTGGAGGGTTGGGAGTTGTCCAGCAGGCCAAATCACTTTCTTAAGACGTTATTGAAAAATTGTCCCACACAATCTATTTATCTCTCATATTCCACTAAATTGATAAGAAGTCCAACACAGCTAAAAGATGACAACCAGCAATGTAGAAAATCAACAGTATCCAAGCACATTTCAAAACACTGATTAACACAATTATATATGCTTCCAACATAAATAATATTTGATGCCCCTACTTCAGGAAAAACTACCCTCATAGCACACTTTATACTTGTGCCTAAGAAAGCAATTATGAGGTTGGGAGGATGCCCAACATCCCCACATTAAGGGAGAAATGGGGTCTCAAAAGGGCCTCATAAGGAATGGATTAAGAAAGTCCTAATGAAAGGGCCAAGGTAGGTCCCAAAAAGTCCTAACCCCCCCTCACCTAGGTGGGTTAATGACCCACCTCTTACACCTTTTACACAACTCTTACTCCTAGGTGGGAACCAGCAAATTCAAAATTCAAAATTCGAATTTTGAATTCCCTCCCTCCTTCTCTCTCCTCCCTCCCCTCCTCACTCCCTCCTCCCCCTCCTCACTCCCTCCTCCCCCTCCCTCCTCCTCCCCTACCCCTCCTCCCCTTCCTCACTCCCTCCTCCCCCTCCCTCCCTCCTCCACGCCTGCTCGTCCTCCCCTCCATGCCTACCTCCCTCCCTCCTCCATGCTTGCTCCCCCTCTCCTCCCCCTCCCTCCTCCTCCATGTCTGCTCCTCCTTCCCCCTCCCTCCTGCTCCTCCCTCCTCCCTCCCTCCTCCACGCCTACTCCTCCTCACCCTCCACACCTGCTGGTCCACCTCCCTTCCCTCCTCTTCAACTATTGATCCTCCCTCCCCCATCCCTCCTCCTCCTTGCCCTCCCTCTTCTTGCGTGATGCTCCTTCAAGTCTGCTTCTCCACACCTTCTCCTTCTCTACACTCCTTTACTCATGGCACCATTCGAGGACGTCTCCAACAAGTACTAGGTTCACTTAGATTTAGATGTTGAATATGCAAGCACACGTAGTCTGGGATTGAGGGGAGCTTCCTAAATCCACAATCTTCGTTCGCAAGGAAAGAAGCATCTCGACCTTTGGGTAGAAGGATCCTTGTATCCTATAGATCCTGCCAACCAAAAGAGCCCTCCTTTCCATACAATGCATGAGCTAGTTCGGTTTGTTGGAAATGGACATGCGGGGTTGCTTGGTTATTGCAATCAGTTAAACAATGCTCAGTCAATGGCTATGCAAGCAAGCGAGATGCGTGGAGCCCAAGCAGAGATGCTAGCACATTTAGGAAACAGCACCATTGTTGCAATGCATAACTCTATGTAGGATCTTCAAAAAAAGAATGAGGATCTTCATGATAAAGCCAAAGCATTGGACTTGGAGCGACATGAATTAGAAGAGTCACTCTGTAAGCTAGCTGAGTCCAAAAAAGGGTTGGAAAGATCTATATACAATCAAGTTCAACGAGCCGTAGAGAAGGAACGAGAGAAGGTAGAAGAATGAGTGCAAAAGATGAAAGAAACACCTTTGGGATTGAAGGATAGGAAAAGAAGTTGCTTACATAACATGGATGCATTGGCACCCACTAGTGGTGCTAGAAAGAGGAGAGTCTGAGCTACAAGGTTGGTTATCAAATGTTCCAATGAAATTACACTCTTTTGTACTACAGCGTTTGTGACTAAGTTTTTCTTGTGTTCTTCTTTAGGAACTTCATGGAAGATGTGATGGGAAGAACAAATAGGGATGATATTGACTGTTCATATGCTCTAGCTAGTTTATTGAAGTCAAGCGATGTCATTGGGATACTAAGGGACCCAAGACACAAGTGCCTACATGTGCAAGTTGCTGAAGAGGTGATGAAGGACTTCAAGGATATTGTGGATGCAAAGGAGATGCTTGCAGCTTGTGTTACTACCGGCGTAAGTCATGAAGCTTACACATCTGTTTATTTTAGGAAAGTATAAGAAGTCTACAGTGCCGCTACCTACACCTTGGTCTATGAGACTTGCACGGTGAGAAGCAAACCAACGTGCAAGAGAAATGCTTGGAGGGTACCATTGCGTAAGGGGCACGATGACTTGGAAGAGTAAAAAGAAATATGGCTTGCAAATGTTTGAGATGAATGCTTTCAACAATGTCTACTTAGATGTTGAAAAACTGCAACAAGCAATGGTCAAATTCTATGGCATGAGAGAAGATGGTAAGAGGAAATCCATTATAGCATTGCACTTTTCCTATATTATGTTTATCCTAACGATTTCTCTCTTTTGTTGTACAGATTGCAATGGAAAGCTCATATTTGTCATCAAAATGGATGAAGCTCAATTGGTGAAAGAACACAAGTTAGAGAGAGTGAGCATATGCATTATGAATAAAGCCTTAGCCTTTGTTTAAGGGAACGAGGAAGTAGAGCAAGATTTCTCAGTGCAATCAGAGAAGGATATATGGTGGCTTGCAGCATTTGAGACTCCGAAAGAGTGCCATGAGACATTGAAGTGAGTTCTAGATAGAAAAGGAATCCCATCGACAATTCGAAGACAAGAGGAAGGGAAAACACTGACAGTTGATGGCCATGGAACATTTTGAGTTGAATGGCATCTTGCTGGTGATTTGAAAACCCCTAAGTGCTTGCATGGTTGTGATACAAAGGCAAATGCAATGAACACATGCCTTTATTGCATGTGTTCGCAATGTAAGCAAAAGACTGGCTTACAATGGGAGAATGGCATTCTATCTTGCAGCCAAACTCAAGCCCCCAATCACAACAAGAAGGATCCAAAGTGGAATCCCATCTTGCTCGTCCCATTTGAGAGAGTACACATATGTACTTTACACACAGAACTGCATGTACTTGATAAGTTATTGTATTTGCATCTTGTTTATGCTTGGAATTTAATTCCGCAAGAAGTATCCGCACAGTGCATTGCAGAAGCTAAGAAGTTGCTGTCAGAGATGGGATTCCATGGAGGACATGCCAAACTTAAGGAGGTAAGAAAATGTATGGGGCAACACAGAATCTTCTTGCAAAAGTGTCCATGGGTGGAGGGAAGGCAAGGAGATTCCTATCGAACCACAATCTCGACAAAGACAAACATACATTGTCTTAAAGCAGTTTGGGTTGGGAATACTGGAAAGGATTATGTGAATGCACGACCAATAAGGCTTCTCATCCTGAAGTAGCAACTTTGAGAGCTAAAGTATGAACAAAGGTAGATGCATTGATAAAATTACTTCGCTAGGATCAAATGGATGAGATGTATTATGAAAGGTTCATGATGGTTATGAAAGAGTTTATGCAATTAATGGTGAAACCATGGGCGGAGACGCACATTACGCATTACATGGTAATCTTGGCACCATCGTAATATTTAGCACTTGCTTTATTAAAAAAATTTTGTTGCTGAAATGATGCTCATCATGTTTATAGCATGTTCTCTATGCACACGGACCATGGTTTGTACAAAATTGGGTCGCACTATAGAGCCAAGGCATGGTGGTGGTGTCACTCATAGTGATGCATTGCATGAGATGTTCGACTGATGGTTACTAGGAAGGACTTTGAAGTAGAACTTAAAGCTCAAGACACCCGCGAGAGGGGGATTCAGAGGAGGATCAACGCAGAGAAGAACAACGCAAAGAAATCCAAGGGAGACAAGAGGCCATGGAACCATGTTCGAGTATCTGTATAGCCTCCACCAAGAGTCAGGAAGCCATACAGAGCAAAGCCAAGAGCGTGGGCCCTAAGGGAGATCAAACAGATGGAGAAGACCACCAATAACTTGATCTCGCATGCTCCCTTCCAACATGTGGTATGAGAGATAGCACAGGGGTACAAGGACGATGTGCAATTCAACACAGGAGCTATGGGGGTGCTCCAAGAGGCTGTGGTGCAAGTGACCACCTCTCTATTTGAGGATGCCAACTTGTGTACCATCCATGCAAAGCACGTCATGGTCATGGACAAGGACATGGCTCTAGCAAAGCGGCTACAGATGGACCCAAGCTTGAAGCCCTAGATTCTCTTGGAGCCCACCCTTAGGACTTAGACTACCCTCTACCCTTGAAGGCACTATCTTGTATCTGAGGCCCAAGGGTTGATCTTTTTTAATAAAATATATCCACATTCTCTACACTATCGCATTGTTGTGAATTCTCCATGTTTATGACTAAAGTTACTATTCATTTTAATGTAACTTTTGAGTCTAGAATGCCCAAATTTGCATCATGGTCGGTTTAGGGCATTCTAGGCTCCTCACGATGTCTTGGACACTTTTCCCTTCTGTGCCACGTTGAAATTCCTCCAAGATTTGACAGAAACGAACTTCGAATACCCAGAACTGATGAAAATCATACTAAATTGGCTAGAAATGCATTAAATTAACACAATTCAAAGGATGGAGAAAATATATCATCAACAACTTTTAAAAAATACAATCGAATAAATATTATGAATTCATGACGAGCAACGATGACTTAAAATAAATAATAAAGATATGTAGTCATTTAAGTCATGTATCCATTAAAATATATGTTTATGTTTACAAGAGGCCTTACAGGCTATCTTTCTTCTTCGCTAGTTCGAGTACATTGAGAATAGGGGTCTTTGAATCCCCTACTGGACTCCTAGATATAAACCTAGCTGCAATAGCACTAACATCCTCCTCTCCTGCCGCCAAAGACATAGCTGTTGCCGTCAATGCCCTGCCGTAAATGTTCTATCCAAAAGCATTGATAGAAGCCAAGTGGTGTACCAAAATCATTTTGTCCACATTCCGAGTAATGTTGGAGTATCCAATAGCGTGCAACAATGCCTTGCACTTCAGCAACTCCGAAGGCCCTCAAGGAGAAAATTTGATGTGGAAGACCACGAGGTGCTTTGCAACTTTGTTGAGGTAATGGGCCAAAGAATGATCTCGCCCAAATGCGCTGCAAACATCACCCCATCGAGATGAGAATTCATCAAGCTCAAATGCCTCCTACAACAATTCAACAAACATTAGAAGACCGATAAAACAAATTATGATGGACAAATTAATGTAATGGATCATACCAAGGTCTATGGTTGTGAGTGATCATATGAGAGTGTGTGAGCACGTGTGTGTAGGTGTGCCTGATTAGGTGTGACTAATGATGTGTCAGTCAGTAGGTGTGATTGAGTGAATATAGGAGTGTGGTGTGTGATTGAGAGATTCTAGGAGACATTGGTGGTCTTCCTGGTTGAGATAATTGTGGATCTAGAGTCCACCCAATTGGTGAAAATTTGGACACACTAACCTACCTGGTTAGTGCCGACATTTTTCCCAAGTTCAAATAATTGGTCACGTTTGTGATAACAAAATAGTGAGACAACCCACTCTAAGCATCTAGATCAATTGCTTCAAGAGGAAGCCAAAGGGAAATAGTATAATAGAGAGGGATTCAATGGTGATGGCAAAGTCAAAAGAGTGAGACAAGCTACTCACATTTGATGATCTAGATTAGCCGCTTCAAGAGGAAGCCTAAGAGAAATAGTATAACAGAGAGGGACTCGGTGTGGTGATGACAAAGTCTATGTTACTATGTCAAGGAATGGCAAACAATAAGGGTAAAGTCAATGAAGATAAGGAAAAAGTGTTGCTATTATGATAAGCTTAGACACATTGCACGTGACTGTAGACAAAAGAAGGTTGATGAAAGGAGGAGACTAGTCCAAGAAAAAAGAGTCAAAACCAAAGACATAGCTCTTATGATAAGCTTAGACACATTGCATGTGACTGTAGACAAAAGAAGGTTGATGAAAGAAGGAAACTAGTCCAAGAAAAAAGAGTCAAAACCAAAGACATAACTCTTATGATAAGCTTAGACACATTGCACGTGACAGTAGCCAAAAGAAGGTTAATGAAAGAAGGAGACTAGTCCAAGAAAAAAGAGTCAAAACCAAAGGCATAATTGTCATGATGATGAAGATAAGGAAAAAGTGTTGCTAGTATGATAAGCTTAGACATATTGCACGTGACTATAGACAAAAGAAGGTTGATGAAAGGAAGAGACTAGTTCAAGAAAAAAAAAACAAAAGCAAAGACAATGAATTTTTTTAAAGATGAGTTAGTCTCTAATATGTTCACGTCATGCAACAATGAAAGATGGTGGTGTGATACAAAAATTTGACATCTTTTTTTTCATATTGGTATAACTCATATGTTCACTTGATAGGATTGTGAGGATCGAGTGACAACCTTCTAGCTATCACTTTATTTTATTTTCCAAGTTCTATTTCTAGCAACAGTCATTGCCCCATGATGCCATGATTTTTTGGACATACCTTATGCATATCACTCCGGTTGCAGTTTGAGCCGTGTGCACTCATTCGTGGTGCGCATTAGGTTGTAGTGGATGCTTTACAATGATCCTTGTTGGATGCACTGATAGAACCAGATTGCCTTATGGGATGCTATTTTGATGGGATACTTTGCACATGGGTGCTATCTTATGCCAACGGACAGCTTTGACACATTGCAGTGGATGCACTGGTTCTGCTATGCTCTCTTGGATGAGACTTTGTTGATGCTTATGCCCATGGACAATGTTTATGCTTGGGGCATTTAGCTCTTGTTGTTGGCATTGGGTTTTCCATTGCTTGTTCATTGCAGGTTGGCATTTTCTTTTGGGCTAGATTTGCTCATATGGATGCATATTACATGCACATGAGTCAGTTGCATTTCGATGCTTTGAGCTTTGAGTTTTGGTGATATTACCCTCCATTATGGCAAACATATTTGGGTGCACCTGGTATTTGGTGTGACTGCTCTCTTGCAGGTACTAACATTTGGGATTTTGCTTTATGTGCATCATGGCATCCTCTTCCACATTTGAAAAGGAGATTTTCAGCGATAAAAAGTTTGATGGGACAAACTTTACTTTGTAGAAAGAACAAATAACGGATGTGATTATTCAAAAGAAACAAATTAAACCCTTGGAAGGGATCGCAGCTAAGCTTGCAACTATGGTCTAAGGATGATTGGAATGAGTTGGATGCATTAGCAAAGTCTACTATTAGACTTCATCTTGCAGAGTCAGTTTATTTCATAGTAGTAAATGAGCAGACTATAAAAGATTTGTGGAAGAAGTTATGTACCACTTATGAGAAGAAAACTTCCTCTAATAAAGGTTACCTCACGAAGAGGTTGTTTGAGCTGCAGATGAAGGAAGGGGTCTCCATTGCTTCTCACTTGAATGAATGAATTCAATATTATTTTCAGCCAAACTTCACGCTCAGAATCTGAATTTTGATGCGGAGACTAAGGCAATACATTCCTCTTGTGTTCATTGCCATCCTCATGGGATACCTTTTATACAGTTATCAGTAACTCTGCACTTGGTGGAGTATTAAAGTTTGATGATGTTGTCAATAGCTTGTTGGCTGAGGAGATTAGATGGAAGTCTATAGAAGGCAACCAAGCAGAATGTAGCCTTAAATGTGCAAAGGGGCAAATCACATTTCAAGGGGAAGTCCCAAGAAAGAGGGAAGTCTCGTAGCAAATCCAAGGCTCGGAACATTGAGTGCTACCACTATGGCAAGCAAGGCCACTGAAAAAGGATTGCTACAAGCTAAAAAGGGAGAAAAAGGATAAGAAAAAGAATGAAAATTGGGAAGCAAATAAGAAGGAAGAGAGTCCTAGAGAGGACAAAGGAAAAATGAAGATCGAGGAGATCAATGCAGTCATCACTGATGATATTGACATTTACATTCTCTTCATGTCTAGTCTACCTACTGTTGTAGAGTTGCTTACCATTTTAGGTGATGCATATTCCCAGGATTGGATTTTGGATTTTGGTGCTTCATTCCAGGTTACTCCCAATTGGGAATGGCTCTCCACTTATGACAATGGAAAGACAGGTTGTGTGCATCTTGGAAACAACTATGCATGTGACATACTGGGAGCAGCATGTGACATAAAGTTTTGTTTTGCAAATGGGTCTACATTTGTTTTGAAAAATGTGAGACATGTGCCTAAGCTGACCAAGAGTCTCATTTCAGTGGGTCAGCTAGATGATGCTAGTTTTCAGACCACCTTTGGCTTTCAAAGTTGGAAAATTAAGAACGGCTCTATGGTTTTGGCAAGGGGTGCCAAGTATGGGCATTGTATCCCTTACATGTATCAGGGTGATCATGTTGTTGTAATCACCGAGTAGCCAAGTACTTCTTTGTGACATTGCCGGTTGGGGCACATGAGCTAGAATGGAATGAGACTCTTATGTTGTTTGGGTTATGTACCACATTTGAGTTTTTCTGACTTTCAATTTTCTAAGCACTGTCTTTATGAAAAGCAGACTAAATCAACCCATAAAAGAAGGGGAAATAAAGAGCTTGAAAAGCTTGATCTGGTGCATTCAGACGTATGTGGTCCCATGCCTACACGGTCATTCGGGGCTGAATACTATGTGACATCCATTGATGATGCAACTAGGAAAGTATGGGCTTATGTGATAGCTCAAAAGAGCGATGTTTTCTAGGTATTTCAGAAATGGTTGGCTTTGGTTGAAAATGAGTCAGGTAGAACACTAAAATGCCCACAAACTGACAATGGTGGAGAGTATCTCTCTCATGACTTTTAGCATTTATGTGATACACATGGGATCAAGAGGGAGCTCACATCCCCTAGTATTCCAGAGCAAAATCCAGTTGCAAAAAAGATGAATCGCACCATTCAAGAAAGGTTGCAATGTATGCTTTCCAATGCAAGCCTTTCTGGTGGTTTTTGGGTTGAGGCACTGAAGACTGCAGTGCATGTCATCGCCTAGTAAGAGTTTGGATAGTGGAATCCTTGAAGAGGCATGGAGTGGCAAGAAGCCCTCTTCCTCTCATTTGTGTATACTTGGGTGTGAGGCATATGCACGTGCCAAAAGAGCTTCGTTAGAAGAAGCTAGATCCTAAGTCTAGGAAATGCATCTTTCTGGGTTATGGTGAAAGTGGAGAGATGGGCTATCGTCTTTGAGATCCAGAAGCAAAGAAGATCATATGAAGCTATGATGTGGTATTCAATGAGAAGAAGATGCACAAGACACCCATGAGGGATGTGGAAATGAGGATAATCACTTTCTAGGATGTGAATCCACATGCATATGTTGATAGACAACAAGCTATCAATGCATCGAATGTGCAAGAAACGGTGCAACCAGGTACTCCCACAGGTACACAATCAAGGGCAAATGATGGATCATCTATTGGTGGAAATAATGAGCCCAATGAGGCTGATATGCAAGCGGGACAACAAGCTGAAATGCCCTTGAGAAGATCACAGCTAGAGTGTCTAGACCGCCTGAGAGATTTGTTCCAAGGGCAGACTGTGTGATGCTTATTGATTGCACGGAGGCTATGATTTGTGAAGATTAGCGCAAGTGGGAGTATGCTATGCAATCATAGATGAGTTCAGTCATGAATAATAAGACTTGGGACTTGGTTTCTTTGCCACATGGAAAGAAAGCATTGCCATGTAAATGGGTCTACAAGATGAAGGTCACAGGTGATGATGTGCCTAAGTACAAGGCCCGCTTGGTTGCTAAAGGATTCATGCAAGAGAAGGGTGTGGAATTTGATGAGATCTTCTTTTCATTTGTGAAGAAAACCACACTTAGATGCATACTTGGACTTGTGGCAGCAAAAGATATGGAGCTTATGCAGATGGATGTCAAGACAACTTTCTTACATGGGGATCTGCATGAGGAAAGTTACATGGTACAGCCAGAAGGCTTTGAAGAAAAGCAAAAAAATCATTCAGTTTGCAAGTTGAAAAAGAGTCTCTATGGCCTTAAGCGAGTGCCTAGAAAATGGTATTAAAAGCTTGATGCTATCAGTCAGTCCCAAGGTTTCCAAAGAAGTGAGATTGATCATTGTGTCTACATTAAAAGGGCTAAGGATAATAGCCTGATACTCGTGGAACTTTCTGTGGATAATATGCTATTGGCTAGCAAGAACACTTATGAGCTGGATGCATTAAAGGCCAAGTTGCATGAGGCCTTTGACACAAAGGATTTGGGACCTGCAAGTCATATTCTTGGTATGCGCATCACGCCGTGCCTGAAGTAGGAAACTCCTTTGGCTTTCACAGAAGGAGTATTTTAAAAAATGTTGCAAGCATTTCAATATGGAGGGGGGGAAGGTAGTAAGTACTCCATTGCCTCCATATGTGAAACTGAGTCAGGAAGATAGTCCAAAATTAGATAAGGAGATGGCCATGATGGCATCAACGGTTGGGAGTCTTATGTATGATAGCTACTAGATCGGACATTGCATTTGCAGTGGGACTTGTTAGCCGATATATGGCTTATCCAAGAAATTGGGAGGCAGTTAAGTGCATCATGAGGTACATGAAGGGTACCAAGGAGATGTGTATCTGCTTTGGTAGAGGAGAGATGTTTCTACTTGGGTACACAGATTCAGACTATGCAGGGCATGTGAATAGCAAGAGATTATGTGTTCACCTTTGCAGGGCATGTGAATAGCAGGATATTATGTGTTCAACTTTGCAGGTGGTGCAATGTCATGGATGTCTTGTGCATAGAAGTGTGTTGCTTTTTCTACCACAGAAATTGAGTATGTTGCTTGATTGGCTATTGGGAGATTTGGGGATTCATACAGGGCATGTAGGAGATGTGTATCTACTTTAGTTGAGGAGAGATGTGTGTACTTGGGTACACAGATTCAGACTATGCAAGGCATGTGGATAGCAAGAGATCCACTTCTAGTTATGTCTTCACCTTTGCAGGTGGTGCAATGTAGTGGATGTCTTGCGCATAGAAGTGTGTTGCTTTGTCTACCATAGAGAACGAGTATGTTGCTTGACCAGCTAGTGGGAGATGTTGGGATTCATAGATGTGTACCGACATTGCAGAATGATTCCATGAGTGCTATTCAGCTAGCATGGAATCCAATTTTTCATGCAAAAACCAAACACATTGAGATCATGTACCATTTCATCAGAAAGGTACTTGAGGACAAGCACATAGAGCTTGTCAAGCTTCATACTGATGATAACCCTGCAGATATGCTGACGAAGAGCCTATCTAGTTAGCGGTTTGAGTATTGTTGTGCATTGATGGGCATTGGATAGTATGCTCATTGATTGTTCTCCCTTAAAGACACATTGGCCTTTAAGTGGGAGGTTGTAGGGTTAAGAGCCCTTGTGCGTAGTTAGCCCTAGTTATACACATGTACATAATACTCAAACATATAGATAAGATCATACAAAAGATTAGGGTGATCTTGCACCCACTAGAGCTACCGCTCCTGGTTTTGTCCTTCTCTCCCTTCTTGTAAGTTTTTGTTGTGTGCTCACAATCTCATTCATCCACAAGCCATTTTGTTACCTTATGAGGTATCAAAGTAGCCTAAGAGTCAGCCACTTTTAAATCTTGTGTTGAATTCAAAAGCAACACTAGGAGAGGTGGCCCCCCAACCTCCGATGGCTCCGTCCAATCCTCGGACGTAACTAGCCTTTACGAAAACCCTCCCCATTTGACTTCTATAGATATTCTTCCCCCCTCATCTCAAGTCCCAAGCCTTGGTATTGAGTTTGTGCCTTAGGGTCTTAGGACATGTGAGGAAAGGAGGGGAATGGGAAAATATCAAGAAATAGGATGGGAATGGAAAAAGATGGTCCCATCCATATTCAAATGTATTTCTATCCTTTTCCCATCCATGTACTAATAGCCAAAAGAACTAGGGATGGGTTAGGTGCGAGAGGACACATGGCGTCATTTCATGTTACATTGCAATCTTACATTTGCTGGGGTTTTTCTTCAAAATCTTGCAATTTTGTTCGCATACTTCTCATCCCCCCATTTTGTTTCAGTACAGTGGCTTGTGATCCCTTTGCATGAGAGAACAACTCTCCATAGCATGTTTGGATGAGTACCTCGGTCAGAAGCATCAATATATTCCTCCTATGCCCCCATTTTGAGGCATTATATTCCTCCTATGCCCCCATTTTGAGGCCTTTTAATATTTTGATTGCACTCGATGTAAGACCCTTATGAGTTTGTGGTGTCCTCGCATGTTCGATTGCTCATTTTGCATTAGTACAAGCTGTAAGAAAACAATACAACGTCTGTGCTCAGTAGATAACAGGATCTCGTATGCAAGAGAGAAAAGCAAATAGTATGGAGAATCAAAAATTTGATTACTATAAAACTAATACAATAGATGGCACTGCCTCCCAGCCATGCGCTCCTGTGAGAGAAGCTTTGATGGCATGCTGGAAACAGTAGAGACGGAGGCTGGATGCTACGGAATTAGGGTTGCTATAGCCAGTGATGATAATGGGCTTCATGAGCTTGCTCTTATATAGCCACCAGTCGTAGTCGATTAGACTCAATTGGGAGACCGACCTAGTCTGCCCAAACCGGCCAACTGGAGGTCGGTCCCGAAATAGGCCACCCACCACACGATAGAACCGTGGCGCAGAATAGAGTAACTCACCTATGGTCACCGTTCGGCCCACAGCCATTCGAGATCATCTGGGGCTCCAAACGGGCATCGCAACCTGAGAGTGGGCTCCCCCAGGAAATGCTCCATCTACCCTCAATCCGGTCAGTCATGGGATGCCCTCTCGCACTTGCATGTAGCCTAGTTGACAGTGTGCCAACTCTATCTAAAGTCGTCCAGCCATCAGGCCACATATGGCCCCCATCTGGTGTCCAAACCAGGACCTACCGTATAACCGAGCTACTCAAATGCCTTCTCCTCATATGGGGGACTTACAAGTAGAGTTAGCTGGTTCCCGCGTAGTTACACGAGAGTGGAGCATTGATATCTAACACAAGCAACTACTGGCCAACACATGTATGCATGAGGTTCAAGTGGTCCTTACCATTTTTTGTTAGAATAAAAAAACACTTGCATGTGTTATGGCCCTCTTCTATTTCCATTCTATTCGTTTGCTCAATGCATCTCCTATTGTCTTGTTGTTCAATGTGTAAGTCTATCTTTTTTCGTGGAAGTCATTGCATGTTGTATGTTATTTAATGCATGCATGTATCGCTTCTTCTAAATCCCTAAAAGCAAACTTTTCCCTTACCTTGAAATAGGCAATGTGTTTCCCATCACCCTCCTACATGTTGCTTATCCTATAGTCTCAAAAATGACCGTTGCAATGATGACTATTTAAAGGTTTAAAGGGTCCCATTTTCCACTAAGCATATTCCTCCTAAAGGTTAGCTATGTCTAAGACAATCTTAGTGAGACTGCTTTGTAGAATCAATTTGATTTCCATCGGGCCATAAACTGTAACAACCGTAGGCAAACATGGTCTTAAGTTAGACCATGCTTCTCAAGGAATTAAGAGAAAGGTAGGACACTCAAGGACAATGGTGAGACTAGTCTTACACAAAGACTTAGGATAGGTCAAAAGGAAACCCACAAAACCCTTTAGGGCTCAATGGAAAAAATTGAATTAGACTTAAGTTTTTAAGAGTGCTTTATATGTTCTTTTCATTGACATCTTGAGCTATAACTCTAGTTCCAACACCTCATCTTCATTCAATCCCCTCAAAATCAATTGCTAGAACCATCCTCCATACTTACCATGCCTCCCATTTAAACCCCCTTAAACCCTTAATTAAACTCTCATCTCATATCTCCATGAAGCACAAACCAACCAAACACCTACAAGTCTAAAATCACTCTTGTTCATGCTCTCTAAAACTAAAATATAAAGGACTTTTAGGGGTTGCTTGATCTAAAAAATGTATCATTCATTTAAGGAGCAAGGTGCAAGAAGAGACAATGGGTGGACATGAGATGGATTTATAAAGCATAGGGGAGGGAGTTGCAAGGGGTAAGCTCGCTGCCTCCAATAGGGATTAAATGGGGTGATGATTTTTCCTATATGTTATGCACGACTTATTTCTTGAAGCTCCTTATTCGCTCCTACTTTTCACATACACAAATTTCTTCGGATAATGCAAAATGAAATTCAAACTACGCCCAATAACTCATCTTCAATGTTGTTTGGGTCACTGCATATGCTTTCATGCAACACATATGCTAGATGAAGACCATGATCTCATGAGGAGAGCTTTCTCACATATCACCATTACAATGACTTCTAATGAGGAGATCTTTTCACACATTTCACACATCACCAATGCCATCTAATGAGGAAAACTATACACCTATACTACACATAACAAATGCCTTTTAATAAGGAGAGCCTTCCCTACATTTCACAATGTATGCGTAAAGTTATTCTTTTCACCTTCACATTTGTATCTAAAATGCCCCTCATGTTTTTCTCATGGTCTAATTACCGTTCATCCGCTACTACAAGGAATCTAGAGGCTCTCCTCACATTTTTTAGCACTAAACAATAAAGTCCAAAGGTGTAAAACTAGAGGGAAAATGTGAGTATTATGCCTTTAAGTTGCTTTTATATTTCACCCCAAAATCATGCCCAATGCATGAACTTTTGTTTGGGTCCAACATTGATATTTGTGTCTAAACTAGTTTCCCCTTGCTTGGAATGACATCTCAAATTCACATCTTCACATCAAAGAATAGAAAGCCAAAATGTGTTTAGAATTTTTGCATAAGGATGGTTTGCATGTGGAAAAGGAAATCACATTGCCAAACCTTTCATGTGTCAAGCCGACATATTAGATGTGTCACTAGACACTAACAAGCCCAAGTTAGAGGAGATGGCCAAGTGACGGCCATTGGGAGCTTGACGATTGTCACATAAATCATGTGCAAAAATGGTATAAGTATCATGTATGCATGTATGCATATATGCATATGCATATAATGTTGAGTCCAGTGCCAACTGCCCAAGTTGGCCCCTAAGTTAGGCGATGACTAAGTAGAAAATATAATTTGGAGTCTCGTGGTGGCGACTGCCTAACTCCACAAACTGACAATGAATATTTTCCCGCCGGCTGAGCACCCATTGTGCTGCTGGAGTTTGCCACCAATTATGGAGATGGAGCTTGGGGGAGGGTTTTAGGTCGGAAACCATTGTTGAAGCTGGTTCCATCAACCGACCGGACTGCAGCAGCGCGTCTCGAAAATCCCAACCACCAGCAGGGGGATCTCCACGCCTGCAAGCCCAGTTTTTTGTGACTAGATTGGTTTCGGTCATACGCCAAGAACTTGTGCGATTAAGAGGGCGAATGTCCACCCGTGTGGTCGGCGCGAGGCAATGAAGATATGCACAAGTTATGGATACATCATGGATGCACAAATGGATTCATAATGTATGGAGGTGATGTAAGATTAGAATGGCGAGGAATGCATTAAATTCCCAAAAAGGGGAAGGGGGAAAAAAAAGGCAATACTTTGAGAAAATTGGGGGGGGCAAATGGGAAGAGGACACTTGTCACGCAGTTCACGCGCAAAATGGTACGAGTATAAAAGCTGAAGGAGCACACTTAAAGCTGACGATCCTTGTTTGATTTGGCTTCTGTTCAATCAAGCATTTCTCTCCCCTCTCTTCGATACATCTCCAACATGGACATCCTTGCTGTTCGCTCTTCCCCTGTCGCCAAACGAGACGAGCATACCTACAAACAATGGTTCGATTACGCAGATTCAGGTTTGCCTCGTATATGCGCTTCACCAATTCTCTTGTATTTAAATGCATGCAGCAGCTGCCTCTCTTTGCCTCTCTTCTTTCTTTGCATCAATCCCACCGATTTAGCCCCGGATCTGGACTGTTGGCAATGTAGGCTCGACGGGATTTCTGTTTCCCGTCAGAGTTTATCTGCCCGTCTTAGGTGCTCTTGTACTCGAGCTTTGGCTATATTTTATAATGATTGAATCACGGTTTCCGGAGCCGGACACCTCTTTTTTAGCGAAAATATCATCCCTGATCTAGGATTGCACGTGAAGCGGCAGGCACAGTCTAAAGGTGAAAATCATGTGGTCCTTTATTAAAGCCTGAATGGATTTCCACAAATCCGTCATGGAATTGTCAAAAATTAGATTCCCCTCCTTTGATGGTAACGAGATGGCAAATATAGCCCGAAGTAAAGATGACGGGAGACTGGAACCTCAAGGTCGTCTTATTATCCTTTTAGTGAAGAAAAATATATGAGGAAAGTTGTTCCACTTTTGAGGATCTGCTGTCAGTGGATGCGATCCTTGTACAACCGACTCTCTAGTGCCGTGTAGCACCTCAGGACTTGCTCGGGCCGCCTCTGCCTGTAGGTCTGAACTCTTGAGCGTCACACGTCTCCCGAGTTCTTTGGTAACCATCAATCATTATTTCTCCCTGGTCAGCTTCGTATGTCCACCTGGTAACCATCAATCTTTTTCCCTGGTCAGCTTCATATCTATGTGGCTGCTTTTAGCGAATGCCCTAGGATTGCTAACCATATGCAACAATTGAGCATATTCCCTTGCAACCCCTCCCCTACAATGCCACTAACTCTTAAACCGATTGTCTTTTCATAGCATCAATATATAGCTACTGTCTCATCATCGTTGCCCCTGGGCTAGGAGCTGAAAGAAAAGCGTGCCTCTATCGTGAAGCACATTTATAATATTTTAATGTTCAATGAAAAGTGCATAAGGGAGACCACTTGCTGCTTTAGTATCTGCTGCCTAAATGTATCCTGTAAACTGCAAAGGCATTTTGTCTCTCTTGGTTCCTAGATGCAACAGCCTCCATCACATACCATGACTCTCAACTAGGTTAGAATAAATCCCCAGTTAGATTAAAGGGATTTAATTATTGGCTCACGGATTTTCAAACCTTTTGTAATGGTGGAAAGGAAGATGTATTGTTTGTCTTGGCAAGTCGCATTTAAAAAAAAATAAACAGAAAAAAGACTTCTATTAAGTATAAACAAATCCCGCGAGAGCAAAAGCTCAAGCTGGAAATACATCATGCGGTGCATGAGAAAACACTCCTCAGAAGGAGGTAGAAATGGTCGTAGATTGATCTCTGATTTTCCTTAGTGTATAACACTCGCCCCGTGTTATACACTAAGAATAGTCTCACTAGTAAGGGGATTCCAAAGTCTGTTACTCTCACTACTCTCACTAGTTTAGTTTGATCTCTGATTTTCCTTAGTGTATAACACTTACTCTGTCTAGCCTACACAACTCGAGGTAGATAGGATATGATTCGAATGACTCCTGTAGGAAGGATTTTTGTAATTACTGCTCATGGCTTCTCTAAAGCCAAGAGTTTGTCATGGTGCTTCAGTTTATGTTTTCCTCCTTGGCAGTCGAGCTTATTTTGGTATTCAGCCCTTGTTTTGCTTGGATCTAGTCTACTTTCACAGCCTGTTGTTATTGACTTCTTTCTGAAGGTGGTTTTAGCCATGAGTGGTTTATAGAACATGGTCTAACTGACCTTGAGAGTTCGAATTCTTTGCCCCCCCCCGGCACCCCGAGAAAAGAACTTTCTATAAATGCTTGAAACAAGATGAATGCTCATAAAGCATTCAAAAGGCCTGCCTCAAATGCGTAGCTTGGAAAAGAGAGAGAGAGAGAGAGACGACTTCAATGTGCATGAAGGAGAAGAGGGGGAGGGGGGGTGGGCTTGCCTTCAAATAGAAAGAGAGAGAAAGAGGGAGGAATAGGTGGAGATAATCAATCATAAAAAACAAAAAAACACACAAGTGGACCAATCAACAATTCACAATAAAAACTTTAAAAATTCTGTAACTTTGCCCATCTCCAAACTGAAGCCTTCACTAAGGCTACCTACGGCAGGCCAAAAACCAACTATGCAAACGAGTCATCCATGAGGTGCTGATTGTGGAAGAAGCGCTAGAAAAAAGGGCTGCTTGTCAACCAACGTGTTTTTAGAGAACCCATTTCACAGCGTAGGGAATTTCTAAAACAGGGGCTAGCAACCAGGGTGGAGGACTATGCATCCAGCGAATGCCTCACTCATAGATACATCAAGGACACTTGCAGGCCAAGCCTTACAGAAACGTGCCCACCTCTTTGTGGTTGTCAGAGATCTTGACGACCCACTCTGCTATATGGCCTGTAGGATGTAGATAATGTCTTGCTTGATGGCAACTAGGGTGGCTGCCAGGAGGTTATGATGGCCTCCCATCGCAGAAATGCAGCGGGCAACCTAGATGTTCCAAGCGGTGATGATGGACACCATCTCCCATAACCTGTCCTCTGGCAATGGCACAGGGCGCTGTTGGGAGCAGATTCTGCAGGGCAGCATAGTTCGAATTCTTATTTTGTGCATGATATTGGTTCTAATACCAAGTCTGATTTTGATTGTGAAGGTTGGGGAACTGGCCATCTATGCATGGGATGTTATTGTAGGATGCATACTGTTAATCTGGATGGATACCCACGGTGATTTCTTTCCTGAAAACTTTTCTTCGTAGGGCGAGAGGACTTTTTTCAATGCATGACATAGTGATCTTGAGTATTTAGCCTTGAGAGGGCCATTGCCCAAATTTTGTACGGGCACTTTCATTGGTTGCCTGATGTTTAATGTAGGATGCATACTGTTCAGCTGGACCCATGCCCACGTTAAATCTTGGTACTTGAAATGAAAGGTGATTTTTTTTGTTAAAATTTCTTCATAGGGTGAGAAGACTTTGATGGATTGATACCTCATTCAATTATGCATGCAATCAAACAATTGTAAACTCAAAGCTAAAGCTCATGAAGAAACTGTCAACCGAGAAATAAATTTGACGTATCAGTTAAATCAAGCAATTCAATTACTCTATCAAACTGATCGGGCTTGTTGCTCTTACAAGACTTGTCAATGGCCACTAAGGCTCTACCATCTACACACTCACTGCAAAAGGCTCTACCACAACCATCTACACACTCACTGCAAAAGACGGCAAGCTTCCATAGCTAAAAGAATCTTGTAATCGCTAAGAGAAACCACCTCATCACGTGCTTGCGAGCAGCTCACAAACCTTCAACCTCCAGCTCTGTGGAGATGCCAAAGGTCGTATGTCCTCCCTGAAAACGTGGAGATTGACTCTCATTGAACAGTCTAGAGAACAAGAATGAGGGCGGCTCATCCTCTTCTACAACTACATAGCCAGCTGCATGCAATGAAGTCACATGGACACTCACCACGTCTAATTTCACCATACAAAACACCATAACTATGTAAACGACCCCATGAGGATGAGCACTAACTCCAACAATCCCCCCCTCAGCCGAAATGAGGGAGAAAGTTGACTGTGTAAACAAGACAACTACTCCTGAAAACTTTTCAACTAGTGCTCACAAAGAGCATGACTCATCTTGAAAGCAAAATCCTGATCACGGAGATGATCGACCTCAGCCAACATAGTATCTTGTTCTTGTTCTGGTCTTCACTGCTAATGCCTTGTCTTTGGTCTGCTCAACTGTTCGTAGCATTGCTTAGTGTAGCCGTACTTCTCTATCTGCCCCTCCTTCCCACAGTACTTGCATTTTCGAGTATCACGTCCTATCTTCTTCTTTTTATCAGTGGCAGCATACACTCTGTTGTCATACAAGGAAATATTATTGCGCTTCTCTTCACTTAGCAGCATCCCTACACAGTCGAGAAAATCTATGTCATCATTAAGGCGCAATATACGAACTCTCTCTCCATCTTGCTCCGGGGTAATCTTCTTAACAATATTGCCTTCTTGTCTTCATCCTCGACTCGTGCTCCAAGATCACTTAGCTGCCTCAGTAAAGCTTGCCTCCGATTCAAGAATACTCCCAATGTCTCAGACTCCTTCATCTGAAGGTCAAATAGATCTTGCTTTAGGTTCGACTTCAAGTGCTTCATACAAACTTCGAATAGTGTTTCCAGTGTTTGCCATTCACTGCTGTTGTGACTTTCATGTCGAGATGGTTCAAGTACTTTGGTCCTAGAGCTCTCCCCATATAGCCAATCGCCTTCTCATCTTTTTGCTCCCACAAAGGTATCTTGTCTAGATGCCATGACGCAAAGTTTTTGCCAATATTGCACTGTGCTTGTCCTTCTTTGATTTGTCCATTGTTACAACCTTGTAGGATTTAGGAGAACTTGAAAACACGCCTCAGTAAGGACGTCGAGAGAGGGTCTCCTCTTGTGACCTCGATTGCCTCTCTGTCTTCTTACAACCGGGATGGTCGACCACGCCTTCTTTGATGTGTCCATTGTTACAACCTTGTAGGATTTAGGAGAACTTGAAAACATGCCTCAGCTAGGACATCAAGAGAGGATCTCCTCCTGTGACCTCGATTGTTCTCCGTCTTCTTATATCCGGGATGGTCGACCACCTTGGATAGGTTTCCTAGACATGCATGAACCACAGTGTTACTATCACGAGGGACCTCTGACAACAACTCACAAAACTTCCGACCTTGTGGCTTTGATACCACTGATGGCTAGATATCTCGTTCAATTATTCATGCTAGATATCTCGTTCAATTATTCATGCAATTAAACAATTGTAAATTCAAAGCTAAAGCTCATGAAGAAACTATGAACTGAGAAAGAAATTCGATGCATCAAACAAATTAAAACACTTCAATTACTCTATCAAACTGAGACCGGGGTTGTTACTATTACAAGACTCATCAATTGGCCACAAAGTCTCTACCACAACCATCTACACACCCACATTGCAAAAGACAACAAGCTTCCATACCTAAAAGCATCTCTTAACTGCCAAGAGAAACCACCTCATCATATGCTTGCCAGCGGCTCACAAACCTTCAACCTCCAGCTCTGTGGAGATGCCAAAGGTTGCATCTCCTCCTTGAAAACGTGGAGATCGACTCTCATGGAACTGCTTGGTCAACTACGTAGCCAACTGCATGCAATGAAGCTGTAAGAAAATAATACAACGTTTGTGCTCAACAGATAACAGGATCTCTTACGCAAGAGAGAAAACAAGATAGTATGGAGAATAAAAAATTTGATTACTGTAGAATTGATACAATAGATGGCGTTGCCTCCCAACCGTGCGCTCCTGTGAAAGAAGCTTTGATGGCGTGCTGGAAACAGTAGCAGACGGAGGCTGAATGCTAAGGAATCAAGGTTGTTGTAGCCAGTGATGAAATGGGCTTCACGGGCTTGCTCTTATATAGCCACCAGTCGTAGTCGGTTAGGCTCAATTGGGTGGTGGACCCAGTCCACCCAAAACGGTCGATTGGGGTCGGTCCCGAAATAGGCCACTGACCATACGATAGAACCGGTGCGCATAACATAGCCATTTGGGATCATCTGAGGTCCAAATGGACCTCGCAAGAGTGGGCTGCCTGTTAGAAAATACCCAACAGAGGGTACACGCAGCGGAAATAATGCCCAGGAGCTCACACAGTGTGCGGTGTGGGTGTGGAATCACAAACTTCTTTACTTATGTGCATTCAATAGGTGTGCAGACTCATCAATAGACAATGAACCAAACCAGATAGAGAAACCACCAAATAATATATTTCCGTCCACAACTATGGACACAATACAAAAGAGATAGATCCAGAGTCCCACCAATGGTGTGGTCCTCTGATCTTACCACAAAAGTCTTTCTCCTATCTGCTGGCTATCTCTAGACTAGAGTCCGCATGCTCCACCTCGAGCGTGAGTAGACTTTCCGTCTAGAATGATCTTCTCCACCTTGCTGTCTGGAAACCAGTTAGCTAAGTCTGCAGCACAAGATACTACTTTCTCCTCCTGACTGTAGGCCCAAAGATAGCCCTGCTGCTGCTCCTGCTGCTGGTGGAATTGCTGCTCCAGATGATGTGGAAATGAGGCCTGAATGGCCTCCTTATATAGGCCCCAAGGCCTGCACCAAAAAACCGACCAGTCTGTAAAAACCGACCTGCTGCTGCTCCTGCTGCTGGTGGAATTGCTGCTCCAGATGATGTGGAAATGAGGCCTGAATGGCCTCCTTATATAGGCCCCAAGGCCTGCACCAAAAAACCGACCAGTCTGTAAAAACCGACCCAGTCTGTAAAAAACCGCCCTTAAAGGGCTCACAAGTCAGGCCTTTTATGGCCCAAACTTCCAGGGCTTTTGGCCCTCCATTCAAGGCAAATATGCAGCCTATAAAAGGCCTGCCACCTGCCCACTGACAGTCACATTCCTTGCTGCAGATCTGAGCCTGCACTCCCTGCCATGTCTGCGCCTGTGCAAACAGTGCGCCTCGTCCGCAATCTGTCCCAGACTGTCTTGCTTCTGCTCCGTACTTTCCTGGCCCTCTGTCCTGCCCTTAACAGTTCTAGATGTGCTGCCCTCATGCCAGCCATGATGCTGTCTATGTGGCAGCCCCTTTCTCTCTTTTCCTGTTGGGCACTGCCCTAGGTCTCCCTCCCCCATGCTCTCCTCATATGGGGGCTTACAGATGGGGAGGTGACCTTTCCAACACCCCCTCTCACCGACACATCTCAGCCCAATGCCAATACGTCGATGAAGATGCTCCAGTAACGGTCGTAGTCCTCTGGAACCTTTCGGTGTCGAAATCTTTTCCTGGCTTTTCATCCAGTGGCTCCTGCTCCACTAGGTCCGGTTCCGCTTCCGCACACCATCCTGGTACATAGGTCCGTCTCTGGTAGCACCTCCTGGTACCACCTCCTTCAGTCACATTCCCGCCTCTGAACTTGAGCAACCCAGCCGTCACGATCTTCCAGTCATCCCTCTCATAATGAGTGAACAACCTGGAGTCTTCCAGGCACCATGCTCTGAGGGTCTGTTTCAACCCGTCCTTCCTTTGGCAAGGTCTGCAACCAATGAATTTATCCAGATAACCTGGACCATGAACTCTCGCTGAGTTCTCAAGCAGGTACTCTTTTGGCTTTAGTACTCTTTGTCCACAACCTTCTAGCAATCTGCGTCCGAGATTTGAAGAAGCACCCATACTTCCCCTTCTGCCTTCGAAGAAGGCCAATTCCTTCCAATCTCTTATCACCTGAGACAAATGAAGAGCAGAATCTTTCCACAGCATGCTTTAAAGGCTCAAATGCAGAATATCAAATACATACCAGACTATTGTACTGCCTGAATGTTCGCTCTGAAAGCAAACCCTCTACCTCAATGAGGCACCCGCCAAGATCCTGTGTAATCCTATACTGTCCCCTTCTGAAGTCCAGCATCCATCTGACCATGAGACCCCAGGGCTTTCTATGGAATCCATCCTCGTGTCAGTGTCAACAGCCACACACCTGGAAGGTACCAAGCGCTCCATAATGTCCTTCACCTTCACAAAGGTATCTGACTCCTCGTCGACCCAACTCTCTATGTCAGACATCCTTATTGTGATTTCGGGATCAACATACCTGACCTCGGTAACACTCGGTGATGTCACCAGGAACAATTCTTCGATTACCACATTAGCTTTGGCCTTTCCCTCTGAATCTGGGTCAGACTCCTGTTTGTTTTTCAGATCCGCCTTTTTCTTTCTGCAGTCCTTTGCAAAATGTCCGAGCGTATCACAATAGAAACACTTCTTCTTGTGCTTCCTCTTCGAAGTCCCCTCGTCATCAGAGTCATCTTTATTGGACTTGCCACTGTTAGGCTTGCCCTTTCCCTTACCTGCGGAATCCTTCACCAGCATCGCCTTGTCATCTTTGTCCTCGTTGTAGAGCTTCTCCCGAGCTTCCTCCTGTAGCAGTAATGGACACAACTCCTCAAATGTCAGAGGTTTGGTCCGTTGTCCTGCTGTCACAGCCGTAACAAAGCTCTTGAAACTCCGAGGCAATCTCCTCAGTACCATCAAGGCCAGATGGCATGAATCTGTCTTCTGACCAATCGCTGCTAACTGATCCCGCACCACCTTGACCTTCGTCAAATGGCTATGTACCGTATCGCCTTCTTCCATATCAAGATTGTAGAGTTGATGCTGAAGAAGCACGATCCGGGAGGTATTATCTGTCTCGTACAGATCCTTCAGGGTGGCCCACGCCTCTACTTACGTCTCGGCCAGCTGGATATGCGGAAGAACAGAGTCGGCCGTAGTCCCTATGATTATTGCCAGGGCATGGGCATCTCTTTCTTCCCAAGCTTCAAGCTCCTCTCTGTCTACTGCCATGAGTACCTTCCCTTTACTGTCCACCATGTCTGCCGGCTTTGACTCCTCTCCTGTGGTTAGCTTCCACAACTTCCGAGCCACTAAATGACTCCGGATCTTCACTTTCCAGATCGGGTAATTAGTCCCGTCTAGGTTCCCAGACTCTCCAAAGTTAGGGATAGTGAAAGAGAGAAAACTGGAGGAGGAGGAAGGGATAGCAGGGGCTGAAGAGGCTGTCGACATCTCTGCTGTATATACCACTCAGCAAAGTCAACCAAACTCAAATTCAGTAAACCAGAACTCTGAACGCACCTGACTGAACCTGAGTCACCCTCCTTCTCGCAAGGGCACAATCCTCCAGTCGTGGAAGTCGATTCCCTAGAGCTTCTGAATCAGGGTCGTCCTTCAGCAAGGTCCCTGCCTTCAGGCTCCCACACCTGTGAGCCTCCTACTTGGGCTCTGATACCATGTTAGAAAATACCCAACAGAGGGTACACGCAGCGGAAATAATGCCCAGGAGCTCACACAGTGTGCGGTGTGGGTGTGGAATCACAAACTTCTTTACTTATGTGCATTCAATAGGTGTGCAGACTCATCAATAGACAATGAACCAAACCAGATAGAGAAACCACCAAATAATATATTTCCGTCCACAACTATGGACACAATACAAAAGAGATAGATCCAGAGTCCCACCAATGGTGTGGTCCTCTGATCTTACCACAAAAGTCCTTCTCCTATCTGCTGGCTATCTCTAGACTAGAGTCCGCGTGCTCCACCTCGAGCGTGAGTAGACTTTCCGTCTAGAATGATCTTCTCCACCTTGCTGTCTGGAAACCAGTCTAGGTGGGCAGCTTCCTGTTAGCTAAGTCTGCAGCACAAGGTACTACTTTCTCCTCCTGACTGTAGGCCCAAAGATAGCCCTGCTGCTGCTCCTTCTGCTGGTGGAATTGCTGCTCCAGATGATGTGGAAATGAGGCCTGAATGGCCTCCTTATATAGGCCCCAAGGCCTGCACCAAAAAACCGACCAGTCTGTAAAAACCGACTCAGTCTGTAAAAACCGACTCAGTCTGTAAAAAACCGCCCTTAAAGGGCTCACAAGTCAGGCCTTTTATGGCCCAAAATTCCAGGGCTTTTGGCCCTCCATTCAAGGCAAATATGCAGCCTATAAAAGGCCTGCCACCTGCCCACTGACAGTCACATTCCTTGCTGCAGATCTGAGCCTGCACTCCCTGCCATGTCTGCGCCTGTGCAAACAGTGCGCCTCCTCTGCAATTTGTCCCAGACTGTCTTGCTTCTACTCCGTACTTTCCTGGCCCTCTGTCCTGCCCTTAACAGTTCTAGATGTGCTGCCCTCATGCCAGCCATGATGCTGTCTATGTGGCAGCCCCTTTCTCTCTTTTCCTGTTGGGCACTGCCCTAGGTCTCCCTCCCCCATGCTCTCCTCATATGGGGGCTTACAGATGGGGAGGTGACCTTTCCAACACTGCCCCGGGAAATGCTCCGTCTACCCTCAATGCGGTTAGTCAAGGGATGCCTTCCCGCACTTGCATGTAGCCTAGTTGGCGGTGTGCCAACTCTATCTGAAGCCGTCCAGCCATCAGGCCACACATGGCCCCCATCTGGTGTCCAAACCAGGACCCAGCGGATAACCAAGCTACTCAAATGCCTTCTTCTCATATGGGGGGCTTACAAGTAGAGTTAGCTGGTTCCCGCGTAGTTACATGAGAGTGGAGCATTGATATCTAACAGAAGCCACGTGGACACTCACCACATCTAATTTCACTGTAGAAAACACCCTAACTATGTAAACGACCCCATGAGGATGAGCAGTAACTCCAATAGACTTTTATCACTTGCATGATGGAGTGATCACCATGAGTATTTAGACTTGGAAGGTTATTGTCCCATTTTTGTAAGGCAATTTCATAGTTTTCCTTGGAAGTACATATGCCTTTATGAGCTTCACTTGGGAAAAATATTTATAAAGAGAGGCACAAGTTAAATAGTCATCATTTGTAGGAAGCTTGTTGTATGGCAGAGGAGCCCTGGTTTCAGTATGTGTTGTTATTTGTGAGAGCCAACATAAGGTGATTATTTAGTACATTTTGAATCTTGACTTTTGTGTTTCTTTAGTGCTTTGGATGGAAATGCTTCTTAAGAATTTGTAGCTTGGTATTTGTTCACTTCTTTACTCTGTTCCTCTAAGCAGTTTTTCAGCAAATTTATCTACAAGCATTGCAATGAACTGTGGGAATGCATTGGGATGTTGGACTACAAAAGTATGTGTATTGTTTTGGTTGCTCTTTTAGTGGACGTGTTGTGTATTGCAAATCTTGAAATAAAAGAAATGTGCTACCATGCTAGTGTTCTCGGTTTTCTGCGAGCCAAGAATCTAATGGATTACTTGTATCTAAGATGTCTTGCTTTTGTTGTTATCAATGTTTTGGCACTTTGTCGGCCTTTAGTATTGTGTCTGTGGATCATAATAGATTCTCTAGAAGGGTTCTTTTCTATGTGACTAATGATGAATTGATCCTATCTCGGTATAGATGGCGATGGAAGGATTACAGGTGTTGATGCTGTTAATTTTTTCTCTCTTTCAAAACTTTCAAGGCCAGAGCTTAAGCAGGTATCACGTGATGCAGTTTTTTTGGTGGGGGATATCTTTTTGATAAATTTGTTGAGTGTGGTGATTAAAATATGTATGATGCTCCTTAACTAGGCATGAAGGTCACTTTGGAAAAAGTTTCAAGCGTCGTTATGTTTGAAACTTTAGCTTCTTGGTGTCAATTTTTTATGTGCTACCACCAACTCTACAACACTTGACTTTTGCTGTAAAATAAACCTCTTTTTTTTGAAATTACAGCAAGACATTTTCTCTCTTGTATTAAGAATGGAAGGGGAAGGGACATATAACAATGAACTTATTCCTTTTCCTCCATTACCCCAAGGAGAGAGAGAAGAGTACCTTCACCCCCTCTTGAAGAGGATGGATTAGGTGAGAGTTATACACATCTTGAGTATGATAACCCACAAATAGATTTACAGCAGTCTCTCCTTCAAGAACCTCTTGATAGGGAGTTCTCCTTTCGTAATGAAAGAATAAATGAGACCAGCCAAGAATAAGGTGATGAGTTCACGCCTTCAACTCAAAACCCAGTACACATGGATTATAATCCAAGTGCAAGAATATGATAGCAGCATGCATATATGCAGCACGGCACTGATAAATTTGGGTGACAATTTATACAAGGGAATACCCACAATCACTTCTACATACTTGTATATGCATGCAGAACCTGTTGTCATAAGATCTTGAAAAATGCCATAACCCTCCCTACGCTGGTTTTCATAAAGTTACTGGCTATTGGCAACATACCAGCTCTTTACAAGCTTTTCCATTGACGAATCGTGAGGAAGGTATATATAGCTTGCATACTTTGTGAAAAGGCCAAATATGAAGATGCAAATCAACAATGCTTCAAGAGAGGTGGTGGAAGCCTATCACAACCGACTTTGTTACAGTGATTCCCAGCATTGGCAATGCCATGACATGGTTTGGCAATGCATGTGTTGCAAGACGATCAGGAGCAAGCCAAGCAAACTGAGGAAGGAGGCAGTGCCATCTTGAAAGGGAAGTGCAGGGATGTAAGTGCAAAAGCTACAACAGCGAGCTAGTCACATAAGGAATGCGACTTTTGTGACATTCATCACTGAGAAGGAGATCCATTGATGACATGATAAGGACTACAAGCTGAAAGGACAATGGGACCTTTCTTATTCAAAAATAGATCTGGAAATGTGCTTAATTCGTCAAAACTTATTATAGTCACCGCAATTGTAGACAGTCGAATCCAAAGGGCAAGTACTATGGCATGAAAAATCAGTATAAGCCTTGTAGGAGCCTTGCAAGAAAGCAAGGTTTGCATCATATAAGATGAAACATGAGATTTGCATGTCATGAGGGTGGACCGCAAGAAGAGAAAGCACAAAAGTTGATTAACGTCTAGGAAAGAATGAAGGGTCTATGTGTTGGAAATGTCACCTCCCTATCTGTAAGCTTCAAAGGAAGGTCAGCCAACAGTAAGGCTGGTTGGGGCTCGTTGAGCCAGCCAACCAGGCCTTGGTTAGGGCTGGTCAAGAGGGCTGGGTCCCTGCATGGAGGAGGGGCTGCAAATGGGGCAGCACCCTGCCCTTATATAGAGTCTAACAAAGCTGGTTGGCTGGCCAATTGAGTCGGCCAGCACACAGCCCAAAAAGGGCAGCCCACAGCCCCATTTATGGGGAGCTGTGGGCTCGGTTGGGGCCAGCCTGAGTCGGTCAGGAGCCCTATCATACTAGTTGTCTGGGCTGTAAGCTGTCATTATTTGTCATTTTACAAGCCTTTAGGGAGCTGGTTTTGGTCCTCTCTATGTATAAAGAGCAAAATGTTTTCACTGCAGGTGTGGGCAGTGTCGGATTCCAAACGTCAAGGATATCTTGGGTTTCAAGAGTTTGTCACTGCAATGCAGGTTATCTTTGCTTAATTTTTCGCTTTACTGGAAAGATAAAACCATATTTTTGTGGTCAATCTAGTTCATAGAACAAGGATTGTGGTTGGATTTAAAATGGGGACTTGCATAAACTACAGATCATCTCTCTTGCACAAACCGGTAATCCAGTATCAGCGGACATGCTGAAGGATTCAGGTAACTGCAGATGTATTGGATTTATTATGTCAGGGTATTGCATTCAGAATACAGTACTCTTTGTAAGGCGATGATCAAAAATCTTGCAAGTCACCTAACTTAGTGTGTGCTGTATTTATCAATTGATTTTAATGGAGAGATCTTCTGTGTTTATTTATTTTCTTTTACAGAGTTGGAAGACATTAGTCCTCCGGTGATGGAAGGCTTGGAGGAGTTATTGGCTGTATGTACTGGTTGTATATCTATGATCATAATCAACAATATTGAACATCTTTGTAACACATTTATTAGATGCTAGACTGTAATGTCAATGCTCCAAATATACTTATTTCTTCTTAATTTGTTCAGAAAAGCCGGCTACCACCGACAGAGGTTTTTGTAAACGGTCTGCAAACTTCTCTGTTGACATTTAAACTTTCTTATGTTTCCCAGAATTTCATTGCATGTCTACTTGATTTCAACACTTCATACGTATACAAATAATTTCCTCATGTACATTGTGTTGTACATATTGATTTGTTTTGGCTGATCTTTTTTATGTAGAGATAACCTTGTTTGGAACATTTTTAGGAACTTCACCACAACTACAAGCAACGACAGCTCAGTGGTTTTCTCAGAAGTCTAATAAGAAGGTAAAGACTGATATGACTACGCATCATCCTTTCAAAATGTCTAGATGTGAGAAGCAGATGGAAAACATTGCAGTGGACAGCAGTAGTCAGTTACTACGTTCATCTTTCGTTGTGAGCTGCTTTATTCATTTATTGGGATGACTATATCATAACAGTGTATGTCCTTGGTCCAGATTCCGATGTCAAATGTGACATCTGTTATTGATGGTCTTAAGAAGCTTTATGTGGAAAAGCTTAAGCCTTTGGAGGCCACCTACCTGTTCCACGATTTCGTTTCATCTTCGTTGGTAAGTTCTGTTTCATTCACGAAACTGCTTGTTGAGCTTTTATGGGTTCAAGATGACTATACACAATTAGCTGGCTTGGACATTTGAGGATACATGGTGACTTCTTATACTAACTGCTACATGTGTGCTATGAAGGTTCTTGGAATTTGGAGTTTGTGTTGGTTTTGGTGAAGATCGTAATCATAAGTTTGCTGGAGGAGGTTTCAATGCCTTGGAATAATAATTCTTGCTGGTTGCACTAAATATATTTTGTACAATGACACGAAATGTACATCAAGGTTACCTCACCAAAAAAGTGATTTCCACTTTCAAATAATCCAATTCATCAGATGCATATGAGGCCTCCGGTTGAGGGTTTAGGTAGTAGAATTTGCAGTTTGATTTATAACCATTGAGAAGTGCCTATTTTAGATTTCTTTTTAGATTCTTTCTTACCCACTACACTTGCCACTCACCTAGAATTGTTTAATGGAATAGACGATGCCAATAAGAATTGGAGCTTCACACCTGTTCTCTCTTTGGGTAGCTATTCTTGAATGCTTAATGGTAGAATAAGGAAATAAGAATTAAAGTTTCAGGCTTGTTCTTCAGCTGCCAGGACCCTGGGGTAAGAATCGAGATGCTAAAGACAAGCTTTTATACTGTTTGCTGTGCGTGTACTGCTTCATTAATTTGACTGCACCTCTCAAGATATTAGATTTACTGGTGATTTCGAGATAGGATATTGAGGTCAAATTGCACCCGAAGTAAAAGATCCAGTATGGAAGGAAGACTGCCAGTATTAATGATGAAACTGAATTGAGAAAGAGATTCTTGCTTTTTTGGCCATTTCTTGCTGCTTGCCATCTCTCACCCACACACTCTCATCTCTTTCACTCTCTCACATTCTCACACTCAATTACTCACCTATATTCACAGTCTCCTTACACTCACGTTTACACTCACACTCTCACACTCACGCTCAACCACTCAACACACACATCCACGCTCTCCTTACACTCACTTTCACAACCTCATGCTCAATCACTCACTTTTTCACACACAGGCACATACCCACATGCACGCATGCACACACTCATGCACACATGCACGTGCATGGACACTTGCTGCCCTTCCTCGGACCTCTTTCCACACCTCTCAGATATTCGTCTTCTAGGGAGAGGTTTCTTCCATGTGGGTTTTGAATCGTCTGGTGTCGTAGTTGTGGTGCTTTAGCTAGTCCTTTAGCCAGCTCCAAATTGCTCGCCCCCTCACCTTTTTCAATAGGTTTCGACTCAGTGGAGGAGGACAAGAGGGATACCGCTTTTTCATCAAGTCTTGATCTTCCTGAGGTTTATTGCCGGTTCTTGGCCACAATTGGAGCCTCCCTCAGCTTGGTCACAAGGTTCCCCCTCTCCTTGGTTTACTTTCTTCCGTAGCAGAGGCAGTTAGGGCTGATGGGGTCCTGAGGTTTATGATCGTTGTTACTGACCCTAACATCTCCAATGGCCGTCTTATGTTGAGAGACTAGATGCCTCTCTTTTTTGTGAGATTTCGGGATGTTGGGATCTGTCACAAGGATGTAAATTTTGAATTGAGAAATTGCGAAATTCCGTTTGAATACCTTTAGCCTGCATGTGGCAAGGCCTTGGATTGTTAGGTGGGCAAAGGACGCCTAGGAATTAAATGTGCCTCGGGGTGAATTAAATGTACCTGCAAGCTCATAGAGTGGTAAAAAGGAGGGCATGGCAAATATGCCACGTGGCAGGATTCCAATCAAGGAATTCACTACGTGCATTACTGGATTGGGAATGAGCATGGCAATTGGAAGCTTCACGTCGCATGGGTGGCGTTGCCTTGTTTGTGACGGAACATAGAGTCTTCATGTAGGTGGCTCTTAGCGTAGCTCTTGCGGTGGCTTTTGACGAAGTAGGGAGCAGGGGCTGGATTGCGCGGGTGTTGTCATTGGAACACACAATTGGAGGAGCACTCAGCGAGGCTCTAGAGTAGGAGCTCTATGGGGCATCGCACATGCGGTGGCTGAGGGTTGAGACTCCTTTCGTCGCTAGTCTTGGCTAACAGGTGAATAGTACGGACTATTCAACTCCTTTAGTTGCTAGCCTTGGTTGACGGGTGAATAGTACGGAGAATCCACGTCATGTGGGATTCCTTGGTCGTGTGCCTTGGCAGAGCAGAGAACATCTCCTTTTCCCTTCATGTAGTCGGCGGACCTGGTCTTAGAGTCTCTCTCTCTCTCTCTCTCTCTCTCTCTCTCTCTCTCTCTCTCGTATGACGCGATGGAAGAAGCGGGCTTTTCTCACATGCAGGATAGATGAGGTGAGCAGATCCTTTCGAGGAGGCGATCCCACTATCGGCTGTGGGCTTCTCGTAGAAGCAAAGGCGCCTATTCCTATCACAAACCCGGGTGTCTGGTACACATATGCATGCTCTCTTTATGATGTCCCAAGCCAGGCACTCCGAGATATGTTAAACATACCCAGGCCCACCAATTGCTGTTTGCTACATCTCTCGCTTTCCCATCACCTCTCCATTGCATTCTGTCTTTGTATCCAATACATCAATCACCCAAAATGCATTTTTTATCTGGGATTTCAGTGCATTTATTTGGCATTTAATTTGTATTTCTACCACCTTCTTTTGTTGCACATGGCCTTGCTTCAGGCCCTTCCCATCTCTTTCCAGCTCAGCCTTGTCGTCCACTTTTTTTTCTCCCTCAGAGAAAAGAAAGTCATATTTATAAACTCCTTAGTAACACGGACACCAAGGCAAATACAACTCCCCAAAAAACACAAGGATACCACTCTGGCTGATCACTCAACGGGGAATTACCTCGTACAAAGGGCTGAGCAAATAGCCACTCCAGTGGTAATGCCATATTATACCACCATTTTTGAGATGAACAAAAGGTCTTGGCTCCCATATACTGATAAAAGCTAGAGTCCATCTCATCTACCTCCAAGAGTGATATCTAGCCAAATCCTGGCCAGTGTCTCTGAGGCTCATGTGGTTCGCTGCTCTAAATACAAGAGACACAGATTGGCCCCAAACCTTGGTGCCCCTTTTGGTATTTCTTTATAGATTGGAAAATCCCTGAAACGAGGTCACACAAAGGTTACAATTCCTCCTGCATCATGGGCATTCCACCACCCAATAGGCATTCCGCGGCCCAAAGCATAACCTTTGCAGTCCTTTGCTCTGGCCAATCATGGTAGAAGGCATTCAATTCCAATGCATATAACCACCTTCAAGTGGTCCCAGCATCAACAAAGGAGCTCAAGGCACATCCCAAGCTGTCATAGCATCAATTCATTGGCATTTAAGGCTTGCACAGAGCCCGGAGCTGTTACTAGCAGCCACACTTGACCACACAGCTCTCCAAAGCTGTCCCTAGTGCTTTCCCTAGCTCCCTCTTGTGTATTTCAATGCTATGGATCCAAAACAGGTCCGCCTTCATGAACGGCAGCCCACAAAGAGAGAGAAAGAAAGAAAGAAAGAAAGAAAGGTGTATTAACGTCTTCGGGAGACCTCACGGGTCTATGAGACAAAGTACAAAATATATATGTAACCCATACAAGCCACTGTGGGCTGAAAGCAAAGGGCACACTAAGGCCCTTGCTGAGTACTAAGTGCTAAGAATGCAAAAAGCTAGTACAAAATAGTAGGAAAAAGAGCAAGCAAGTACTGCTCAGAGCCAGAGCTCCAAGTACATGTGCAGGCTCAATATAACCCAGCTCCCTGATGGCCCTCTGATGTGATGCAAAGAGCTCACGCATATGTGTCTGTTGGACTGTCTCCCGCGGTGGCAGGGGGTGCTCTCTCTTGGATTTCTGTATCCCATGGGCTACATCGAGAGTAATGCCTCATTTTGGCAGTCCCCTCTGAGGAGGGCTGAGATAGGTCGGACCTCAATTGTGCGTGCTCTGGTCGCCCCATGTGTCGTGTGTGATCTCCGCGTCTCGTCCAGTCGTATCCTAGTGACGGATCTCACTGCTGATCCATAGTGCTCTCGTCTCCTCAAGCTCCTCCCCCTCGATCTCATCTGGCGCTGGCTTGGATGCGTAAAAATCAATGACGTGTGTCTGTGCACAGTCTAGCTCGGTGTCCTGAGGCATCAACTGTAGCTGATCTGTGGCCTGCCGCACAAGGGAATCCCTATGTCTCCGCATCTCAATCAGGTAGAGCCCAACGCAAACCTGGTCGGGGAAATGTATCAGTCGTGTGAGTGGTTCAAAGCTGAGCCCCTCCTGAAAGAGACAATGGTATCATCCTCGGATCTCATAATAGGCCGGACAGACACAGAGAAAATGTTCCTCTATCTCGACCTCCCCCATCGTGCATAGTCTACAGACCCGCTGCTCTCTAGGTATGCCAACCGCTCTCCCAGCCTCAATCTGCAACTGGTGGGAGGAGACTCGTATCTGTCCGCCGATAGCAATCCCCAAGGCATGTGAGACTCTCCTATCCTCGAGGTACTAGGGCCCGATGATGAAGCCTTGCTCCGATATCCTCAGAAAAGGTCATGGTAGAACTGGGTCTTGGTGGGGAACTCCTGATCCCCCCCTCCCCCCCCAAGCCTGAGATGTGTGGAGCTGGAGAAGGTCATGTGGAAGGAGCTCCGGTGGTGCATCTACTGAAAGGGGGGGAGCCTATCCATCTGGATACCGTGGCTATCAAACCATGTGGACACCCGCGCATACCATGTTGTATCAAAGCCTCTCTCTGCCAGTCGTCGGGATGACTCCAGTGCCAATCTCGGTAATCTCCACTGAGGTAGGGCCCAAACTCTGTGGAGAAAGGTCATGGTCTGGAAGAGGGCGTCCACCTGAAGAGGTGTCATGGCGAACTCTACCTATATGATATAATGGGGAACTGAAGGCTTACTCCGAATCATCCTAGATCCCATGATCACCTGTAGCCTCTCAAATCCCTTCCAGTCAGTAACTGAAAGGTCACTCCCCCAGCATACATGGCAGTCGGTCTTACGAGAGTGTCAAAGAGCCATCCCTTGTCGGTGGATCTTGGAAATACACCTGGAAGCACTGTCTCTCTAATCAGGCCAAGGCACCCTTCCCACGTGTGAGTCGTGCTCTGGCGGCATGGGTCATCGTGAAGCCTGGTCCCGTGAATACTGCCCCTATGTATGTGTAGGACTGCACTATCTCCACTGGCTGCCCTCAATAAGTGAAACTAGGTCGACGTTGATGTTGATGAAGCACTGCTTGGGATGTGTTGAAGATCATAACCTTGGTTTTCCCAAGATTGACTGTCAGGTCCCTCTTTCTGCAAAACATCTCCAAGGCCTCCAAGTGTTTCTGCAATCCCTCGACTGAGGACGAAATGAGGACTATGTCATCTGCGTATAGTAGTATCTGTACCATCAGATCAGCTAAGAGGGAGCCCTCTCCTCCTAGGCGATCAACAAAGGATGTGATCTCATCAATGTATAGCCCGAAGAGAGTCGGTGAGAGGGGGTAACCCTGCTTCACCCCTATGGTGCTCTCAACCCAATCTGACAGCCCCCCAGGAGCGCAGACTCGCCCTCTAACGAACTCATATAGACTCATCACTCCCCAGATCATCACCTCTGGGAGATGCAACTCCTGTAGTCCCCTGATCAAGCGAGAGCGAGGGACTATGTCGAAAGCCTTCCGAAAGTCCACAAATTCATACTCTGGAGTGGTGAGAGTTCAAAACCCTCCTACCACATCTTGATTCTGCCCAAAGCAAGGAAGCCAAAAGCATCCCTACCTATTTGATACCTCCCACCTGCGCATCTCGGTTTCTCCCTATCTCCTATCTACTGCAGGTTGTGCACGCCCTCGTATCTCTCAGCTGTCTTGGGAGCATGTTTTCAAATTCCCTCGTTCACAACCTCCCTGCTCGACTGCTGCTCCTCCCTGCAGCCCACCCTGCTACTCCCTGCTGCCACTTGTTGCCTCCTAGCCTTGGTCCCTCTGCACGTCTCTTCCCCTCTAGACTCCCCCTGCCTATTCTTCTTCTTAGATGCTTCCCTCTCTTGCTTCCCCCTGCCCCCTCACTGGCATCGCTGCTCTTTCGCTCCTCCCCCTGTGGCCTGCTCTTTGCAGCCCCAGCAGCCCAATGGCTCCCTCTCCACAGATCTATCTCTCCCCCTATTTTTCCTTCCTACTCTCCACTTCTTGGCTCCTAGTGTGCAGAAGATCACCCAAAGTATTGAAGAGACATGATGGTAGGGAGAGCACTAATCTAGCACTAGAAACTAGGAACGGAATGGAAAGATGGAAAGCATGATGGAAAAGGCAAGAAAGTACAAGTGCAAGGCAATAACCAAAATACTCACATGTAGATGAAGCTTGATGTTGACTGATATTTAAAGACTCAAGACAAGTACAACAATTTATAGTGTGCCACTAGACTCTAGAAAGTCTACAACTTCGCTTCCTCGATGATGGCTCTCAAGGTAAAAATATGATCCAATGTGGAGTGTTGTCTCCAAAAGCTTGCCTACCCAAGGGCCCGCTATCCATGATCCTCTGTATGGCTACTGATCGCCCTGTCCAATACTGATCCATAAATCTTAGCTAGAGTGTGGCCAATCATGAGAGTGCAGTATTTCCCAGTATCCATGGGGTCCCCTGCCTTATGTATCGGTACAATGGTGGTGGTGTTCCAAGTAGATGGGAATCCATGGCATACGGCATGGTTGAACATCTGCGCTAGGACTGGGGCTAGGACCTCGTACCCATGTGCAAAAGTGCTCAGTGCGTAGTCCCTCATGATCTGGTGATCTCCGGTTATGGAGTCGCCTAGTACAGCCCATGGCACCGGGACCTGCGGCATGTATCAGGTTCAATGTGAAAGTTCTAACAGCACACGTCCTATCCTTCTTTATCCGAATGAACACATCATGCTTTACAAAGAGGTTTCTGCTGCAGATTCCTTATTCAGTTGTCCACTTTTAGGTGATTGCCTCTGTATCAGCCTGCCTAAGCCTGGACCGTCAATCGCTAGAACCTTGAATACAAATAAATGTATCTCTTGATATCAAACAAGGAAATCTGAGTTAGTGAGGACACGTGATTCACCTACAATTTTCTTCCAAAGCTGACACATTTCAAAAGACACTGGTATTTGAAGAATTTAAACTGCTGAACTATTTATAAAGCATACTTCTTTTAACATACTATCAATGATTCTGTGACAATTAAATAACTAAGCTGTGTAGCTATGCAGTATCTGCATGGTATTGGAAGCTTACAGTTCTGTCTTCAAACTTATCCATGGGTTAGGATGGAATAGTATGATTTTATATTGTCTATATGATTGCCTTGCAGACTGAAAGTGAATTTGATGCGAAGCCTATGATCATGCTGCTTGGTCAGTACTCTACTGGGAAAACCACTTTTATCAAGCATTTGTTGAAAGGAAATTATCCAGGTGAGTTGGAGAAGCAGTTACTATTTTAACTTTGCCCCCTCGTAGCTTTTTCTTACTGCAGTTTTGTTCAGCGGGAAATTATAATGGGTTTGGTTGGTGCAGGAGCTCACATTGGACCAGAACCTACGACAGACCGTTTCGTTGTCGTGATGGTATGTGATCAAATTCCATTCAGGGCCTTATGGATAAGTTTTGTAGTCTGAGCAGTTTTGTTGGATAGTTTTTATTTTCTGATTATGATTTTGCCCGATGTTGTTTTGGTTAAGTTGTATTGTTTTAGTGGTATAGTTGAAACAAGCTTTTTCCTTATTGGAACCCATAAGAAGCATATCGTTAATTCCACTCAAACACTCTTTTTGGCACATGAGTTCCGTTTGCAATTCTCTTCTGTATACGACTGGCAGAGCCAGTCCAAGTGGCTCACTTTTACCTAGAGTGCATTTTGCAATTTGGATTCCTGCCCCACTGTGTATCCACATCGGCTCATCTAGCTCTGTCCGTTAATAGGCCAAGTGAGGTTGAGGAGAGAGGCATCTTTGTCTGACTGATGTTGGTGGTTATTGTGACCGTATCATCCGATGGGCATGTGGAAGAGGGAGAAAAAGAAAGAGTGAGAGGTTCTGGACTTATTTTGGATTCTGTTTTCATCCTTTTTACATTATTGATGTTTCTGAATTGGGGTTATTTTTTTTGTATAGGGAGGTACAGACAGCAGAAGTGTACCAGGAAATACCATTGCTGTACAGGCTGATATGCCCTTCAGTGGGCTCACAAAGTTTGGTACTGCATTTCTTTCTAAATTTGAGTGCTCACAGATGCCACACCCTGTAAGTGATCTCTGATATTGATTGCAGATACTTAATGTTTGCCTTGCAAGAGGATTTTTTCTGCAACATGGCATCTAAACTTTGACTTGTTTACCATGCTATTAGCTTTTGGAACACATTACATTTGTAGACACACCTGGAGTGCTTTCTGGGGAAAAGCAACGTACACAACGCAGCTATGATTTTACAGGAGTGACTGAATGGTTTGCTGCTAAATGTGATCTTATCTTGCTATTATTTGATCCACACAAGTTGGATATCAGTGATGAGTTCAAACGTGTCATAAATTCTCTTCATGGACATGATGATAAAATAAGAGTTGTTCTCAATAAGGCTGATCAAGTTGATACACAACAGGTACGATAGACTTTTCTCTCTGTTCCATAGTTTCTTTCACAAGTAGAATATCTGGGTGGTTGAATAATAAATTACTTAATATGGTTTTGTGAAGATTTCAAATTGTTGCGAGCTCTTCTGGACCTCATACTATTCTTAATTGTATCTGTAGTTAATGAGAGTCTATGGGGCATTGATGTGGTCTCTTGGCAAAGTTTTGAACACTCCGGAGGTGATGCGAGTGTATATTGGGTGGGCAACTCTGCAGCCCTCACTTTGGCAGTATTTTCATTGTTGGACTTGCTTATGCATCTGCCAGGGAAGCTCTGCTGTTAAATGCCAAGATGGAATTGCCATTTTTTAACAGCACGGTAGATGCTTAATTGATTAATGTACCTATTAGATAGTGGATGCATGGCCCACCAGCCTAGCAGAACATTTTTGCAAGATGTCTTCTGTTATGCAGTTATGTAGGCCTGGAAGCAGGCCTGTCAATCAATCAATCAAATCTTGACTGAAGTCTCATTTCTTGAAATATGTGCGCACAGATCATTCAATGATAAACCGATAAATGAAAGGGCTATAGGTCCAATTGGCAAAGAACTTTTTGAGAGGGAGCAAGAAGACCTGCTTGTAGATTTGAAGGACATACCTAGGAAATCCTGTGATCGACGGGTAAGCTCTTATTCTTCTGCAATTTGTTTAAAAAAAATATGAAATGTGCCACGGATGCCAAAGACTCCTCTCCTCGGTGGTGCAGATAAATGAGTTTGTCAAGCGTGCACGAGCAGCAAAAATTCATGCATACATAATCAGTCATTTGAAGAGGGAAATGCCCGCCATGATGGGCAAAGTGAAAACACAGCAACGTCTCATTGACAATTTAGAAGAAGAGTTTGCAAAGGTCTGTACACTACTTGTTTAGGAATTATTTAAGGGTTAACGTTACATTGTTTCAACAATACCAAATGACGTAGAAATGAAGGTTCTCTATTTCTTTTGCAGCTAGGTTCTCTATTTCTTTTGCAGCTAGGGGTAACGTCATGTCTTACTGATCATGCTGGTTGTTTGTTTGTCTTGCTGAAGGTCCAAAGGGAGCATCACTTACCAGCTGGAGATTTCCCAAATGTCGATCACTTCAGGGAGGTCCTATCTGGGTACAATTTTGACAGGTTTGAGAAGCTAAAACCCAAGATGATTCAGGCTGTTGATGATATGCTTGGCCATGACATTCCAAATCTCCTGAAGAAGTTCCGCAATCCATATGACTGAAGCACAGCCATCATTGAGAATTGTCAAGTGAAGATATCTTCGGAGTATCAGTCCACCTTATATGGGGTATGGAATGTCTTCGACACACACGGTCAATTGTGGCTGGCAAATGGTGGAGCTCTTGTATTTAGCTCTTGCTCAATGCCAAAGCTTCTAAATAAGCTTAGTCTAATTCATTCCATTCTTTGACTTCCATCATGTAAATTCATCCTACAAAATGGAGTGGTGAACTGAACCTTCTGAGTCTGAGGGGAATCCTTGTTTTCTCTTACCATAGTACTAGCGATATATTCATCTGTTCTGGTGGAGATCTCCACTGAATGCTAGATTGGTGTTTCATTTTCCCTTTTCTATGAGGAATTACAGAGGCAGGTATGGAGGGTTAATTCAAGAGTTAACATTTCATCAGTCATCTCAGCTGAGTGAGTTACATTGATGTATACTGCGACCAATGTATTAAAAATTTATCTTTAATTGTGTAAATGAAATTATTTGGATTTGAAGCATAATTGCAAGAAAAGTTTTGTACGTTTTGTCGTTTCGACAAGTTTCGTTTTGTTTCGACTTTTCGGATGAAATGGATAGGTTTCGAATTGATACTTGATATATACCCTTATAGGAGCGAATAAGATACGTCAAATTTATGTGAATTCATCTCCTTTCTCAGGTTCGGATAGGTTTCGAAATGATATATATACAAGGATAGGGGAAAAAAGGATAGTAGCTAGTCCTTGCTATGCGTGATGGAGTTATGGTTTTCAATCTTATGAGTGACTATCATGAGATTGAACCTACACTATGTTGTTTTTTTAGAGGATGAGTTTGGGAATATTCTTGGATTCATCTAGGTATATGTTATATTCAAGTTTAGAGTGAACTAAGAGAAATACAAGTCAAGAACCTAAAAAGGAAATTCAAAACACAAACGTATTCTTCAAATGTCTTTAAATTCAAGTGTTAAATCTCCTTTCTCAAGTTTCAACTTTAGACCATTTAATATTTATGGAGCCAAAACTTAAAAGCATAAGGATTCTAGAAAAAACGGCAAAAACGTTTATTTTGATTTGGGCGAAACAAAGGTTTCATTGAGAGTGTTTTGTCCTATTTCGAAATGTTTCGTCCGTTTTGTGTTTTGAGGTTTTGAACAAGATGAAACAGGTTTTCATGTGACTATGATTTGAAGTTTGCTCCCTTTGATCGCCCCTCCCACCATTCACAGACACACATGCACACAGGTGCACGGATGCAAGTTTCAACAATTTCTAAGGTCTTAGATGGGAGGTGTAAGAGATGTGTGGGGTTCACTAGAAGTTGTTTTTCATGTTTGAGTATTTGTCTTTGCTCCTTGAGTCCATCATTGGTTATGTACTTCATGTACTGTGGCCTAGATCTTCGCGTGATTTATACTTTCTTCATGTTTAAACGTTCATTTCAGCTCTCTGAGTCCATATTCCAATCTAAATGACCTTGCAAAGGCTGTGTTATTCATGTTTATGATATTTGTGTAAACTTTGTAAGTCCATCATTGGGTATGTTTGCAAAGTCATGTTTTCTCCATCTTAAAGGAGCACACAAATACATCATGCATAGCATGAGAAACAAGTGGTGATGTCCTATTTGAAACTATGTGTTTTGTTTTAGCTCAATGAATCCATCTTTTGGTGGGTGCTCTTCATGTTTATAATATTTGCTATAGTATTTGTTTTATCTAAGTCCATCATCGAGTGGTTGTCACATTTATTTTTCAATCTCCGAGTCCGATGTTCATTATCTATTGCTCGAAAAGGTTGGCCTAGATAACCTCGCAATGGATGTCTTCTTTATGCTTATGATGTTCATTATCTACCTCTCTCCATGCCTTGCTATTGCTATTGTCTTCCTTGGCTCCCTTTGAGAGGAATGTTGGGTAAAACGATGATGTTGACATGAAATGCATGTTGAGCCAGTGGGAGAACAAGTGTGGTTCATTTGTTGTGGAGTTGTTGAGAGTCAAGATGTATGTGAAAGAAAAAGATAGAAGGGGCTCGTTTGGGTAAACGACTCATTATGCTCTTAGGGAATCAAGATAGTTTGACCTAAATATGTGAACTCTCTAACTAATTATCATGGTGTGGCATTATATGCCAATTGGAGCACTTCGAATCAAGCAAACGAGGATATATGGAGCGCATGGTTCATAGCCAATGGTTACATTGCAAAAATGTAGCCACAATGGTCAAAGGGTTGTGAGGTTTTTGTTGTAACTAATAGACTATAGTAGGAGAGTGAAATTTTTATGGGTATTGTGCCCTTTTTGTACAGACTATTACCACTATAAACAACTATGGAGCACCATCTCCTTTCTACAAATTTATTAGTTTTGCCATAAAACCCATAACTTCATATTGTTTTGAATAGCAAGGATATTGTGGACAACCAAGCAAAAGCTCCTGGACTCAAACCTTGATCCCCAAGTCACTCTTTCGCACCAACATATGAATTTTTCTTTACAAAACGCCTATGATATCTTTCTGTCGCGCAAGGTGACAAGACCCTCTCTCAATCAATATAGCTCTTGGATACTTACCTTTGCTTTTCTGAAACACCAGCATCTAGTTTCTCGGGATTTTTTTTTTTTGAGCGTAAAAAAATTGTATTAATAATTGAAAAAAGGAAATTACAGCATATGCGAATCAAGTTTGGGGGGTGATCCAGAGTCAAAATCAAGTTTGAGGGGAAACGAGTACCGAGTACGTTGCAAAACAACAGAATTCCTGGTGATCCAGAGTCTGTGAATGATGATAGCGCGGAGAAGATTCCACAGAAGCACTTGCAGCTCAACAAGCCGACCTCTATCACCCAGTAATGTTGTGACTCGAAAGCCAACTGACAAAAGGGGCAAAGTGGAGAGATATCAGCGCCCAGGATTGATTTTCTAGGACTTCAACACATGCATATGCTTTACACGCTTTCACTTGGTTTTGGTAGTCTGATTCGATACACCCTTCTGTACAGCCTTATGTCCTAGGTAGGATTTTGTTGAAAATCGTCCAACTATTCCCATGCATACGCAGAAATGAATGCCAGATTTTAAACAAGAAGTCACACCAAACCGATTGCACACAGCCAACAAGGAGCTTCAATGCTTTTGACCCAACTATGCAGTAAAGGTGTGGATCCTATTTGCCTCCTTAAAGGACTTCAATGGGCTCCTGTGTGCTCGTTCAGGCTCAACTTTGCAAGGGCTCTCATAGTCCCAACTTCTGCATGCCGCTCCTATGTCTGTCCTCTTCCATCAGTAAAGCGACTTCTTCACGCTGCTTTTGTTTCTTGGCTCTGGACTTGAACTTGTGACCTCTCCACACTGCTAAGCCTTGTCTTTCTAGCCTCAGCTCATCGTTACCAGCTGTGTTCTTGATACCGAGTAGATTGAGTCCCTTTCCCATCATAATACACATGGCTATGGCGTCAAATCCATGATGGTTGACACCTTAATTCAATCCGATGATCACGGAAGCTAGCTCATAATTTCCATCCGGTGAAGTCAACCCTCGTATCAATTTTCATCTAGGATGTCAGGAGGGTTTCATGTGTTTCAAACCCTGAATTTCTGCCCCGTGTTCACGAAAAACTTTTTTCTCCAACTTTTTTCTCCGTAGGTTATAAAACCTGCAACTGCATAATTTTATAGGTTTTTTTCAAAATTTTATAGATTTTTACAGGTTTTCATAACAAACTCCTTGATTTTTACAATTTTTAAAAACTGAAAAAATAAAATTTACAGGTAAAAATGAAAATCTTATAGGTCCATCGTATATAGTTTGCAAGTTCTCTGTGAACACTCTTTCTGCCTACCCCAATGCTATACATCCTTATTTATTGCTTAGGATTAAAAGTGGTGACATCTCTTAAAATGTGGGTGTGCATAGGTCTAAGTAGGAACAAAATTGGAAGGATGTTGGGTCCCATTGTGTTCTTGATTGCCACCAAGCTAAGTCCTACATAGGCAAATGCATGGGAGCCACGCAAATTTCATAGAGTCTACAAATAAGTTTATTAGTATGTATATATAAGTTTAAAGTTGAATGTATTTTAATGTTGTTTGCTTTTACAGGTTTCTTTTCTTGTATATGCTATAAGGAGAGCCTTGAGAAGTTTCAAGTTAATGTTTTGTGTTATGTGATCGTATAATCATAGTAATGCTTGAAATAGGAGCAAGAACATATATGTTTTACCCATAGTAACTCCACTTGTAAAAAACAAATATGTTTTCTTCTCAAGACTAATTCTCTAGTTTTTCTTATTAATGCTTTCTTTTCAAAATGAATGCCCAATTTTCTTTCGCACTAGTATTAAGAATTCTCTTGATGAATGATACAATGATAAAGATACCACAATGAAACGTGCTTATTATACACTTAGTTTGCTAAGTATTCAAGAAAGAGCGCCCTTTTTTTTAATGTCTTGGGTGGAAGAATTCGTATCCTTTTTTCTTATGTATGAAATGTGGTAGTATGTTGTTGCAACATTTACCATCTTTTCACACACACACACACACACACACACACACACACACACACACACACACACACACACGTGTGCAAGTGCATGCATACATGTGCGTGTGTGTGCACGCGCACGCGCGCGCACTAAATTCACATCCCAATCCGTGCGCACAAGGCTGAGACACAAGATAGCAAAACCAAAGACTTAGAGAGGGCCGTGAAAAACTAGAACTCAAACTTCTATACCTAGGAGCCAGATAATGAACGGATACAGTAGTGGACACAGATATCTCGACCTAGACTTTGGACATCAAAACATAGGATCCAAACTTTGGAACATGGAATCCAAGACTTGGACACCAAATCCTGGAAATCAAACTTAGTTACACTTTTGCTGGAACGTGGAATATGGAAGCTTGATTGAGGTGGACATTGATGTCTTTAATGGGAGCGAGATTCGCTTCTAGGATACCTCACAAGTATTCGAATTTGCAAAAATAATACCCAGACATGAAATTTATCTCATCCTTGTTGGAGAAGTGAACCAGTTCATCTACTACCATCTAAAGGAAGCAAGTTAGAACTTAGTGATTCTAGAGGGGTAGAGAGGTTTTTGATTTAGTTTGTCATGACATTAATTATGATTTGAAATGGTCATTCAGTCTACATATAGAAAGGCATAATTATTTTAATACATCATTCGCCATGAGTTTTTTAAGAAAGCAAAGGCTTGGAAGCAATTCGACAATATATTTTGAGGGCTAGCCTAATGCGCACTATCCTCATATTTATCAAAATAATATTTGGCTATAACTCAAGTCAATTAAAGAAATAATGCAAGAGTTTTGACCTCTTTGCATATGCTTCTTTTGATTAGGTGATATAGTAGTAAGTAGTTAATAGAGCAACATAAAAGTAGGTGATGAAGTTGTCAGCTAAGGGATATCACTAGATTGGGCAATACTAATTTTTATAAACTAGCTTACCTTATATCACTTCATTATTTCAAGGCAAGTGAAGGTGGAATACTCTATCAAGGATTGTAATTAGGCATAGGGAGCATGATAGAATAGATAAATCTATGGCATTGTTTAAAGTGAACTACCTTCCCCTCTTCTCATTTAGGATCATTTGCAAGCTTGGCTTGTGTGATTTGTGATCATTACACAGAAAGCACATTGCATGAGAACTAACTAATGGCATCTATGTCATCACTCAAAGAATTAGAAAATAAAATCTATGTTAGGAACTAACCTAAGTTGCAAGTAAATTGCTCCTTATCAACAACTTGTGCATAGGTGCACATATGTCAAGCAAAAAATGTCTTTGACTAGTTGATTCTAGGTGGCTACATGTGTTTAAGTAAGGGTTCTCACGTGAATGCTGATGTGAATATCCACATTCTTGACTCATAAGGGTCATAATTCATAAAACCAGGATGCTATATCAATAAATCCCAAAGATTGTCACTTCATTTGGATATGGAGGGAAAGATCTCCAACATGTCCTCCCCATGGTAGGGGGATCACCAAAGCACTTCAAAACTTCTCCCATACTTTTGCATGTACATCTACCATAAAACACTATGCTCACAAGAAAATCATACCATGAATATCATCATCAACAATCATCTCTCCATTGGCAATGTGACTTAGAGCACGGATTGGGAAGCATCACTACGAGTTCCAAAATCACTAGTAAGGACAAGCTCCTTGCATACTTTTGCATGTGCCATTAAAATATTTGGACTAGCATCTTACAATACGCTCTCAAGCAAATCATACCATGAATATTGTTATCAGTAGTCATCTCTCTGTTGTCAAATGTGATGTTGTGCTGGGATTAGGAAGTAGTACTACTAGTTTCAAATTATCACTCACACAATGAAGAGCACTTCCATCTCATTAACACTTCTTCAGGCGCAAACAAGTCTTTTAGAGATTTTGCATTTTTATTTTCCAAAGGAGTAGAAAAGAAATAGGCAACATTACCCATGCATGGTAGCGATGGACCATATAAGTCATTAAATGCCTCCCCCAATTTGAAGATATATTGGTTGCATAGGGGGAGAAATGTACCCTTCCAAGTGAGAGGAGTTTAAAAGATGTCATCTCAACATCTGACACTTCTGTCTGAGTGTTTGATTTCTCGAGATTCACATAGGAAAGGGATAGGGTACTCTAAATAGTAATGCCCTTTTTGGTTGCAACTATGATAGATGTCAGGGATTTGCCTTAGGGTGCTCGTACAGCCTTGGTCTTGAAATCCATCAACTCTGATTGAAGCTCATGGATCAAATGGTTGGGGAAAGGAAACATATTGTGGGATAGAGTAGATCCAGGGGGAGAAGAGCTTGTGCCATGGTTGGAGTAGATTGGGGGGAAGACGTTGTGACATGGGGTAGGAGTAAACTAGGGGGAAGAGGTTGTGCCATGGTAGATCTAAACTATGCCACCTTGCCTTCCAATACACATGGGGAAGGGTGGGGAAGTCTAAATGCATGATCTTCTGAGATCCTATTAAACTTCATGGCAATTACACTTGCCTACTCCATGTTGGTAGATGCCTTCCACTTCAACTTTAGTCTAAAACTATAACTAGTTTGATTGATCATATGATTGAACATGTATTGAGCCATTCGAAAGTCATCTAGAAGAACAACAACTCAATATAGATAGCGATGCACTTTCTCTCCTACCTCCTGCCTTAAATACCCCCCTATAGATACACACGTAGGTCTTGTTTTTGGCCAAAATGGTCCACAAAGGCTGCCATTAGGAATAACTAGCTTTGATTTGAATTGTTTCTCAAACCAAAATTGGCAATTCCACTAGGTATATCACCATTATCATTGTATCCTTTATTAATAAATTAAGTGCAAACTCGAATAATACAAGATATTCTTCTACGAATTTATTTGTCCAACCACCAAAAGGATAGGAATCTCTATCATTTTCTCCCTCTATTTCAAATGCAAAAAGAAAATTAAGGTATAGCATGATTTCATAAAATATAAAACTTCTCCAATAAACACCAAGCAACATCAATTCCCATATGGAAAGTGCCTAAAATTCTCCAAGTGGCATCACCTTGTGCCTTTTAAGAAACCAATTTCATAGTCAAATAGAGCTTGAAAAAACACACTTCCTTTTTATAGCTCTAAAAGCTCTTAAATGTGGTACTCCCATCAGTAGTTATAAAATTTTAAAATGTGGAGTAGACCCATAAAATGCCATTAAGGACTCACTTTATAATTTCCACTACTTCACATATTTCTCAATCACAAGATCTAATCCTGATCTAGTCCCACAAACACGAAGACCATGGGAAATTAGCCATTTTTACTTTTGACAGCATTCTTCATTAATTTTGGATAAAAAGTTATGGTCGACTCAACGTTGAGCCCTAAAGAAGCTTAAAATATTGGTTTTTAAATATGTTTTTTTACAGGTGAACTTATGCCATATGGCCTTTGTAGAGACCACCACGTACCTTGTGGAGAGGTAAAGGGTGAAGGAGAGAGTGAAGAATGACCATGGGACCACCGATGACAGGGCATGAGGGGATGAAAATGTTGTGCAAGGGTGTGAGGGGTGGAGTAGGGGTGTCATGGGGGAATGTCACCAAGGGAGGGAGATGCCAAGAGGAAGCCAGGAGGTGTTGCCATGGAGGGAGAGGCTCTGCGGATGCATCAATTTACGAGCAAAAACCTATGAGCAACTTTATCTGAGCGTGTTTTTCCAGAGATTTAAAAAATTTTATTTCTTTAGAAAACATGGTTTTTACACTTTTATTTTCACTAGAACTAGATCCCTTTATCATAAAAATATACAGACTAGTCACTCATTCATTTTTACATAACATAAATTATCTTATTCATAGACATCCCTTTGTACCCCTCTTATTACCTTTAAAAAAGTGTTGAAAAATAATTCCTTTAAGAAACATCCCTCATAATCACTCTCAATGTAATAATATTATACATATATAATTACATATTAAACACATTTATATCATATGACACCTTTCTCAAAGAGAGAGAGAGAGAGAGAGAGAGAGAGAGAGAGAGAGAGACAAAACTCAGATGTATTCTTCCACTATCTGTGGGATGACAAAAGCTCAAAAGGTGAGCAGAGAAAACATCAAAGAGATGCTCATACAATAGGACTAAGTGTTCTCCTCTCCCAGCACGCTTGCCCAGGTGCAAGGCCTTCAGTGCTTATGATGAGAAATGAAGGGGATAGGGAGGGCTATATATAGGCCCAGTGCTGGGTTCAAAAAACCGACCAGACGGGGTTAGCCCCGTGATGCAGCACCGACCTCTAGGGCTCCACCACCGACCAGGATGGTCAGCCACTTGCTAGCTGATCTGACCAGCTTGGGCTAGGCCTATATAAAGGCCCATGTGCCCAGCACATGGGCTACTGATGCAGTCTGTATACCCTACCTATATGCTGCTCCAAGAGGTACCTCCATATATTTCTAGTGTTTTTATAGCGTAAATAACAAGATATTTATGGGCATGTTTATAAAGAAGTTTAAATTACTATAAATAAGTATGAACTTCGGCTTATATATGACTCTTATAAAATACATGCAATATTTGATACTATATATGCAAGATTTTCAAAAATATAACCCAATAGATGTGCTCAAATGGGGTTTTTCGATCAATTTGAGTGGTTGAATGACTATATTTGGACATTGGATGTGAAAGTTATGTTACTTTTAAAAGTGTTGTCCAAGGTAGTTTCACTAGCGAAACTACCTTGGAAGGCCTACTTCAAAGGGGTTTCGCTGGGCGAAACTACCTGGATGGCTTGCCTCAATGAGTTTTTTTTGGAGAAACCCTTCATGAAGATAGGTTGAGAGAGGTTTTTCAATGTCACCCCCTATTACGTAAAAGTTGTAAGAAGGATCATAAGGGAATTTTCATAGAGAAGTCTACTCTACATATGGGTTTCTTCAAAAGCCATCCCATTATCTTACTCACCATTCCCAAAGATTCACATAAGGATTTGTATATAAAATAGGCATTTCTGTAATACTTTGCATATTTCTAAGTGAAACTATGTTTTCTTCCGATCCAATTTTGCCATATTTTTACATAGTTCGAAGCTTTTTTTTTCCCTTCACTCGAACACTCAGAAGATGTTGCTCAAAAAACGCTCGTCCCCGAGGCCCTAAAGGGGGATGGGGGCCTATGAAGAGGCTGAGAGGGGATTGGGGTTTCCCACCAAGGAATGAGAGTTGAAGAGGGGGCTAGGGTGCTCACCAGGGAGGGGGAGGCTATGAAAGAGAGGGGATTGTGTGAGAGAGTGTGAAGGGTGTAGTTGGGGTGTTCTAAGGAGGGAGATACTGAAGGGGACTATGGAGTTGTGGAGAGGTAGAGAGGGAGCTAGGGGGTGTCCCTAGGGACGATATGATAGATATAGAGGGAGGGAGAGGCCAAGAGGGGGCTTGAGATAGGGGGCTATGGAGAGTAGCCACACGAGGAGATAATGAAGAGATAGAGAGCAAGTGGCAAGCCATAATGAGGGGCACAATGAATAAGAGGGAAGGAAGGGGTAGGCAGAGAGAGAGAGAGAGAGAGAGAGAGAGAGAGAGAGAGAGAGAGAGAGAGAGAGAGAGAGAGAGTTTATTAAAGTCTTTGAAAGACCAAAGGCTCTACGAGTCTAAAAAGACCAGATATAATGAAAAGAAGTCTGAGTGGAACCACTAAGGGGGGCATCATGGGAAAGAGAGAAAGGTAGGGAGAGGTCAAGATGAGGCTTGAGAGATGTGAGAGGAATGAGAGGAGGTGGGGAGAGGGAGAATGGGGTGGATAAAAGAGGGAGTGGAGCAAAATGACAATGAGAGATAGGATGAGTGAAGAGAGGAGTTTTGTGAGGGAAAAAATATTAAAGGAAACTTAAGGCAAGTAAAGTACTCGATGGAATATAAGGGAAATTTTATTAATCAAAAGGGGTAAGAGCTAGTTCACTTAAACTAGCTCCTTTAAAAGATAACCAAGAGAAATTAGCAAGCACCAAGCAATAGATTAAATAAGGTTGAATGAGGGCAAGCTGTAGAGTGACTAGACAATGAACAACAGAAAGGATGAACAATAAGTGCTGAGTAGTAATGGAATGAGATGAGAAAACCAATGAACATCGAGCATGAGAAGATAAAATCACTTATAGATGGAGTTGACTTCATTCATTGATAATTCCAAAGAGCTATGTTAGTGAGTAGAATGTTAATAAGGCCTCCCTAACCATTTAAGCTCCTTACCACATCATCAAAATAATGATTTATACAAAATTTTCAAGTTGAGGGGAGCTTGGAGTTATGTTGAGTTTGAATTTCTTACATATCCAAGGCTAAAGCTGTTGAGTTTGAATTTCTTACATATCCAAGGCTAAAGCAGCATTGTCTACTTATGCATTGAACATACATGATTGCTTGATGAACAAATAAAAAAGTTGCTAATGGGTATGAATATCCCAAATCTATCATCTCATCATCCAATAACTAGCCAATGAAAGACAACATGCAAACCCACACTATACAAGATATCCATCATCTTAATGGGAGAAAAGGGTTTGTTTAGACTATATAAACTCAAGTAAACCTAGACAAGTGTCGACTTCAATATAGTAGGCTAATGAATGGCATGATGTAAGAAGTAAAGCCTCTCTCGGTAGAGATTGAAATTCAAGGATATTTGTAGCATTAATTATGAAGTCATAGCAACATAAAGACAATTGCACACTAAATATTTTGGAATTCTCTCATTAAAAGTCTATAGCTAAATATTTGTATCTTCCCAATAATCAAAACTACCATTTGACCATGTTGGGTACTTTCCTTACATGATTCAAGATTTATTTATTTTTTCAAAGGTTCTTATACTTTATAAAATAGAAATTGGAAATATAATCACACATTATTGATGAAATTTTATAGCTAAAGATTATTTAAAAGCTAAGATGTTAAATGTAACTTTCACAACTTGTACATCAAATGATTAAGGCTAGCTAGCTTGTGATGATAAAGCTAGAAGTACTATTTTTGTGTGAGTAGTGCAAAAGGTTTCATAGTATATGTTAGCTTCTTGGTACCAAAAAATAAACTTTATATTGCACACTTGTTTGGAGAAGCAAACCATCTCACGTGCCGCCTCTCACATGCTACCATCTCTAAAAGAAAGCAAATTAAAACTTGTGAATTCTAGATATGTAGACAACTATGATTTCTATAAGGTTTATGATTGTTGTTGTGGGGTTAAAGGCCCCTGTGCCATACTAACCCTGGTTATGTACTGAACTACACACATACTCTTATACATATGAAAGACATAGAAGATAAGGGTGACTTTGCACATCACACATCTCTCTCTCTCTCTCTCTCTCTCTCTGTGTGTGGAAAATGTTGTCTCTCTCGCTCTCCATTATGTAGACTTCCCCATAACTAGTATCAGATCTTTGGGGTTCTCTGTCTCCTTCTTGAGCATGGTGAAGAGATCGTGTGAGCTTTCCAATCAGGCATTAGTGAGGCAATGAGCTAGGAGCAGCTTTTGAAGCGACATTGATATCTAGAGTTTGAGGCAAAATTTCGACCTAAAGCCTTCAGTAATTTTGTAGAGGACTTCAAGAGCTACATTTTTGCTTTTATTTTGTCTCGATCCAAGCTCTCTATCAAAAGCTATAGCTTCAGCATAAACAAGCGCTGGAGAGGAGAAACACCTACGCCTTTTTTCTCTGAGGGTTGGGATCCGGAGCTTGAGACCACCATTTGCAATGTCAAGAGTCCCATTGCATCTCGATGGTCTCAAACCTCTACATGCAAAGTTGCTCGCCATTCCGAGGTGGATTGAAAGAGTTTTGAATCTTTGTGTCGATGGCCATTTCCTTCTCTGTTTTGCCATTTCCACCGTGTATCAGATCTCCCACTATGGGCATCCATTTGTGGTTCCGTTTGTTCCATTAGATCCGAGACAGTACAAAATGTTTACTTGCAAATTCTCTTCTAATTCCATGAAGGTTTGAAGGTGTGGTGAATCTCAATTTCATCACATTTCTCTGCTATAGGAAATTTCTCCAAAGTTCCAAGACCTTTCAAATGGATGCCACGTGGTAGAGAAAGGTGACCCCCTTAAGTCAATTTTCCTAAGGTTCATTTTTCAAAGTCTTAAATGCATAGTTGACTGGCTATTTCTCCATCACTAGATGGGATTTTGGAGTTGCAGCACAAGAGAGAAATGTATAGTTTGCACCACTGATTTTGGATTTGCATTGACGCCCATGTTTTGAGGCATCTCAGTTTTTGCTTTGCAATATCAGCCATTGTCTTGAGACCGTGGTTTTGGGCATAACTTATCAGATCACTCTGTTGCAATTTGAGCCATGTGCACTCATTTGTGGTTTGCATTGGGTCACAGTGGATGCTTTACAGGACACTATTTATGCCAAGGGACAGCTTTGACACATTGCAATTAATGCATTAATAGTGCTATGCTGTTTTGGATGAGATATTTTTTATGCATGTGCCCATGGATGGTGTTTATGCTTGAGGCATTTGGTACTTATTGGCATTTTAATTGCCATTGTAGTTGGCATTTTCTTTTGGGCCAGATTTGCTCATATGGATGCATAGTATATGCATATGAGTCAAGTGCATTTTGATGCTTTGAGCTTTGATTTTTGGTGATATTGCACTCTATTGTGGCATACACATTTGGGTGCACTTGGTATTTAGTGTGATTCTTTCTTGCAAGGACCAGCATTTGGGATTTTTCTTTATTTACTGTTGGAATATGAAGCCAAAGTGAGTCAAAAATGAGTGTACTAGGTGTCTAGTAAGTGTTTTATAGTCTAGTGAGTCCTATGGATGCCACTTGTCATATTGGGAGTTATCCCATATGCATAGGTGTTGATATGTGTGTGTGTGTGCTCTTATATAAGAGCTGTACTTGTCTAGTGTCAAATCAATCAAGTATCAAGCTATAAGCTCTTTGGTCTACACATGAGTACTTTCATTTTGGTTCATTGCTATAGTCATTTCATTTCCATTTCATTATGTCTCTTTGAGTATCACCTCCTCTCTCCCTAGTCTACTCTCTCTCTCTCTCTCTCTCTCTCTCCACCATGTTTCTTCATATGGTATCAGAGCCTCCCTTCCTACCTTCCCCTTCTTCTTGCTCTCTCTAGAGGATGAGAGAAGCCTGCAAATGGAAGCTCCCCTCTCCTCTAAGGTAGAGCCTCCCTTCCCTTAGCCTCACCATGGTTCCTCGCCACCATCAAGTACTCCAGTGTCTTAGTGATTGCTCCTGGTCCTTGTTTGTGAGTTCAGCTCACTCCCGCATTAGTTCGTGGTTCTCCCTCAGCATTGGCGGACATTCCTCGTCAGTTGGTCGCCAAAAACTTGTTTTGGAGCAGCCCAACGATTGTTTTTGACCTTTTGAGGACCGATTTTGACGTTTTTTGACATTTTGGCACTGCCCAAACATAAACTACCCTATCCTGCACCATTTTGAGAGAATTTTTTTTCAACTTTTTGTCCGTACAACTGTACGGAACTCTGCAAGCAAGTGTGCAACATTGCTAGGAGTCTGTACAACTTGTCAGAAGGTGATTCCGAGCAGTTTTAGGCTACTTTTTGGCATTTTTTGCTCAAATTTGCACTCCCACGACCTCCACCAGTGATTTGAGCTTCCCAAGCTTACCCACAAGTCATTTGGACTATATCGACACTCCGGTACATTGACTTTTGGCTTCCGACAGTAAGGAATACTCTTTTCACACCTTGTCATCTCCTACAATATATATTTGCTCATTTTTTTGAGCACTTTCGCTCATTTTTTAAAGCCTCTTCTGTGCATTCGGTGACTCTCTGATCAGCACATTGAGAGTCATGATGTGATCTCCCTTGGTAGCTACTCCTATGGTCTTCATCAACACATCTTCCGAGGCATCCTCGACATGAGCCTCTTCAACACATCAGCGACGAGCAGGGTGTGCACACTTTTGTGCGGCAGCTACTTCGGGCACATGGGTTCTCTGCCCTTGCTATGCATAAAATGAATGAAATATATCTTTACTACTTTCTTGTTTGAGTCAATGGTATTCTCTGCCCTAGGTTGTCCCCCAAAATGAATGCAAATAAATCATGTGTGTTGAGTCAAAGGTTCTCTGCCTTGGATAGTCCTCCTAAAAATATGTATTTTCCTATTTTGTTTTGGTGTGTGGCTCCATGTCTCTCATTAGCCCTTGGAGCCAAGAGGGGATGTACTGTGGGAGCCATGTATTGGCTTTGATAGGTTTAGAGGGGGATGTATTGTGGGAGCCATGTATCGGCTTTGATAGGTCTCGTTATCAGGTCTAGCCGAGTTCCAAGATGTTGGTGTATTCCTAGACCTATGAGTTGGTCATGTAGCCATGCTAAACATGAGCCTCTGAGCATGTTGTCTCAAGCCATGAGAGTGCTTGGATCAACCTATGAACATGCTTAGACTTAGCCTCTGAGTTACATAGGGTGCACAGTTTGATGACCGTCATTGTCATGTTCTATTCTTGGTTCCATTCCAATAGTCCCTCACCTTAGACTATCATTATCATGTTCTATTCTTGGTGCCATTCTAGTAGTCTCACCTTGCCTTCATGGGGGGGTGTTGGAGTATGAAGCCAAAGTGAGTCAAAAATGAGTGTACCAAGTGTCTCATAGGTGTTTTATAGTCTAGTGAGTCCTATGGATGCCACATGTCATATTGGGAGGTATCCCATATGCATAGGTGTTCATATGTGTGTGTGTGTGCTCTTATATAAGAGTTGCACTTATCTAGTGTCAAATCAATCAAGTATCAAGCTACAAGCTCTTTGGTCTACACGTGAGTACTTTCATTTTGGTTCATTGCTATAGTCATTTCATTTCCATTTCATTATGTCTCTCTTTGAGTATCACTTCCTCTCTCCCTAGTCTACTCTCTGTCTCTCTCCACCATGTTCCTTTATTTGCATCATGGCATCCTCTTCCATGTTTGAAAAGGAGTATTTTAGCATATAAAAGTTTGATGGGAAAAACTTTTGTTTATGGAAAGAACAGATAAGGGATGTGCTTATTCAAAAGAAGCTGATTAAACCCTTGGAAGTTATTGCAACTAAGCCTGCAACTATGTCTGTGGCAGATGATTGGAATGAGTTGGACGCATTAGCAAAGTCTACAGTTAGACTTCATCTTGCAAAGTCAATTTATTTCACAGTAGTAATGAGAAGACTATGGAAGATTTGTGGAAGAAATTATGTGCCACTTATGAGAAGGAAACTGCCTCTAATAAAGTTTACCTCATGAAGAGGTTGTTTGAGCTGTAGATGAAGGAAGGGGTCTCCATTGCTTCTCACTTGAATGAATTCAATATTATTTTCAGCCAGCTTTAGGCTTAGAAGTTGAATTTCGAGACAGAGACAAACCAATATTCCTCTTATGTTCATTGCCATCCTCTTGGGATACCGTTCGTACAACTATCAATAACTTTGCACCTCATGGAGTACTGAAGTTGATGATGTTGTGGGTAGCTTGTTGATTGAGGAGATTAGATAGAATTCTATGGAAGGCAACAAGCAAGATGTAGCCTTAAATGTGCAAAGGGGAAAATCATAGTCTAAGGGGAAGTCCCAAGAAAGATGAAAGTCTCGTAGCAAATCCAGGGCACGGAACATTGAGTGTTACCATTGTGGCAAGAAGGGCCATAGGAAAAAGGATTGCTACAAGATTAAAAGAGGGCAGAAGGATAAGAAAAGGAATGCAAATTGGGGTGCAAATAAGAAGGAAGAGAGTCCAAGGGAGGACAAAGGAAAAGTGAAGATCGAAGAGATCACTGCAGTCACTGATGATAGTGATAATGACATTCTCTTCATGTCTAGTCTATTTACAGAATTGGTTATCACTTCAGAGGATGCATATTCCCAAGATTTGATTTTGGATTCTGGTGCTTCATTCCATGCTTCATTCCATGTTACTCTATGACAGTGGAAAGACAGGTTGTGTGCATCTTGTAAATAATTATGCGTGTGACATAAAGTTTTCTTTTGCAAATGGGTTTGCATTTGTGTTGAAAAATGTGAGACATGTGCCTAAGCGGACCAAGTGTCTCATTTCAGTGGGTCAACTAGATGATGCTGGTTTTCAGACCTTTACTTTTGGGAGTTGGAAATTTTCAAAAGGGCTCTATGCTTTTAGCCAGGAGTGCCAAGTGTGGGACTCTGTATCCCTTACATGTATCAGGGGTGACTGATCATGTTGTTGCAACAACCAAGTACTTCTTTGTGGCATTACCGGTGGGGCCATATGAGCCAAAATGGAATGAAACTCTTATGCTATTTGGGTTATGTATCGCATTTAAGTTTTGTTGACTTAAAATTTTGTGAGCACTATCTCTATGGGAAGCAGACTAAATCATTCCATGAAAGAAGGGAAAAGAAAGAGCTAGAAAAGCTAGACTTAGTACATTCAAACATATGTAGTCCCATAGGGGTCCCATGCCTACACGGTCATTAGGCCGGGTTGAATACTATGTGACATTTATTGATTATGCAACTAGGAAAGTGTGGGCTTATGCTATGGCTCGAAAGAGTGATATGTTCTAGAGGTATTTCAGAAATGACTAAATCAGTCAGGTAGAACGCTTAAATGCCTACGGACTGATAATGGTGGAGAGTATATCTCTCATGACTCTCAGTATTTCTATGATACACATGGGATCAAGAGGGAGCTCATGTCCCCTCATACTCTAGATAAAAATCCAATTGTAGAAAAGATAAACCACACCATTCAGGAAAGGATGCAGTGTATGCTTTCCAATGCAAGTCTTGCCGGTGGTTTTTGGGCTGAGGCAGTGAAGACTATAGTGCATGTGATCAATAGATCACCTAGTAAGAGTTTGGATGGTGGTATTCCTCAAGAGGCATGGAGTGGCAAGAAGCCCTCATACAATCGTTTGCGGATATTTGGGTGTGAGGCATATGCACATGTGCCAAAGGAGCTTCGGAAGGAGGTAGATCCTAAGTCTAGAAAATGCATCTTTCTAAGTTATGTTGAAAAGGGAGAGATGGGTTATCATCTCTAGGTTCCAGAAGCAAAGAAGATCAAACACAGCCATGATGTGGAATTGACGAGAGTCACTTTCTAGGATGTGAGGGATGTGGAAATGAAGAGAATCACTTTCTAGGATGTGAATCAACCTGCATATGTTGATAGACAACAAGCTTTCCTTGCACTGAATGTGCAAGAAATCCCACCAGGTACTACCATAGGTACACAATCAAGCACAGATGATGGATCATCTATTGGTGGAAATGATGAGCCAAATGTGGCTGATATGTAGGCGGGACAGCAAGCTGAAATGCCCTTCAGAAGATCAGCTAGAGTGTCTAGACTACCTGATAGGTTTGTTCCAGGGGCAGAGTATGTGATGTTTATTGAGATTGCAGGGAGACTTCCTGCTATAGAGAGGCTATGATGCACGAGGATGAGCTCAAGTGGGACTATGCTATGCAATCAGAGGTGAGTTCACTCATGAAGAATAAGACTTGGGACTTGGTTTCTTTGCCATGGAAATGGGTCTACAAGATGGTCACAGGTGATGATGTGCCTAAGTATAAGGCCCGCTTGGTTGTTGCTAAAGGGTTCATGCAAGAGAAGGGTGTGAACTTTAATGACATCTTCTCTTCGGTTGTGAAGATGACCACACTTAGATGCATACCTGGACTTGTGGCAACAGCAGAGGATATGGAGCTTATGCAGATGGATGTTAAGACATATTTCTTGCATGGGGATCTGCATGAGGAAATTTACATGGTGCAGCCAGAAGGCGAGGCAAACAACATTTGCTTTTCAAGCTAGAAAAGAGTCTCTATGGACATAAGCAACCTCCTAGAGAATGGTGTCAAAAGTTTGATGCTTTCATTCACTCCCAGGGTTTCAGAAGGAGTGAAATCAATTAATGCCTTTACACTAAACGGGCTAAGGATAATAGTTTGATACTCTTGGCACTTTATGTGGATGATATGGTATTGGCTAGCAAGAATAGTTATGAGCTTGATGCATTAAAGGCCAAGTTGCATGAGGCCTTTGACATGAAGGATTTGGGACTTGTAGTTCATATTCTTGGTATGCACATCACGCGTGATCGGAGTAGGAAACTCCTTTCGCTTTCATAGAAGGAGTACGTTACAAAAGTATTGCAGCAATTCAATATGGAGGGGGGGAAGGTAGTAAGTACTCCATTGCCTCCATATGTGAAACTGAGTCAGGTAGATAGTCCCGAATCAAATGAGGAGAGGGCCATTATGACCAAGGCTCCTTATGCATCAACGGTTGGGAGTCTTACATATGCTATGATAGCTACTAGACCGAACATTGCATTTGCAGTGAGAGTTGTTGCGGTTTCAATATTGTCATGCATTGGATAGTATGTCCATTGGTTGTTCTCTCTTAAAGGTACATTGCCCTTTAAAGTGGGAGGTTGTGGGGTTAAAGGCCCCTGTGCCTGACTAACCCCGGTTATGTACTAAACTACACACATACTCATATATCTATATATATATATGAAAGTCATAGAAGATAAGGGTGACTTTGCACCCATCACATCTTGGTCCTCCTCCTGTGTGTGTGTGTGTGGCTAACTTTGGCTCTCTCACTCTCCATTGCGTAGCCTTCCCCACAGTTATCTTATCACCCCAATAAAAGTGCAAGTATATATCTAGAATTATGTGACCTTCATTATGATTAAAATGTCAAGTATAGTTAAATATGACATGTAGAGGGGCATACAAATCGTGCCTCCAATTGTTAGCATCTTAGGAGTATCATAATAAAAGGAAAACTTTTATTATCACAACATTATGAGCCTTGTTGCACTTCATACGTTAATATAGTGTGATGATAGACTCCTAGAAGTTTATATGTAATGCTGTTTTGTTTGAAAGTAGAGAAAGAAAAGTTTTAAAGAAACCAAACAAGCAATGGCTTCACCATAGGCCATGCAAAATATTGGATGTTTAAGGTAGTGAAAGTAGTGACGGCTTCATCAGAGGCCTTGCCAAAAGATTGGATGGTTACAATAGTGAAGTTATTGAAGGAAGCAACAATTAAGTTTTAAAATCCCATTGATGTGAGGGCTAAAGAGTGTTGGTGGGGTGGTGAGTGCTTAAAGCTCCCTTGCCTTGGGATATGTGCATGCTAGTGGCTAGTCCTCATGACCATGGGAAGTCAGGCAACACTCTATAGGTTCCCTCGTATATTGAGGCTTTGGCACACAAGCTTTCACGTGGTTTTCCTCCTCTACAAGACATTGAGGCCCTACAAATGTTCCAGGTAGAAGTGCAATGGTGAACAAAGAGGCTGATTGTAAAGGTTGGCTAAACGCACATAAAACACATGCTCTTATCTGCAGCATCCTTATGGATGTGGTTAAATCTGAGCATGAATGACTGACAAGGGGATGCCTTTTTTATTGGATGGATTCTGATGTTGGTGGAGTTGGGTGAGTTTTGGTTGTAAGAGTGTGATGTGCCTTTTGGTGCGTATGCTAAAAAGTTTATGGGAAAGGGATTCTTCCTCTTGTGCTATGTCTTTGAAGCCATTCGAAATGAGATTGTTGGGAGGATTACACTATTTTTTGGTGCTATTATGCTACCTATTTCATGGAGTTCGTCCTTTAGAACGGATGAATTCTTCTTTAAGGAATGCCTCGTGGGTGGACTTCCCATTCTTCTAGTCTTGGCTTACTAGGGGCTTGGACTGGGTGGCATCAGCTTTGGGGAGGGTCTTGCATGTACCTCCATGTCCTTGGATTGAGTTTGGCCATAAACACGCTTGGTTTTTGTGGGATTGCTCTCCTAAATCTGATGGATCAGGATCCCTAATGGATTTTGTTGCCTATCAAAGTCAGATTTGGCCCTTTCTCTGATTCTTGTTATATCTACAAGGAAACATCTTATTTAACCTATGGCTAACCATCACACCATGAGAATACCAAGTTGGCTCGAGGTGATAAAGATTAGGTGGCTCATGAGGAGCCTCTAGCTATGGCTAAGCTAGTTGATAAGATTACATGTAACATGCAATACTTGGGACATCCTAAGGAGGTGCAAGGGTAGAATGATATGATAAGACAAATGAGAGGATGGAACGAACCTCCAAGGATAACTCATGGAAGATTATGGGGAAGAAATGTCAAGTACATTAGATGTAGATGGAGGTCCTCACCCCTCAAACCTTCATGATGGTCGGGGCCTGGAGTAAGCTGAGAATCGAGGGCAGATGGTAGATCGAGCTCTTAGGAGAATGTGCTTGAGCAAAATTCAAAAGAAGTGGTTATCCAATCGAGCAACGATGAAGACCTACTCAAAGCCAATTTTGACAAACAGATCTTGGAAAAAAGGAATTCGAATCAAGATCTTACAGAGGGGGCTGGTGCTAAACATGTGTAGGCCACCACAAGCAAAGGGGGTCTCTAAGTGGATGAAGGACATGGCTTGCAATGCAAGGGCAAGGAAGGAAAATTGCTTCCACTCCTTTAGAGATGCCTATCACACCGTTGCACAGTAACGGGGTGCTGCAATAGGCTCAAGAAGCTGGTAGCATGAAAGTAATTTGTGGTAAGAGGCGGGATGTGATCCTACTACAAGAGCTCAAATGTAGTGAGAATGATAGTTTTGGTTCTTGTTTAGACAAATTGGCTTCAAGGTCTTTGTAAATTGTCTAATTCGAGGCAAAGGCGGTTTTGTTATGCTAGTAAAGTCATTCTAGCCTACGAAGGAACTATTTGGACATGGTGATGGTTTCTTTATGGGGGCGAAAGTCTTTATCGACTCTTTTGTCTCCAATATATTAAGTGTTTATGCCCCTAATAGTATAGCTGAGAGATGTGAGTGCTGGAGAGAATTAAATTCAGCAATGTTAGGTACGTAGTGGATTTTGAGGGGGGATCGAAACATGACATAGTGGTTAGGAGATAGATCTCATCAAGGGCGTTTTCTCATAGGATCTTAGCACGAAGATTAGGAGGGTCTTGCTTTGACTTGGAGTTTCTTGATTGTGCTGAATTGGATGCGGAGAGGTCATGGAGCAACATATCTCAGGGATTTGAGTTTCATGCTCATTTGAGGAGGGGTGGTGGCTCTGTGCCCCTTTTAGAGGGTTGTATGTCCTTTCCTTGGGGCTATCTAATCACTTGCCCATTATCTTGAGGTTTTCCCTACCTATTGGGTCACTGGATATCCCTTATAAATTTGATAATGGTTTCTTCAATGTAGAGCTTTTGTAGGACTATTAGAAAGATGTGGTAGGAAGCGATGTGGGGTTTGTGGACCCATGTGCCAGGTGGGATACTATTGTCAGAGCAGTTCTTAAAGTGGCTCGTGTGACTGGAGTAGAGACTGTTGTGGGCGAGTGCGCCAAGAGGAGGAACTACTGATGAACATTCGAACTTCTTAGAAGGGTGACTTGGATTAAACTCCTTGAGATGCCATTCTAGGCACCCTTCTAGTTAAAGTTGAGGTTGCATTGGCGGGCTAGGGGAGTAGAGGCTACATGATTGGCTTGCTTAAAGAGATAGTAGCTCTAGTTATCAGTGGGGGATTGTCCATCCAAAGTCTTCTTTCAGTCAGTAAAGAGGAAACATATTTGAGAGGGAGCCAACTGTGTGCAGGATAAGCAAGGTAACTTACTGACAGAATTTTGGCATGATGTAGAGGTTTTTCGGTTGGAGCTTGGCTCCATTGTGGGGGATGTAAGACCCTAGGATTCATAGTGGAAGGATAATTTGTCAATGGTGTTGTTTGGAGTTCAGTTGAGGCTCTCAGATGTTACAACTCATGGCAGTGCTCAAGTGGAAGAGGATAGCTCACACAAGGACTCAATGGAGTGCTCAAGTGAAAGAGGATAGCTCACACAACGTGGGAAGGAGAGCGATAGAGGAGACACAAGATAAGAGCCACAGCATCAAGTTTTTGCATTAGCTATCAACCTCACAATACAAGGCTCCGATCCACAAGGTACCACCTATCTTATAGGCTCCCAAGCCTTTATCACCCAATCCAAATCCTATCCATGATCTACACCAACCAATCAAGCTGATGTAGATTTATACCCCTCTAGTCATCTAGATTTACTAATCTCAACACTCCCCCTCAACACGAAGGTAGAGTATTACACTAATGTCAAGTGGTAAAAGATGGAAAAAAGCCTTTACTAGTAATAGGCCTTACTACAAGGTTCTGGAAATGACGCCATGGTGTTTTAACTTCTTGACATCCCTATACATTTCACCTTGGTCATTCTCACACAAGTTTGTCACTCTCACTGAAGTGATGTGTATATGGATATGATCGGCTACTACAAACATGCATGAGATCTCTACATATGCAACTTCCACTAATGAAAATGATAGCAACACCTTGTTGGATCTGCCAAGAGCCTGAGGATTACACCGGAAAGGGATTCAGTCGTGATCCACACTTGGGACCCCAGAAAGGCTGACTGGCTTCCCTTGGACACAGTGAGGGAAATATATGCCTTGGACACCCAAGAAATGCAATTGCTGGCTAGGGTCTATAGCCTGATGCCGAAGATTGTCACTCGAATGTGATTTGCTCAAAAAATTGGCTGACAATAAGTGGACTCATGGTAGAACAAGTCTTAGTAAAATCTCCTCTAAGTTGGCCTATAGGAAGTTGTTTACTATTCCTGCTTTGTTAGATGAGCTCAACAAGAAGTGGAGGATTAAAAGGGGTCCCAAGTGGTTGGTTGGATTGAGGGGGATTTGGAAGGAGTGCAAGATTGGTTTTGTGAGTTTCTTGCTATGGAAGGCGACCCATTTGTGGCTTTCACTTCGTGCAAGATTATCAAGGTGGGTGCCAGTGAATCCTCTCTCTGTCCGCTTTGTGGCCAAGCCGTAAAATCGATGAAGCATCTCTTTTGGTCTTGCATGGTGGTTCGGGGTGTGTGTGTGAAGCTTGAGGTAGCTGTGAGGCAGTCCGTCTTGATGTTTAGGCAATTCTTGTGTGGTGGTTTGGGGTGTGTGTGTGAAGCTTGAGGTAGCTGTGAGGTAGTCCGGCTTGATGTTTAGGTTGAAGTAGCTATGAGGTAGTCCGGCTTGATGTTTAAATTTACATTGAATCAAGGTGAAGGATGGTGTTGGTGGGTGAGACGATGGTCCTCCAGTCGACTTTAGTTGCTTGTTGGCCAACTTACGTGCTATGGTCAAGTTGTTTGTATGGAGTATATGCAATCATAGGGTGTTTGGATCACTAGGATGTGGGGAGTCTGGAGTATACGAAATCATAAGGTGTTTGGATCGCTAGGATGTGGGGAGTCCACTTAGCGTGAGATAATTGCTGGGGTTGATGTGGATCTGTAGGATTTTGGTGCCTTGTTGCTCACGATTGATGATTTTGCAGGTTTTCACTTGAAAGACTTAGGGTCCGGTCCTTCTTAGAGTTTAAACGGGGGGTCTGGCCCCCTGTTTTGCCAAATTAATAAAAGCCGATTGTTAAAAAAAAAAAAACCATTGACCATAGAGGATTAAGCAAAGAGAAAATAAACAACAAGGCAAGTATGGTTAAAAACACACAATAAGCAACATCCAAGTATCTCTTGTAGAGCAATAAAATGCTACAAATAAAGAAAGAAGTGAAAATTCGTGTGAAGCCACTTTCAACTCCGAGCTAAGCACTCCCAGGAGATTGAAAACCGTAGGCTCAAAACCACGAGCAATTGTATGCCTCAAGTTTAATATGAGTGTAAGGTCAAAATGCAAATCAAATTGGACTAGTAGGGAGATGCTTGGTAACAAGGTGGAAACGACTAGAGGGAACCCTAAGGGTGAGTTCAAAGAGCCAGGGTTTAAGTAGGGTTTTACTCACAAAGCTTGAGCTGTCTATTACAAGTAAGTGTCTTCTCTCTATCAGGTTGCTCGCTGCATTGTTGCCTCAAGCTCCTGTCTCACAATCACAATGAGGCCTCCTATGAGCCGCGGTGGGGGCGGTCGAGGTACTCTTCTTCCCTTCTCACGTTCTTGCTTTCTTTGCCTCATGCAATTCTAGTAGGATTTCAATTCGGGGCTAAACGGGAGATGGAGCTGTGGCTTGGGGCTTGTTTTCTTTCGTTTTTGGCCGGAAACATATTGTAGTAGCTGTTTCACAGGAAAGCCAACGAGTGGGTCCCTTGCTTACAATGTTTGCACGGTGCTCTTTTTTTAGGAGGTCGTGGTGGCAGAGGTGATGGCGGAGGAAGGGGCCGTGGCAGGGGTGGAGGAGGCCGGGGCTTCGGAGGCGGTCGAGGCGGCGGAAGAGGGGGAGGTCGAGGAGGCGGAAGAGGGGGAGGAAGAGGAGGTATGAGAGGGGGTGCGAAAGTCATTATCGAACCGCACAGGCACGAAGGCATCTTTATTGCCAAAGCAAAGGAAGATGCCCTTGTCACCTTGAACATGGTCCCCGGGGAGAGTGTCTATGGAGAAAAGAGAATTACGGTCGAGGTACTGTTATTTTCCTTTTAACTTACAGCTTTGTTCGCTCATGTTTGGCAGGTTTCTTGGTGTAAGGATCGACAAAATCGTAATAATTTCGAGGAAGAGGTTAAACCTATGTATGTACTGACAGTTGCAAAAATGGTCAATGTGCAGGTCGAGGAGGGAAAGAAGGTGGAGTACAGGGTTTGGAACCCTTTCCGCTCAAAGCTGGCTGCAGCTGTCTTGGGTGGTGTGGACAATATCTGGATCGTGAGTGCCCATTTTCTGGAAAGATGAACTGTTTAAATGCAAGTAGGTGTTTTTCATACGTCTAGCTTCTAAGTAACCTCAGGGCTTCTTTGATCACTATTATTGCCTCATCCAATCCTGTCCTAACCTAAGAAGTCTTTAAGAAATTCTTGGTTTAGTGCTGTATTCCGTTTATTTTCTCACATTTCTAGACCCGGTTTTATATTGCCCTTACCAACATGTCTTCCTAGGGCATAATTCAGTCTATTAAGTTTTAATAGACCTGTGATGCTTGAGATTTTAATTTTGATGGTCTTGAGTTGCAATGCATTGTTATTCTTCCCCTTAGGACCTTTTAGTGGTGCCTCTGCTTCAGGAGTTTGAGTTTTGACATTGTCCTGTAACTTCACGATGATGTATCTGGGATGATTACCTTTCTTCCCCACCTTGAGGCTCTGATATGTGCACTGGAGAAAGTTTGAGGTTCTGATATTTTTTGTTTTCTTTTCTATCCCTTCAATTTTGAAGTTGAGAGTCTTTCCTTTCCTTGTGAGGTATCTTTTGAGATCTTTTTTGTTTTCTTTTCTTGCCCCTCAATTCTGAGTCTGAGAGATCTTTCCTTTCCTTGTGTGTGTGGAGAGAGAGAGAGAGAGAGAGAGAGAGAGAGGTAATATATCTTCTCTTCCTTTCATGTTTCAGAAACCAGGCTCTCATGTGCTGTACCTAGGGGCAGCCTCTGGGACAACAGTGTCTCATGTATCAGATATTGTTGGGCCGGTAAGGTTTGGTGATCTTCCGTTGTTGTGGTTCTCAGAACCAAGATAACCTCTTTTGCCTTGTGGCATACGAGTGTAATTGTATGTGTGGTCGATGGTGGCTCTGTCTGTGCAGACTGGGATTGTTTATGCTGTGGAGTTCTCTCACAGAAGTGGGCGAGATCTGGTCAACATGGCAAAAAAGAGAACAAATGTGATACCCATAATTGAAGATGCCCGACACCCTCAGCGGTACCGTATGCTGGTTGGGATGGTTGACGTCATGTTTGCTGATGTTGCTCAGCCTGATCAGGTAGTTTATAATTTTACAGTGGGTTTATGAATATGTTTTTCTTTTATATCGGGTTTATACAGCATTCATATGCAGGCATATGCATAAATGCTACCTTGAATTAAGTAATTAGTGGATTGTGCTTCAGATTTGACTTTAGATACCACACATGCATGCACATAGTTGAGACTGGACGTGTATGGTTACCCCTTTCCATACGCATATGGAAGATATTTGACTTTTTGTGGTTTATAAAAATTGGGTCCCGGACCTTTTTAAAAAAAAGTTTTTGCAATTTCATGACTTTAAAATTAATACTAGTTTGAAGTTGAAAGCTCTGTACTCTCTGACAGTTAAATGCGTGCAATGCATATTTTCTTGTTTTTCGCTTTATAAAATTAGGGTCAAGTATGATTCAGCCCCAGTGGCTGAACCTTACTTCACTCATACTTTCGTACTCATATGTGTTTGTCATATGGAAACTTATGGAAAAAACTATGTGTATGCATGAATGCTACCTCGAATTGAGTCAGTAGTGGATTGTAGGTTTGATTTGACTTAAGATGAAAGAGTTTAAGATTGTGATCTAGGCCATTGCCTGACCATCCACAAATTTGTCTTACTCATGTTGCTTGTTAGGAAGGGAACACTGTTTAGGTGGAAGTACCACACTCGGTTTTTGGGGTAATCCTGTGTCTGAAGATATCTTGCATGGTCAGTTTAGCCTCTACAGCAGTGATGAATCGAAACTTGCAAGCTTGATTAGTATAGTTGAATAGTTTCTTCCTCACGGGGGTTTCAAGATGGCTGCATTATCAACATAGTGCTCAAACGTTTTGTATGCAACAATTAGTCAATCAAAGAATTGAATTAATTTAAAAAATAAGAAAATATTAAAATTTATACACGTGCTTTTAGCATGTAGAGTACTTGAACGAAAATCTTAAGTGGTTTTTTCCTCATATATCTGAGCTTATTTTCCAGCTCAGGTCATGGCTTTTGACTTCTCTTTATTTTTTGGTATCTTTAAGTAGCTCTATGTTCGTGCCTTTGATTTCCTAGTCTATTTTTATGTCAATCTTATTAAGAAGGTTTGTATTCTGCAACTTGTTTCTAGTTTGAAAGAGCTGAAGCCTACAGCAGAAGCTTTGTTTGTTATCATTTGCAGATATCTTTAGTTTGTTTCCTGTCAGCTTTATGCTTAAGTTCATAGCAAGTGTGACTAGGGAATGCACATTGCACTTCATCAGTTTTTTCTGAATGATAGTTTCTAACATTTTTCTAATCTGGCCTTTATGTTGGAGTAATGGCAGACCAACTGACATGTTAGCGTGTCTATCAGAGTATTGTAGAAAGTTGTCAGCTATCAACTTTTTTTTATTGTGCACTTGAAGTTTTGCATATGTGTAGGAGGTTGAGAGTTATCATAGTTTTGTGCAGTTAAGACCGTTGCACCTCTCTCTTTTAGTTGCAGCTAATTCTTCTCTTATATCTTCAAACACTGGCTCATATCTTAATTATTAGCCTCATATAGTTGATGTTTGTCGTCCAAACTTGCATGATGACAAAACATCCTTGTAATCATCATGTGGCTTAGCCTTAAGTTCTTGACAAATGTCAGGCACCAATGAAGAACTGGCTACTAAGCAGATGATGTGTTTGGATTCCCCTTCATGATTTTGTGACTGAAGACATCCACAGGCTGATGCTTTCTTCCACTGTGTGACGTGTCCTTTAGCTGATGTTTTTCCACTGTGTGACGTGTCCTTTAGCTGATGTTTTTCATTTCCAAATAAAGATTTGGTAATTTGTGGTTCTGAGTGCTAGTGTCACTGAAAATGCTGTCAAAACAGTATTTGTCTCAACAAGTCAATCCGATGTGACATAGATTAACTATTATATAAAAATGTGTGAGGTATGGATGTAGAAGCAGATGATGATCGATCTGGATTCCCCTTCATGATTCTGTGACTGAAGAAATCCACTTACTGATGCTTTCATGAAAACCCTTTTATGCTTCCCAGAGATAATGCCTTTGGTATTGGTTGAAAAAGCTTGCCAAAAAGGTCATTTTCTTAAGAACTAGTTTTCAGGCCATATAATTCCTAAGTATCAGGTCTGATGTGGAACTTGTGATCAAGCAGACGATGACATATCTGGATTCCCCTTCATGATCCTATGATTGCAGAAATGTATGGGCTTTGCTACATATATTTTGTTGTTCATATTATCCTGGTGTGCAAGTATAATTTTAGCTGTGAGAGTTCGTTATTATTGGAGACATACTTTGATAATTGCTGTTTTATTTCATGTTTGGAAGATGCAAAAACAAGCTAAAGGAATGCATGTTTTATTTATCAGCTTTATTATTTATCAATTGTTCTCCAAGTATCAATAAATGGCTTTGCCTTCATGTTTGTTTCTTGGATGCTTTTGAGTATGTCATATGTATGCATGCTAGCCATATAAGCTAGTGGGCTAGGACATTGTTATGCTTGAAGGATATTTCGTATACGTAACTGACATTTGGATGTGTGCGTGCGCACGTAAACCTTGTTATTTGCCTTTTGTTTTTGACCTTCAGCAATATTTGTACGGTGGTACAGGCACGCATATTGGCTTTGAATGCTCATTACTTTCTGAAGAATGGAGGACATTTTGTCATATCCATCAAGGTATGTTTTCTTTGGCATCTACATCGTGGGTGTTTGATTTTTGCATATGTGAAGGCATGTGGAATGTTTAAATGTTGCCTTTTAGGTTCCACTACAACAGCTTAAAAAACCTGTCTGTGAGAAAAACTAAGGTAACACTTCTCATGATATTGCAGTGGATGAACTATACTGAGTATTGTAGGAGTCAAAACTTTTCCTTCATGTAGGAAAAATGAGTACTAGTAGTTCTTGGCTCATTAAGTGCTCTTGGGCTAGGTGTCACGCAAGTTCTTCAATAATCTTGGCAAATCTGTTAATTCCTGCTCTCAAAAACTCCAGCTGTCAATCATAGTTAGGAGATGAGAACACACGATAGTTGTGTGGGTTGGAATATTAGAGTCACCTTCCCACTTGTGAGCCCCCATATGAGGACAGATGACTTACAGACTGAGCGTATGTTTAGTGCTTCCCATGTGGGCAGCAGATTGGCTGCCACATGGTCAGTATACAGACTTCTTTGTTGAATTAGTTTTAGGGCAGCCTCAAGGGCCACCCTGGCCAGGAAAAGTGGCTAGCAGAGACCCTGGAGTAGGGGATGTGGAGGCTGGTGCAGTCTTTAGCATGGGCATTTATTGCGTCATCAGCAGGACATTGCATAGGCAGCTGGTCAGCCAAGTGGAGCTGTAGGTTTAGGTTGGTTGGTTTGTTACAGACAGCAGACAAGCAGGTACGCCTCAGAGCAGAAGACAGGCCTCAAACCTGTTGGCATGCCACGTGCCAGGTCAGCAGTGGGCCCAGTCTGGGATAGTTAAGAACTACATAGCTGCACAATGGTGTGTAGAAAAAGTAGAGAAAGACTTACTCAGGAAACAGTTCACATCACACTGGGCATGGATAACTCAGAATAAACAGTGCTCAGAACTGTAGATGTATTGCAGCACTAGAATAGTGAACCTGTGAACAAGGATCCAGTGTAACTCTCTCTCTGAACATTGCATCCAAGCCTTAAGCTATGTTGAAATAGAGGATCCCAAACATATATCACATTCAAAACAAGAGGATACTCTTCAAATACTCCGTCAATTAAGGCAACTAAGGGGCACAGCTGAGAATCTTGAGGATCTAGCTTCAGTGCAGTTGAAGCAAAAAGCCAAAATGTGAGAACCACAAGGAAAGCTCGAAAATGGGCATATACAAGGGCAAAGCATTCCATAAAGACAAGAAACGCTGCTACCATAAAGCCCCCCTCTCTCTCTCTCTCTCACTCACTCTCACACACACACACACACACACACACAGAGTAAGGAAAGCTGGAAAATGGGGATCACTTGGAACATTGCATGCAAGCCTTAGAGAATCCCAAGCATGTATCAAATTCAAGAGGAGAGGATACGCTTCAAATAATCCGTTAATCGAGGGAACTAAGGGGCATAGCTGAAGATCTAACTCTATTGCAGTTGAAGCAAAAAGCAAAAAAGGTGAGAACCGCAAGGAAAGCTGGAAAATGGGCTTATACTAGGGAAAATAATTCCATAAAGACAAGCCTTAAGCTATGTTGAAAATAGAGGATCCCAAGCATGTATCAAATTCAAGAGAAGAGGATATGCTTCAAATAATCCGTCAATCAAGGCAACTAAGGGGCATAGCTTTGCAGTTGAAGCAAAAAGCAAAAAAGGTGAGAACCGCAAGGAAAGCTGGAAAATGGGCTTATACGAGGGAAAATAATTCCATAAACACAAGAAATGCAGCATTCCATAAAGACAAGAAAAGTCTCTCTCTCTCTCTCACACACACACACACACACACACAAAACACACAATGGGCCTCTCTACACCAGCAGTCCCCCCTTGTAACCCCCTGCGATTGTATTCCTGCCTACCTAAGCATCTCCTACAGGCACCTGGAGTGTTCTGGTGCACCCATATGTCCTTCAGTCTGTGAGAGAGAGAGAGAGAGAGAGAGAGAGAGAGAGAGAGAGTCTGAACTGTGCTCTTTATGCTTTGTAAACAGGCGAATTGTATAGATTCAACTGTCCCAGCAGAGGCAGTGTTTGCCCAGGAAGTCAAAAAGCTGCAAAAAGAGCAGTTCAAACCAGCTGAGCAAGTAACATTGGAACCTTTTGAAAGGGATCATGCTTGTGTTGTGGGTGGTTACCGAGTTCCCAAAAAGCAGAAGGGAGCAGGGGCCTAAATTATTTTTTGTACTTGGTTGTATCTTCTTATCATTACGTCTTTTAAAAAGTTTTTTTTGACACGTGAGCAAAGTGAAGCTGTCTCCTAACAATGAGAGATACCAGAAAGTTTGTTTTGGCATATGGGTTGGAAGTAGATGGTAGGAAATGTAGATTGTTATCTAGGTACACAGGATTGCCCTTGCTTTCAAAGAGGAGTTTCATTTGGACTTCTGCTTCTAACAAACACTCGGTAGATTTGTCTGTTGTGCAATGTCTCACAAAGTTACATTGTTTTTAAAACAGCAATTCTATGCTGGCATGTAGATAGAAAGAATTAGAGCTGAAATTACAGGATGGAACAAAGGGAACGAGACTTTAGTAACCATGACAATGCAGGGGACCACAGATTGCTGCCTTACTGGCATTTCCATATTCAGAAAAAAGGAATACTAAGGATGCAATTTGGTTTCTCTTTGCTCTCATTTGCTACTTAAACTTGCTCTAGATTTTGGGAACCTAGTAATTGTTTAATGTTCATCACATTCCTGTAATGTAGTTTGCAAATTTAAAGTGGAAGATCCTGGCTTTTTTCTGAAATGTACCTAAGAAGTTTTATGACTTTCTAATGTTAATTAAATAATAAATTTAAAAAAAATAATAAGAACATTTGAGCTTGTTAGAGAGTTCCTCCTTTTAGCTAAGACTCCTTTTAGCTAAGACGTCTTAGAAACAAGTATCTCAAGAGTTCTGTTCCTGTTAGTCCTAGTCATGCCACACAAGTAATTTATGCCGTCTATAACGTACACAGTAGTAATATTCTCTATGTAGGACAAACCTACATATTAATAAACTAAGATGTTTTAGAAACAAACATCTGAAGACCTCTGTTCCTAAGAGTCCTATTCATGCTACACAAGTAATTTATGTTGTCTATAGCATACATAGTAGTAATATGCTTTATGTAGGACAAACCTATAGGACGGTGTGTATTAGTTTTCAAGAACATGATCTAGAATTCAAAACCCTTATATGTGGCAATTGCAAAGTTTGGTTTTGAAACTTTTAGTTGCTTTCCTATCGAGCATATAGAGGTTCCAAGGATTTTTACAAGGTTGCTCAACCTCTTGAATTGTTTTGGATGAGAACATTACACATTTTCTTCCCAAGAGGTTTTTATTTGTAAGGAAAATCAGCTCATTATAAGAATAATAGAACGTCTAAAAAGAACTGAATGATGTGGAGAACTCAAATCAAGCCCTTTAATATTCCCCTTTACCAACATGGTCATATTCCTACCCTTGTACGAAAACCTATAGTTACGTTGCGCTTTCAGTTAACTTAGTTCCAAGAGTTTTTGCCCCTCAAAACTATAAAAAAGATTTCTTTATCTAGATAGACTAATGTCTTGGGTCTTTTATTCAACAAAAGTTTTTGAAAAATATAATGTCAAGTTCTTTTCAAATGTCTAAACACCTTCAAAAACAATTTGAATCTAAGCTCCATTATATGTTAACTTTTTTGTATCGTTAGCAAAAGCTTTCTTTCAAAGCAAAGAACTCTAACTGAATAATAAACATTTGATTTCTATTTTAACTTCTCCCTATGTTGACAAGGTAGGCTTGAACTCAATTTTGAAGTCTCTTGAAGTAGTGCATTCTCTCCATTTTTATATGTGAAGAATTTGGAAGCATCTAGTAGTAGCTTGTAAGTATGCAAAAGGATTTATGGACAAGGATTTATGGAGAGAGATGTAAAAGGCTTTCAGAGCATTCAAAATCTTCTATCCTTAGAGATCCTTGTTGTAAAAGTAAGAGTCCAAAGCTTTATTGATGCTAATTTAGGACATGTTGTCATAGTTGATACATAAATTTTTCTTTCTAGTAGCTTAACAAACCTTTTCATGAAAGGCACGAAATTTTGTTTGTACTCTTTTAAAGAGTTCTGCCTTATAAAAGCTATTGGTAAGGGAATCTTAGTTTGTTTTGCAAATAGAAGAAAGTGGTGGAGTTCAAAATCTTATTAGAATGGAAAGGGAGGATTTGGAGTTGCAAGTCACTTACGTTAATTGCTTGAAGCAAGTAACTATCTTTTTATAGAAGATGAAACTTTGTCTTGAAAAATTCCATAGGAAATTTGACATTTCTTATATGGATAAATGTTTTGATAACTTTGTTTTTCTTTGCAAAAAGTTTTACTTAGGATGCCTTGTGAGAGATGTGAACTCGTTTGCCAAAATTTACGCCCCTGTTTCTATAAAGGATTTAATCTCAAAATACTAGAGTTTTTGAGAGTCTTCTAGATTTGTATGCAATCCAAGTATCCCTTTTCTTGGTGCTGCTTGGAAGTTTCACGTTTTATTGTAGCTTTGACGGATGTCTCTAAATGGCTAAGCTATTGCTTCAAAGCCATGTTAACCTAGTGTCCATGAACTTTGGAGGGACTTATTAAAGGAAGGCAAATGTCCCCTCGCATTCAAGTTGGATTTTAAATGACTTTGTAGGAGTGATTCCTATTGCAAAATTTTTTAATTCCTCCTAAAGCATTTAGGAAAAAGAGTCTTCTATTCTCCTTCAAACCTATGATTTACGCCTTACACAACGATCAAGCTAGAAGGCTTGAAGTTTAGAATCAATAAGCTGGAAGCTGAAGTTTTCAAGTTGAGATTTGACAAAGATGGATGCAAAGTGCTAAAGTTGAGGATATAGCTTTATGTTTTGACTTTTCTTAGCAAACTTTTATCTTTTCACTTATGAATTTGAGTTTATGCAATGTCTTATTTCTATCAATAACTTCCTTTTCATTTTACCTAATCTTAGCTAAGTCAGGCATTGCACTTCAAGAGGGGATTCTTGTGTTTTCTTAGATCTTAGACTTTCTCAATCTTGCTCTTCACCTCCGGAGAGTGCCGACAGAAACTCAGTACGAAGATTTTGTATAAATGGATGCTCAAGTATGTGTGGGTGTGTGGATTTATGTGTGAGAGCATATTTTTATACTATGGTCTACACCCACTGTTGGGCGCTGATGACGTCAGTGGGGATGTCATAGTAGCTAGTCCCTGCTATGCATGATGGAGTTTATGGTTTTCAACCTTATGAGTGACTATCATGAGATTGAAAGTGCACTATGTTGTGTTTTTAGAGGATGAGTTTGGAAATGTTCCTGGATTCATCTAGGTATATACCATAGGATTAGAGGTTGATATATATGGTAAACGTGAACAACATGAATATAGTGGTTTACACATTATAAAAATGCCTCACATTGACTCAAACATTTCTGATTTGGCAAAATATGGAGCCATTTCTTCCCAATTCGATAGATTTTCCACCTTTGTGCAACTAAGGAGTCTTTTATCACTTAATGTAGTAATTTGATCACTTTACTAATACACAAGAGGTATAATCTAATAAAAAAATGGAAAAGTATGCACAATCCTAGATATGAAGTCTTTTATCTATGGTGTATCACCCTTAGGCATGTTTAGAATGATTGAACATAAATTGAAAAACAAAAAGCGGGGAGTTGAATAGCTCGTTTTTCTTTTAGTTTCAAAAGTTTCATTGAGTATGCATGTGCTTCCTAAGTTAGGAATGTACTTTTCCATCTTTGTAGGAAGCATCACATAAGTGTAAGAGGTCCATTTAGTTTTATGTTTATATATATATATATATATATATATATATATAGAGAGAGAGAGAGAGAGAGAGAGAGAGAGAGAGAGAGAGAGAGAGAGAGAGAGAGAGAGAGACTTATTTCTATTTTTTGGAAGATTTTGTTTCTTGATCATTCGAGTGAGAGAGTTCTGAGGATGGGAGTTTTTATGGCTCTCTACAAGTGAAAGTGAGAATTTAATCTAAAAATGGCTCTTACCCCTCTATATATATCAAAAATTTAAAAATTAAAACAGATCATAAAATCCCCAAATTTTTTGGAAAAGATTTACCATGAATGCACAAGACATAACACTTCAGTTTGAATGTCCATCATTTTTTAAACAAGAACTAGGATTTGGCAAAAAATTTAATGCTACACTATCAAACACATTGTTAACAATCTTCAAAATTGCAGGAGGAATGAAATTGGCACTATGCATGCACTTCTCCACACATCGGCCGATCTTTTCATAATTTATGGTAAAGTTGAAGGACTCTAACATGCCATCCTCCATAACCAATAGGTGTTCTCGCATATCCCTTATCCAGTGTGTGACTACATTTTATACAAAGGTTTGTGATTTTCAGCAATACACTCACTACATACATCAGTTAGCCCACACAAGCTTTGCTAGGGAACACACACATGCACACACACACACGTACTCTCTCTCTCTCTCTCTCTCTCTCTCTCTCTCTCCATCCAAGGCAAGATCAGTTTCCTTGTCTTGGCTTGTCCTTCATAAACTGGGGTATCCTCAATATTCTCTATTTCTTTGAGCTCTGATTCCCTAATTGGCCTAGGCATTGCTATTGTTGCTTCTCCTCTAGTGTAGTTTTTGAAGTAATCGAGAACTTTCCTTAGGCCTTCATGGCACTTTGAGGTGCTTACTTGGCTGCTAGCTCCACTAGAAGATATTTGGTCCAACTCACCTATGTTCCCTTGTTCTTCTTTTATGTTACTATTCACCATTTCACTCTTCATTCTCACATTGGGTTTGAACTTTCTAAGCTTTTTGCTTTGTGAGACCAATGATGGATTATCAATAGGAGTCGCACTCCCAAGGAGTGGTTATTTGGCCATACAAACACCTTCAAGCCCTTTAGGATCCCATTTTAAAGTTGGGGACTCAGGTGCTTTTGTGGACTTAGTTAAGTTCAATTCAACCACTCTAGTCTGCATTCTTTCGAATTGGTCGAAGTGCTCTATCTTGGCCTTTTAGCGTTGTACACCTCCCTTTTTTTTCGTGGACTAATTGCTATTAGATTGTGCTGGAGGGTTGATCTTGGGGTATTCAATGGCCCTGCGTGCCTGTAGGATTGCCAAGTCATTGTCAAATACTTGGCCTTCCAAGGTTGCATTATCAGCTTCTGTTTCCATATCCCACTCTATGTTGGCACCGTAGCCTTCTATTATGGACTCTTTAGGGTCACTATCCCATTCGACGCCTATCATGAAGACTGGCATTTCCACTACTTCTAATTCATCATCCCGGATTGGTGCTTCTAGTTGTATCATTTGGGCATCCACATCTGGCAACATTAGATGTGTTGTTTTACAATTATTTATTGTAGCCTACGTCTGTATCCAATTATTGATGTCACTTTGTGTATCCCCTTCTATGGGCTTTAGTGCATTGGTAGCTACAGAGGATGTTGGCTATACTGGAAGAAGTGTCTTCAAGATTTATAGGAATAGTGGGTTTGATTTCCCCTATTCCCAAATTTATCTTGAGATAGCGGTTTCTCTATTTTGGATGGTGATCCTATCGGTGCCCCAATCATGGAGTACCGACACTTCCCGAAGCCATGGTCTTCCCAACAATATCTAGTATGCTGTGGCGCCCTTGGGAAGATCCAAGATAGTAAATTGGAGCATGAATCTTACTCTACCGATTTTTGTTGACACATTGTCAATGATATCCAATGGCTTCATTTTCGTGTGGTCAGTTAGGCGGATGTTAAATGTGGCCTTCTGCATTGGAGGTAGGCCCCATTCTTCATATAGCTCTCTTGCCAGAATGTTTACTCCTACTCCGCTATCCACTATTGATGGGTATTGACCAAAGGCTTTATGCTCTAGCAGGATGGTTACATTTTTTATGTCATCCCTAGCACCGAATTTTACTGAAATTACCTTTTTCTCTTCTTCAGGTGGGGGGAAGTATTGTGAAGATTCAATCCATCCCTTGAAACTTTCCCACATTGTAGGGCAATTTCTTAGTAAGGTCCCAATTGGCATTGTAATGGGATAGCTTATCAAGCTTACTAGTGCAGTGCCATCCAATTGGCGATTGTTTTGCATGTTGCTCTATTATCTGTTGGAAGTTGTTGGGATCAATCACCTTGTCAATGCTGGGTGCTGATGCTCTGACCTCTGCTGCTGCCATCTTATCTGCATCAAATTTTTCTTGTTCTTGTCGAACCCATTGCTTCAAGGCTTGGTAACGTGTCTTTTCAATTTCAGCATTGGGGTATGCTTCCTTGGCTCCTTAGGTGGCCCTAGAGCGCAAGGGTAAGGGCATGCTAGAACACGGTAGTGTGAGAAAGCATGGATGCAATGGAGATAAATCGCATGAACACAATACTGAGCTTGAACACTGAACCCCAAAGAGTGGGAGCTTCATTCCATTGAAAGATATTTATTCATTTTGGTCTCTACACAATCCGTAAGCTACCCCCGTGTTGGGACCTCTCTTGTAGGATACCTTTTGGACAAGAGTCCCTCCACTTTTGGGGGGGACCTTTTGGATCTCTACACAAAGTGGGGGGACCTTTTGGGTCTCTACACAAAGCGAGGGGACCTTTTGGGTCTCTACACAAAGCGGAGGGACCTTTTGGGTCTCTACACAAAGTGGAAGGACCTCCGAAAGTGTAGGCTTTTAGTCTTTCTCTCTCTCTGAAAGTGTAGGCTTTGTCTTTCTCTCTCTAGATTTAGTATTTCTCTCTCTAGATCCTGATTTTGCAAGTATGATTGGATCTTTTCTAGAGAGGATTTTGGCTATCCTCATGCTTTAAGATTTATCATACCATCTTTCAGGCTCAAGATATTACAAGCGGAGATTTGCCCGCTACTCTACACACACAATGCTTTCATAGTTGTTGTCCTAGACTACACTTTTGGCCCTTGTTGCCATAGGGTTAACAACTCCCGTGGACCAATTTGATTACCTGTCCTAGGGTTATGGTTGGGTCTATAGACGATGTTGTGCTGCGGTTGTCTTTACCCAATGAGTATGGTAAAGATGGTGGTGGTGATAGATGGAGCGAGCTTCTTGTCTTTCTTTTGCTTGTAATCCATGAACACTGTAGATTGCTTGCTTAGTTTAACAAACACACATAATGCCCTTGAAGAGATATGGCCCTTTAAAAGAGGCGATTTGTTGTTCGAGCATCTATCTATTGATTTGGATTGAAGGTGAGGTTGGGCAAATGGTCATCAATGGTGAGGGACATCTCCAGGATGATTGCCTCACTGTATCTTGCACTTTCCTTAAGTGTTTTGTCATAACTGCTTTGCACAATTGATGCATGTTTGTCCAAGGCTCTGATCAGTGTTTCCTGGCTTGTCCATTTGATTTTAGAGTTTCTATTGATTATTGGCCAATTACGAAGTGCATCTTCATTATCTGAATCATGATGATTGGCATCCTATTGGTAGCGATGGGGTACTGCATCAAATGTGGGATGCGTGTGAATGGAAGATGGAGCCAGTCAAGGAAGTACTTTTCATTGAGTAGCTTTAGTCTATGCCAAGCAAGCTATGGCTCCAATTTCATGTTGATGTTTGGAGTGATTTGTGCTTGGTGGATACTCATTGAAATTCTAGAGAGGTCCCATCCTCCTCTTGACTGCATGTTTGGGTATTACCTCTAAGAATCACCAATGGGATTATCGGGCATGGGAATCCTATTTGTATCTTGTTGCAACTCCCTTATGGGTGTGCAAATTGGATTATCCAATTCTTGAAGCTGATTGATGGAATCATCAATGGTGTATTCCATTGAAAACTCAAGTGAGATTGGAGGAAAATGTGGTCTTGGGGGAGAGAAAGAGGTTATAGGGGAAAAGCCTGAGATAGAAGCAAGTAGTTAATTTGAGAAGGTAGAAGTAGGGATGTTGGGGGAAAGTGGAGGGAGAGTAGGGCAAATTGATTTAGCAACTTGATAATCCTCAAGGGATGGATTGTCAAGTGTTGGAAAAAAGTTGGGTGTAACTGGATGATAGGAGTTAGATTCTTGGATTAGGCGATAGTGTTGAGAGGCATGGGCAAAGAGGCATGGCAAGGAATATGGATTAGTGTGGATTTTTGGAAAGGTATGGAGAATAGTACTAGAGTTATGTAGGGATGTGAGTAGATCATAATAGAGAGTGGCAAGATAGGGGAGATTAGATTGAAGGTAGACCACATATTCCTTTGGCAGATCCATGTCGCTTTCGGTAGGCATTTTTTAGGAGTTATATCCCACGGAAGTTGCTCGTGATTTTTGAAGTAATGGTAGGAGTCCAGCTATTACCTGAAGAGGGGGGCTTCCCATCAAACATTCATATAGTAGTATTGCATCATCTTTTAACAGTATGAGATTTGCATGCACTGAGAGACAGAACACATTCTTCTCATCTTCATCAATATGCTGGCATAGACCTCGGAGAGTCTTGGTGTTTACTTGTTTGGTCCAATCAAGACTAGATACTGCATGTAACATTTTGATTTGCAAGTGTTTCCAAAGTATGCATATTCTTCCTTCAAGGTGATCCTCTTGCTGGAGGATTGCAACAAGTTCTTGGTATAATGTAGTGATGCCTTGTAGTAGAAGATCTTGTGTTGACCCCTCCGCATCATCATCGGCTTGACCTAGTAGTTGAATTTCCAACTTGGAAATTATTGCCTTTTGATTTTGCTAGTCCATGCACTTGTCTTTATACTTACCCAATGTGGAAGTGTATGCAAGCTTTAGACTATTGAATTGTTGAGCTGCTTTTGTATGCCCTAAAAATTAACTATTAAGCACGTGGAGTTGGAGTATCTCTTGCTCTTGAGTGTCCAATTCTGCTTTTGTGTGCACAAGTATCTCTCTTGATGCCATGCATTCCTTCTCTAGTGCTTGAATTTGATGTTTACCTTCTTTGAGGCTGTTCTGCAACTCATTGTTTGTGTCTAATGTGGCATGGAGCTGATCCTTGTTAAGTAGTAATCTTTCATTTAAGTGCACGAATTCCTTCTTAATATCATCACAAGTGGCTTGCATATGGGAGAGGGATAAATCGACCTTTTCCTTTTGGTTCAAGGCATCAAATAGCTATAGGTGTTTTTCTTGGAGAGAAACCGTGGCTTGTAGGGCATCCTTTCTACTTTCTCCTAGAGCATTTTGTGCAAGGAGATGTTGCTGCATTTGTTCTGCCATGCTTTCCTTGAGCTTCATAATTTTAGTCTTGGCACTTTGCAACTTGGATTGGAGTGATGGGAGCATCTATCTTTCCATTTTTCTTTCTTGCTCATCTAACGCCATGGTAGCAAATAATTGAGACCATTGTTGTAACTGTTGGCTGTGATGTTGTATGATCTGGAATGTGCTATGGCCTTGCTTGTATTGGACATACAGTTGACTCCCATGTGCCCATGTGGAATTTTGATCTATTTCTTGAGGAACATCAGTCTGTTGTATGGTGCCACTAGAGACATTTGGGGGTTGTGACTCTGGAGTTGTGGAGTCGTCAACATTGGTGACTTGTGATTCTTGGAGAGGCATGCTATCTGGCTCTCTTGCAAAGTCATTATGTGGCATGGTATCCTCTTGGATTTCCATGCTCGAGTCCTTCTCTGTTGCGGAAGCAAGACTGAACTAAGTTGCAATATTCTTTGGCAGAGTTCCACATTGTCATCTCTGGAATCTGTTCGAATTGTTGCTCTTCCATGTTATCCACATTGAGAGTAGGTGGAGGGTCTAATTCCCATTCTGGCAATAATATCAATGTTTCAAAGTCCTCTATATCTTGTGTTGAGAGGGGTGTGGAGTCATCCTCTTGCTCTATTGCAAACCTAATTATTATGGCCAATAGATGGGCAATGTAGCTTTTCCCATTATGTGTAGTGGATATATAATTGGTTAGCAGCAAGGATATATATGTATTGAGCCCAATCTTGTAGTTTTGTTCTACCAAGGAGTGTAAGAGTTTTTACTAACATATAATTTTTTCTCACTCCTGTATGATTGAAAATGTCAGCCAAAAACTTAGCCGCCTCTTTGCATATGGGATCCAAAATCATATCATGGCATATTCCCCTGCTTTGTTACTTTGTGTTAGGTGGGAATAAATCCTAAATTTCAGAGAATCTTGCATCCAAATGTTTCTTTGGATATTCTTCTTATGCCTCTAGAAATGAGAAAGCCTCCTACATAGTGGATCTACTGAGGTAGATCTGTAAGGGTTTTTCTTTATATGTTACTGTGCCATACTTATCTTTCTCCCCAACTCTCTACTTTTATATGACGTTATGAATTGATAAATGTATTTTGTCATAGTAGGTGTTGGGTAAAAAGGATTTTAGCTTCTCAAAAAGACTACCTAGTCCCTTTGACTACAAGAAGTTGTAAGCCTTGGGTGACATGGCAAACGTTGAGACTTGTGGCCATACAAGTTGTATCGTTCCATCTGTTGCTAGCTCTCTGTTGGTCTAGTCATCAAGGTGTTCTATGCCTGCATCCTCAATAGTCAATTGCTCTGCCTCAATTTATCCTACCTCTAGGATCCTTTGGTTCTATGGCATTTCTTCTTGGCATGTTGCATTTATTTGCTCATCAGTATGACTGTCCAAGACCATAAGCCTTGGCCATTTTGGTGTTGACCTTTGGGTCGGTGCTTCTAGACCGTGTCTTTCTTCAGGTTAGTGATTTGAGGAGGGCTGTTGAGGTTGAGGCTTGGGTTGTTTGGCATGGTGTCACTTTGTTGATGGCATTGTAGGCCTTTTTCCCATCTTATTGGACTATCTTCACCTTGGCATTGCACACATGAATCAAGTTCTAGTTTGATAGTTGCCAATATAGTTCCATGTGCTAAGAGTGCTAGTTTCTTTTGTAAGTGGATAATGCATTTTACTCTTTTTGTGATGAGTATGCCGTGTGTGTGAATCGAAACAACTATCTCTAGGGGCTTTTATTTGTGCAATTTATTCGTGGTGCTTGAAACATGTGGTGCGCTATGCATGATTAGTGACATGGGCATTCCTCCTATATGCTTAATTTGCTTAGGGAATCATAGGGCAGCTAGGACTCAGTCATCACCTCTGAGCCCTAGGTTGAAATCAATTGAAACTACCTATATGTGCAAAGGCGTACATATGCTTAGTGAGTGCTCATGATACAATCTAATCCCAACTATGGAAGACTTAGGGCTCACAAATCTTCATTATTGTCGGTGACAGACTACTAATTGCCAAGTCAGAACTAGGCATGGTTCCCACACAACTTGCATGTTGATGTAGTAGCGCTTCAGTTGGCTCCCATTTATTGTTGTTGTGAACTGGACTCCATCCAGTGTTTCTAGCACATAGCTCTGATGGGATTCATTTTTTTGACTCTATAAGGTCCTTGACCTAGAAATTTGAGCTTGTTCTTATGGACTTTGGTATTGTACAACAGGACCAAGTCACCTTCCTTGATGTCTTTGTCTTTGAGGTTTCTATCAAACCATGCTTCTTTCTTCATTTTTCTATTGTCATGGCATGGTAAGCAACTAATCTAGTCTCTGTATGCTTCTCTAATTGGCAGAGTCTTTCTTTCAGTGATGCATGATCTCCCATATGTTCTTGTACTACTATGTGTAGACTAGATATTACAAATTCTAGTGGGACCACAACTTCAAGGCCGTATAGCAATTGAAAAGGTGTATTTCCTATATTGACCTTGAGTGTGGTTCTGTATGCCCCATAAGGTTGCATTTAGTTTCTCTGCCCAATCACAACGCTTTGGTTCTACTACCTTGGTGAGGACAATACATAAAATTTTGTTGGTGGATTTAGCTTGTCCATTCCCTTGGGGGTAGTAAGGCGTGCTCTTTCTATGGATCACCATAAAGCCAAACAAGAGTTCTTGGATGACCTCATTGACAAAATGTGTGCCTCTATCTAACACAACTTTCAATAGGACATCCAAATCAGGTGATCACATTCTCGTACAAGGACCTTGCTGTGCTTCTGGCATTTGCCTTTCTGATGACTTTAGCTTTAGCCCATTTGGTAAAGTAATCAGTGGCCACAATGATGTAGCGTGCTTGTGTTCCTTTTGTTGTTGGATGGATGGGACCCCACAAAATCAATCCCCCATTTTTCAAAGGGTTTTTGTGCAATGACTATTGTTAGGGGACTGAAGTCTTTGTGTTGTGGTTTAGGAGTTTGTTGGCATACATCACGGCTTTTGACATATTCATAGGCATCTGACCAAAGTGTTGGCCACTAGTATCCTGCAAGAAGGACTTTTCTTACCGTTTCTTCCCCTTAGAAATGTCCACTTGCAATGCCTTCATGTGCTTCACTAAGGATTGGCATGATCTCATGTGGCATCACACATCTCCTTAAAACCTAGTCCTTGACCATCTTGTATAGCTGTATTGCAATGAGTTGATAGGGTGCAGGTTTTAGAATTAGTTTCCCAGCATCCATTGCTTTCATTTTAGGGGATGGTCTTCCTGCCATTAAGTACCCAATGATGTTTGCACACCAATCACGCACAACATCTGTTTGAAATAATGCGGCATCTGGTAGGTCATATTTTATTCCTTTTGGCTCTTCTCTTGTCCTCAATCGTGACATGTGATCGGCAACAAAATGTTGAGCTCCTTTTCTTACCATGATTTTGAAATTGAATTCTTGTAGCAGTAGAAGCCATCGCGTGATCCCGACTTGTGGTACATGGCCAATTCACAAGATATAATAAGGCTTGATGATTTGTGTAGAAGATAAAGTCAGTAGCCAATAGATAGTGTCGAAATTTCTTCATGTTGTAGATCATTGCCAAGGCTTCTCTTTCTGTTGTGGTGCAATTCACCTCCGCATCATTTAGCCATCTGCTTGTAAAGTATACTAGGTAGTTTTTGTTGTGTTTGCCAGGTTGACATAACACACTCCCTATTGCATAATTGGAACCTCAGTATGTACATGAAAGTCTATGTGCCAATTTGGTGCCATTAGAACAAGGGCTATGATCGAGATCTCCACTTGAGGGTTTCGAATGCTTGTTCGCATTTGTCTATCCAAAAGAAGTTGACTAGGAGCTTATATAGGGGCCTTGCAATCATGGCATACCTCAGTATGAATCTTCTATAGTATCTAGCATGCCCCATGAAGACTTGAATTCGCTTGGCATTTAGCAAGGGGGGAAGTTCCATGATGATCTTTATTTTGTCCATGTTAGTTTTGCAATCCCATGTCTAGAGATTATGTGTCCCAAGACTACTCCATGTGTGGCCAAGAATTGGCATTTTAGAGGATTCAAAGAGATTCCATACTCCCTGCATTTTTTAAGGACTTCTTCAAGGCATTTCAAAAAATATTAGGCCCCACCTACAACAATATCCCACTTGGAGACTAATCATAGTAAGTCCACCCATTCACTGAAATTCTTTGGATCTGGCTATCTCTCATGTCATTCCTCATTCTTGAAGACTTTTTTGAGCACGAGATCAACTTCTCCTTGGTTACCACATTAGTCAACATGTATGTAGGATTTTGGATAGTGTGTATCTTTTTCAGCTTCAACTATCCATCCACCAAAAAATATTAGATGAAATGATACCTGAGTTGTATATGTTTCGTTCCCGAATGGAAGGCTAAATTCTTTGTGAGATGAACAACACTTTGGCTATCACTATACAAGCTATAATTTTCTTGCTTCTTCCTAAGTTTTTCCATAAACCTCTATAACTTTACTTGCCTCTATAACTACAACATATTCTACTTCTGTTGTAGAAAGTGCAAAAACCTTTTGCAACTTGGAAACCCAACTTACTGTGAAGATAGTGGGAGAGAGGGAAGGAGTGTCACTTGCAGCTTTCTCACATGCACAATGGGGGAATACACACAAAGGTGGAGGCTGAAAATAGTTTTCCTCTTCTTAGTTGTGAAAGCCAAAAGAACTCAAGTACAAAGAAAATAGAAGAACCCTATATGTGGGTCTCAAACCAAACTCAACTAACTAAGGTGGCATACTAACTGAACCACGAACTAGTGTAGATAAGGATAGCTATCATCCAGCTATTATTCGTGGGCGGTGTACCAACCGCATCTCCAGCTAACAAGTCGGTGACATAAATACACAACGGTCACCCTGGCATATCGCGAGAGCTCGATATCTCAACACTCCCCCTCGAAATCCCAATTCCTGCACACCAAGCAGGTCTCTGAACTTGCGCAGCTTCTCTGCGCCCAATGCTTTCGTAAATATGTCAGCTACCTGATCCTCTATGCTGACATAAACTAGATCAATAAGACCTAGTAAAACCTTCTCCCGCACATAGTGATAATGCACCTCAATGTGCTTTGTTCTAGCATGAAAGACTGGGTTCTTTGCCAAGTGTATGCTGCTCATGTTGTCACAATAAATGACAACTGGCCCATCTGTAGACTGATGCATATCATAGAGTAGCTTATGCAACCAAGCTACCTCACATGCAGCCATTGCTGCACCCCTGTACTCAGCCTCTGTGCTCAACAAGGCAACTGTAGGCTGTTTCTTGCTGCTCCAAGTGACTGCAGCACTCCCAAATGAGAACACATATCCACTGGTAGATCGTCTATCAGAAATACTACTAGCCCAATCAGCATCAGTGTATCCATGCAACTGTATCTGAACCCGAGCCTCATAAAATAGTCCATACTGCAATGTGGACTTCACATACCTGAGTATGCATCTAGCCGCATCCAAATGCAGTTTCCTTGGAGCCTGCATAAACTGACTTACCAACCCAACAGCATAGCTCAAATCTGGCCTGGTAATAGTCATGTAAATCAAACTTCCTACTATGCGTCTGTACATAGTAGGGTCTTCCAGAAGCTCATCTGCATCTGCGCTCAGCTTCACATTCTGCTCCAAAGGAATTGAAATAGGCTTACAACCTGTCATCCCATATTTGGACAGCATGTCCAGTCCATACTGCCTCTGCAAGAGCTGTATCCCACTTGGTGATCTAATCACCTCAATGCCCAAGAAAGAACGCAGCTCTCCCAAATCCTTCATCTCAAACTTCTGCCTCAATAGCATTTTCACATGAAGGATATCTTCATCACTATCACCTGTGATGATCAAATCATCAACATAAATGACAAGTAGCATAATCCCTTTCTCTGTTTTTCTCACATAGAGTGAGAAATCTACCTTGGAAATCTGAAAGCCAATAGTGACAAGATACTATCCTATCCTGTCAGACCATGCTCTAGGTGCTTGCTTCAAGCCATACAAGGCTTTCTTTAACCTGCAAACAAACTCAGGATGAATAGCATGAACATAACCTGCTGGTTGCTCCATAAAGACCTCTTCTTGCAAATCACCATGCAAGAAGGCATTCTTTACATCCATCTGATATAAAGACCATCCCTTTGATGCAGCCATAGCAATGGCTACTCTTACGGTTGCCATCCTTGCAACCGGGCTGAAAGTTTCTTCATAATCAATGCCATATGTCTGTGCATACCCCTTGACAACTAATCTTGCCTTGTATCTATTCACAGAACCATGTGCATTGTGCTTGATCTTATAAACCCACTTACAGCCAATTGCATTCTTGTCTTTAGGCAAAGGCACCAATTCCCATGTAGAGCATCCAAGGCATCCATTTCTTCATCCATGGCTTTCTCCCATTTTTCATTTCCCATGGCTTGCTCAAAAGAAGTGGGTTCTGGTTCCTGTATCACTTTGACCATATAGGCATAGTGAATGGCTGTAAATCCATCATATTTCAGCCTATCCACAGGATACCTAACCCTGGTAGACCTGTGCAAAATAGGCTCACTTCCAGGTGCTCTCAAAACATCCCTGGTCTTCCTTACTCTAGGTGTAACAACAGAAGGAATACCCAACTCATCATCAATGCTCTGCTCTGAGCCACTGGATTCACCATCCACATAAGAGTGACCAGCATTCACATCAAACATGGGCTGATCTACCTTCTCTTTTCCTTTTCGTGATACCTGCATACCACTCTCTGCATTGCTTTGAGGAGATTCTCCTGATCTCAATCTGCCTGTCCATGGCGAAGTATGTGAACCACTACTAGATGACACTATAGGTCCACTGATATTTTGTGATTGCTGCTGTGAATTCTGTGCAGCATTACCATTTTGTGCATCTACATCAATCATCACATTTACTGGTTTATACCAGCTGCTCATCTCATAAAAAACAACATCTCTGCTCACTGTAAACTTACGAGTAGAAGGGTTATAGCATCTATACCCTTTCGGCTGCAGAGAATAACCAATAAAGACACACTTCTCAGCTTTTGGATCCAACTTGGATCTCAACTCATCTGGCACATGGACATAGGCAATGCAACCAAAAATTTTCAAATGAGAAATATCTGGTTTCCTACCAGTATACATCTCCTCTGGTGTCATGCCATGTATTGCTGCAGTGGGAGTCCTGTTCATTATATAAACTGTTGTAGCAACTGCTTCAGCCCAATAATAATCTGGTAGATCTTTTTCATTTAGCATAGCCCGAGATACCTCTCCAATATGCCTGTTTTTCCTTTCTGCAATTCCATTTTGCTGTGGGGTATGACTGCATGAATATTGCTGCTTTATACCATGCTCCTACAAGAACCTTGCAAACTCATTTGAGAGGTACTCTCCCCCTCCATCTGACCTTAGGCATTTTATTTGCAGGCCTGTTTCTTTTTCAACCATAGCTTTGAAAGCTTTGAAGTGCCCAAACACTTCACTTTTCTTTTTCATAAAATACACCCAAAGTTTTCTGCTGAAGTCATCAATAAATGTGACAAAATAGTGACAGCCACCAATAGATGCAGCTTTAGTAGTCCACACATCGGAGTGGATTAATTCCAATGGCTTTTTACTCTCTTGAACATGCCTAGGAAAAGGTTTCCTTACCTGTTTTCCAAATTGACAGGCTTCACAAACCTTGTGCATTTCTGCAACCTTGAATTTAGGCAATCCTGCAACAATATTTTGGGCTTGCATTGATTTAAGTCGCTGTATATTAACATGACCAATGCGTTTGTGCCAGATATCAATATCTGCAATTACACCGGTCCCATGTGCAAACATTGCTGCACTCAATTCAGGCATGTCCGCATCCAACGTAAACATTTTGCCCTTCTTTCCTTTTGCTATCAAGCGACCATTATTTTTCATATCCTCAACAAAGCATCCATGAGGATTAAATCTGACCTGCAAGCCCTGCTCAACCATCTGACCCATAGAAACCAGGTTCTTGGTGATGTTCGGGACATGAAATACATCAGACAAGTATTTCTTTTTCCCATCCTGCATAGACAAAGGAATTTTGCCAATCTGCACAATAGGATGTGCAGTATCATCACCAGTCTCCACAAATCCTGGTTTTTCCATTTTCCTTGCATCTTGCATCCATTCTGCATGACCTGTCATGTGGTTTGATGCACCTGAGTCAACATACCACACATCATTTCGTTCTTCTGCACTTGTCACAGAATTGGTCATATGCTGCACCATAAATAGATGCTCATTTCTGTCATCACCCTGCCTACTAGAAGATGCATAATTGCCTTGCTGCAATTTTCCATTCATAATGTCATTCTGCTTTTTATAGCAGTCCTTAGCCATATGACCCATTTTGCCACAATAGTAGCACATTCAACATTGCTGTTTGCATTTTGGCCTCTCTGCCATCCACCACGGCCTCTTTGGCTCCCCCTGCCTCTAGAGTTACCACGTCCTCCTGCATAGGACTAGTTTTCTTGCATTTGCTGCATATTCTGATTTCTACCACGGCCTGCAGATCGGCCTCCTCTACCTCTGCCTCTACCTCTGCCAGCATTTGAGTAGAAGACAGTTTCTTTTGAAGTTCCTGCTGAAGAAGATGCACCACCATTTCTCTGCTCTTCAGAAATTAGAAGAGCAATCAACTGATCAAAATCAGGAAATTTTTCACGGACGGCAATGGATGTCCGGAACTGTGCATAATCCTTTCCTAGACCATTCAAGGTCACAAAAACTAAATCGTCATCATCCACTGGCGACCCAATGGAAGCAAGTGCATCCGCAATTTTCTTCATCTTCATGTGGTAGTCATTGATGCTCATATTTTCTCTCTGCACACATTGTGCAGATCCTGCTTGAGCTGCATTTTCCTGGCTTGCATATTTGTGCTGTGTACATTTTTGCCAAAGTATCCCATGCCTCCTTTGGCGTACTTGCATCCTGAATATGCACAATCATGGAGTCTAAAATACTGATAGACAGCCAGTACATAACTTTCCTGGCTCTCTCATGCCATCCTTTGAATGCCTGCATTTCCTGTTGATTGGGAACATTAGGAAGAACAGGTTCTTCTTCATTTCCTGTAATGAACTCCCAATAGCCTTTTCCCATCAAGAAATTCGTCATTATAAACTTCCATGCCTGGAAGTTGTTCTTGTCAAGCTTTTCAGTGACAATTTGTGAAAGAGAATCAGATGCCATTACAGAACACTGCAAAATATTCTGTCACTGCAAAAAACACAGCTTTTGCCTCACACGGGCAGATCTGCAAAACTGACGAAAGTGGTATTTCACCACACAGTCATTTCCTAGTGACGATTTTGCATCAACAGGCAGCAAGCATGAATCTGCAACTCCCAATGTCTCTGCGCACAGGCATACGATGCAATTTCTGCGGCAACTTTTCACCGACTAGCCGCGCAGTGGTCGCACACAAAAAACAAGGCCTTTTTCTGAGTGCCTGCGGAGAACTTCTGCCTCCAAAACGGGACCTCGAATCAGAAAAATAAAGTCACCAAGGGCTTTGCCCCGTCCCGCAGCATATAATGCCCTCTCGCCACACCATGAGGGGCGTCTCAATCTGAGACAGTGCACTCTTGCACTTCCGGCTATGCTACCTGCAGAGATTTGCTCCCAAACTCAAAAAAGGAAAGCAACACTTGTCCTCTTACCAGGACACTGCGAACTTGGTTTGCTTTCTTGAGCTCCTTACCACGAACAAGGCTCTGATACCATGTGAAGATAGTGGGAGAGAGGGAAGGAGTCTCACTTGCAGCTTTCTCACATGCACAATGGGGGAATACACACAAAGGTGGAGGCTGAAAATAGTTTTCCTCTTCTTAGTTGTGAAAGCCAAAAGAACTCAAGTACAAAGAAAATAGAAGAACCCTATATGTGGGTCTCAAACCAAACTCAACTAACTAAGGTGGCATACTAACTGAGCCACGAACTAGTGTAGATAAGGATAGCTGTCATCCAGCTATTATTCGTGGGCGGTGTACCAACTGCATCTCCAGCTAACAAGTCGGTGACATAAATACACAACGGTCACCTTGGGATATTGCGAGTGGAGCTCGATATCTCAACACTTACTGCTATTCCACCTGTAGTGAAAACATACTCAATGGTGCTCGTTCTTTCATCCTTGTCACTAGCCATAATTAACTTATTGTAGAGAAATGTTGGAACCTTTAAAACATAATGCATGAGGAATCATACCTCTCAAGCATCTGAGAATCCAATTTATAGCCATCCAATCTTCTTTACCTGAATTTCATAAATCTGCTGACAATTCCCATTGCATATGCAATATTTGGCCTTATACATACAATTGCATACATTAAGCTACCAATTGCTAATGCATATGGAACACTTGACATATAGACGATTTCCTCTTGTTTCTTGGGAGACATATCCTTGCATAATCTGGAGTGATTAGACAAAAGTGTACAAACAAGTTTTGCATTCTACATTTAAAACCTTTCCAATATCTTTTCAATGTACTCACTGTGATACAATGTCAATGTGTGATTTTTCCTATCTCTTGTTATTCTCATGCCAAGGATTTGCTTTGCATCACCCAAATCCTTCATTACAAATTTATTTGCCAACTTCCTCTTGAGCACATTTATATCCTGCATGTTACAGCTTGCAATAAACATGTCATCAACATACAATAACAAGATCATGTATTTGCCATTATCTAGTTTCTAGAGTGGTCTAACATTTACTAAAACCTTTTTTGCCATAAACCTGTCAAACTTTAAATACCACTATCTTGGAGCTTGCTTTAAACCATACAAACTTTTCTTCAACTTGCATACCCGTTCCTCCTTTCCTTTGACCTCACATCCCTATGGCTCCTACATATAAATCTCTCCCTCTATGTCCCCATGAAGAAAAGTTGTCTTTACATCTAATTTTTCAAGATGCAAGTCTTCTCTACCACCACGAGACTTAAAATAGTTCTAATTGAAGTCACTTTCACAATAAGAGAGAATATTTCATTAAAGTCTATACGATTCTTCTATGCAAACACCTTTACTACAAGCCTTGTCTTGTACCTCCTTTTTACTCCATCTTCCTCCTTCACCCTGTAAACCTATCTATTATGCAATGCTATTTTTTCCATAGGCAAGCGAACCATATCCCAAGTTTGGTTTTGTAGCAAAGAGTCCATTTCCTCTTTCATGTCTCGCTCCCACTCCTTTTTGGATTCTCTCGGCATTGCTTCTTCATACGTTTTTGGTTCACCATAATCAATTAATAAAACATAATTGAAAGAAGGAGAAAATTGCTCAGGTGGTCTACTTACCCTTGTAGACATTCCAAGTGTACCTAGAGGAATTTGAGGTTCTTGCTTTTGTTGTTGCTACTACACATTCCCATTTTTTGCGGCCTTTGGAAGTTCATCTCCTATGATTTCATCAAGAGTTGTGTATTTGTTGTCTACATTTTCTTTCTTCCTTTTTTGCAAGTGATATTT